>NC_134833.1:123677493-124040819 GCF_004210375.1 Tachypleus tridentatus
TTTGAGAGTGTTTATAAGAGGATAACTTATTGTTTAATTTTAAAAGTATAATAAAGAGAACAGACAACTAATATTCATCACTGGTACAGCTCACTTACCATTTCAAACAATACAATAGTCCTCTTCCACTAGATGGTTCGTGTTTAACCTTCCAGTCCTCTTTACCTCAAAATAATATCTGTAATGCTAAACATCTTTTCTTGATCATTTGGTGGAAATGTGTACAAAGAAAGCATTCTCATATCAAGAATTTTAACTTACATTCCTTGTCTCGTGAATAATGTAACTTCTTGACCTTTGTTCACTGACAGCATTGGTCATGAAACATTTTCAATCATTATCATCCTTGGCCAACCAGGAATATTTTAGTTATAAAATATTTAACCTGGACTCTATATACAGTACTAAAACATACCTAGGAGTAGATCTACTAACATATTCCCATGTCACTTAAGTATCTCTGTGATTTTTATTAATTCTATAGCTACCCCAATGCACCAATTCTTTAATGATTTTATTTTACGATTTTCCATTTCTTGAATTCAGTACGACCTTTTTTTAAAACAAATAGATTTACTTTAGTTTCTCAGATTCAATTATTTTATCACTATGATTTTATCTGAATCTTTTTCAGTCTTCGAATTCTACCGTATTCTCTGTTTCTGTTTCCAAAACTTAGTTTACTTCGAATGTTTAGAGTTCCCAAGTTAATGTTGAAAATAGTGTACTGAGGTGAGAGAGAGAAAAATGATACTTTTCTATAGACCTTTACAAAGCAGAATAATTAGGGATAAAGAACATTTTGAGTCAAATCTAACACATAGTACCTCAGAACACACCCACACTATCCCCTTACTATGTGTGTGCAAAGTTTTAGGTTCTCTTCTCTTGGATGCATTGCAGTCACACATACAACTCGTCATAATGTTAATGGCTAACTCCATGTAACCAAGCTATCCAGCTCAGACAGTTCTTATTTTAGTTTGGCTCTTAAAACGTGTAAGCAGATAAACCGTTGTTTCATAAACCGAAACCAGAAGTGTGTTAGTTTGGTGCCAAATCTTCTCACTACCTCCATATGATCATTCCAACGTACTGGTCATTCTGAAAGTCCATTGACCAATGAAACTAAAGTGGTGACCTGAAAATGAACATGTCCAGTAAGGTAAGAGACCGTACATTTTCTCTAATGACAGCACCAGAAACAAACTCCTACGGTCAAGATTCTAAAGGTTGTCTTGTGGTCTTTCTACAAAACACGGTAATGTTTCCTTCTTCACCATTCAATAACTTTATTGGTGCTATCTTCCTCATAGTTCTCAGGACTTACTAAAGCTACATCTTGTAATGTTCTTTGGAGAAACACAGTAAGCCAAAAATTAAAGAAAAAACCAGGTTAAAACTAACTATACCTTAGTAACGAATGACACCATGTGAACTAGATGTACTTCAAACTGAAATGAAAAGTAGCAAGTATTTTCATTTCTTGCATTTATAGTTCATATGTCATGATGTATTCAATAAAGAGAGTGTATAATTCTACTCGTGATTCATGGCGCATGCGTTTACCGATTTCTAGTACTGGTCTGGATAAATAGTAACCAATGTTTATATCTCTAGTATTTGCTTAGATAAACAATCATCTATGTTCTGATCGCTAGTATTTGCCAAGTTAGATACTGTTGTGTGTTACGATCCTTTGCACTTGCCTGATTTAAAATAAGCTTAAATTACGTTTTCTTACAATAAATAGTTACAGGTGTTCGTATATCACTCTGTTGTCTTAAATACATTGTTCCCAAACTTCTAATCTGTAACAGTTGGGTATTGTGAGTAATAAAATACATCCATATATTAGTATTATGATGACATTAAAATTTAACATTAATCCTTGTCTCTAAATATTCCACTTCTATAAATACACTATAAAACTGAATACGCACGTTTCGAACGCAAGAACTTTCATTTTGAGATCAGGTACAAGGTTAGAGGTCGTGAATTGCTACACAACACTTTTCTGATAACTTATATTATTTGAGAAGAACATCATGTAATTATAACAGTATGCGAACAGAGTGATTTATAAACATAAAGAAGTGTTTTACTGATGGTAAAAAATAGTGAACATATGTTTTCTGTTTCTTAAGAAGACAGACCAACGTATTCTTGAAACATGTAATATGTTCCACCATGAATAAAACATTTTTTATGCTTATAGTTAGTTGTTTGCTTATCTATTCTTTCGACGAAATTTTGTAGAATTAAGAAATTTATTGTTTCAATAAGATTTGTGAATATTGGAAGTGAATTGTGTAACTCTGGAGAAAAGCTATCTCTACAGTTGTGATATATTTTTGTAAGTGAAAAGTAATGTATTTTCTTATAGGAAAGCCGCATCAGGCTATCTACACTGTCCACCAAGTGGAATTAAACTTGTGATTTTAGCGTTGTAAATATGTAAACTCGCCTCTGTACAATCGGGGAGCAGAGCGAATAATAAAAACATTCTTTTACCTTTTGGTTTGTAGACGTTATAAATCAATCTAGTGATGAACTGACAATACCATAAATAATTTTATTTGCTTTTATACAAATTAACAGAGAAAGTTCAAAATATGTTGATAATTGCATATATATATTATGATTAAAACATAACTGGGCTGTAAGTAATATTTCAGCACATTATATTAAATTATAAACATAAAACTGGTTCTGTGATGATATAAAAGTATAAACATATAGTCACGTGATTTATGTATAGAAATATATTTCTGACGTTTAATTTAAAGGATGAAACATTTTTAATCTTTTATAGTACGTTAATAAAAAATACATAAAACTTATTCTGTTGATTTTTCAAATAATTAGAAAGATTATGAAGACGCTTTTGAAAAAATTTGAAAATATTTACCGATAGTGGTGGCCATGTCTTTACTGTATCAAATATATCTACATAGCTGGAACAACGACCAGTGTTAAAGTTTATGCCACTCAGGATTTAATTATGTCCCCACATATAAATAAAAAATTGAAATATTTACAGATACTGGTAAACGTGTCTCTTCTGTAACAACTGTACTTACATAGCCTGAACAAATTACCAGAACTAACGTTTACCTATTACAGTTAAATCACCCAGGATTTAATAATGTCCCCACATATAAATAAAACAAATTGAAATATTTACAGATAGTGGTGAATGTGTCTCTTCTATTTCAAATGCACCTGTAAAATCAGTGTTACCTTTTATATTGGAGTCACGCAGGATTTCATAATGTCTCCACATATGAACAAAAAGAATTAAAATATCAATTACTATGTTTAACATGGTGTTAGTAACAGTATGGTAAGTGTTTGTGTACCACTTACATTTTGGTTTTGTTTGTTTTTGTATAACTTCTATTTCCGTATGTATGTGTTTTACGATGTAATTTCGGTTAATTTCCAAATTTCTTTATATATATCAGTATCGTATTGTTTTATTGGTTCACGTTACCAACTTATTGTCATAATGGATAATGCCTATGGGATATCCCATTTATCAGTCAAAATCGAAACAGTGATGGTAATCCAGTCAGCTGTCATGGATAATCATAAAAAAAATCACACACATATTATGGTTGGGTATACATTTTTATATCTTTTTTGTTTTGGAAGGGTGGGGGTAGGGAGTACAATTAGTCGAAATATTAGAGATCGGCTTCTATCCATTTGCTTTCTTTTATAAGGTATTTAATGATAATTGTGTTTCCAAAACGATGTTTAGACAGTGAAAGACAGGAGAAGTTGAATCGTTGTTGGTGTAAACACTCAGCTTTATACCATAACTTAATTATTTTTTTTACGATTTTCCATGATGTTCGACTAGGCTGACATTGGTTTTTGGATTATTTATGAATGATGGAATATACCAAGTACATTTGGGTTGTATTATCAATTATGACAACAATTTGAAAACCTGGACAAATAATAGTAATGAAATATTTAATTCATTATTCTTTATATTGCTCATTTAATCGTCTGTTAACAATAAATGCAATCTATACTGTGCAAGCTATTTATACATGCACATATATATGCAGTGAAACAATGCCAAAAGTCAATTTTCTAATCCGAAGCCAAACAAAGTCGTTTCTTTAAATGAAACTTCTGAAAAGGTTGGAAATTGTCCATAAAGAAAGAGTTAACGTCTTTGTCTGAGGTCTTCACAAACTGATTCATCAAGCCCACTTTAATTTGAAGTGGAGCTTATAGGACTTTCTTTGTGTCAACCAAACTTTCACGTTCAATGTTTTCTATCCTGATATCAGGCTGACTCTGGGTGGCTATTACTTTTATCTGGTGCTGATTTAGTACTTTGGTCGTCCCATTTCACATAAACATAAAAAAAACAACAATGCAGAAACTTTGTATAACAGTATTGTTAATCCTCCAACTTTCAAAAGACTTTTAGGTCTCCACAAAGTAGCCAAACACATTTTTGTATTTGACTTTATCAACAAGAAGTTCGAGATTTTCGTGTGTTTCCTTCAAGTGACCAAAATGAGTAATAGTAACAAATACATATTTCTTATCATTAAGAAGGAGAACACATTCGAGACTACTGTTGGAGGAATAAAAACAATTGCCATTCATTAAATTATCAAACTACATCTCCTAACATCAGTCTCTCGGTGTGGATTCCTGTCACGTACAGGATGTACGTGATGTTAACGTGAAGTTACCACGTGTAAGGGGACCTCCCAGGAAAGTTATTCTTTCAGTTTACCTCCTCTGGGATCTAAACATCCACACACGTGTTTGCTGTGCATGACGACCTATAAAGGGAGGAGAGGTTCCTGGTGGTTGAGGGATTAAACCTTACACACCATTTTAGCCTTGAATTCCTGTAGATGGGCGACCTTGGAGTAGCCCCTTTGGGTCAATTGGCTAGTCCACTTGGGCTAGGGTTAACGAAGTACCAGTGTTGGATGTTCTCAACAGGTGTTGTGTGACATGGTATCTGTTACTGGTCTTTGGGTATAGTGCTCATGAAACCCTGGTGTTGCTGCAGTGTCCTTGTTTGGCATTGTAGTGCATCCCCTCGTAAGACACACCATGGCGGGTGGGGTCATTGAACACCGAAATATTCTTTCTTATTGTGGACCATCCAAATAAAAACTTAATTAAAATAGTGAAGAAAAATCCATAGGTATATGACCACGTCTTGAAGATTTTGGGCAGCAATTTTTAACACCTGTACCTAATTTTCTTATTCTACATTTTCTTTCAGACAAATCTTTAGGGCAAATGTCTTCCTTTTCATTGCGTATCTCAACTTGCAGAGGTGGAATTATGACGCTGACCAATGTTCTCACTTTAACATTTACATCATTATTTGCACCTGCCACCATCAAGGCAGGTTATCTTATTTGCAAGGCACGACTATACATTCCAAAACCTCTCAAAATTTTTCAGTGTCAGCAGTTTGGTCACTGAAGACATCATGTTGTGGTTCCTTGATGTGTGCTCATTGTGGTGGCAAGGACCATGATGCCTATGAGTGTGAAACGGACCCTCATTGCGTCAGTTGCAGTGGCTCTCACTCATTCTTCTTCTATTCTTGCTCTAAATTTTGGAAGAAAAGTAGGGCAGCATTTGAAGACAATTCAATACATTAATTAGCTTGAGGCTCAAAAGTTGCTGTCCATTACTTCATCCTGGACGTATGCTGCTGCACTTCGTTCCACTACTATAGTGGGAGTGCAGACAGATCTCTCTGTGCCTCAAAAGAATTGTTCTCAAACAAAAAAAATGAACAATGCCACCGTTCATTGATTTATTGTAACCTATACGAGTATTTGGGCACGTATGTATTCTCTTGTGATTGTGTAATAACATAAACAGATCTGAAGCAGAGATTTACTAGGGGATAAATACAAGGATACCCGGTTTTATCCTAGTTTATAAATAGCCAACAAAATTTTGTTAAATATGCCATTTTGAACTCAAAATGGAGATCACAATTATATTCTTCTAACTTCTTTCTTGATCCTATCCTGAAATCATAATGCCCCAACCAGCCCTCTGGTGATATTTTTATGAAACGAACGAACAGTGCGAGACAGAAGCACGGAGACAATGACGACAAACTTTTTTAGGTGTAATTTAACTATTTTGCGATTGTAAATTCAGATCAGTATGTTTTGAAAAGCCGGCAAAACAACGGACTGATCGGAGCAGTCTAAAGACGATAATTCGACCTTTAGGTCAAATTACGTAAGACTTCGACATGTATGACAACATTATTCTTAACTTTGTTATGTATACACTATACTACTAGCAATAGTACAGTACTGTGGCACCGGCTTCATATAAAGTAAGTGTAAAGCACCGACAAATCAACAAAATCAATTTAGGATTGTCTGGAAACGTGCACGAGTTGAACAAGTTTAAGTGAGCAAGGTTAGTACTGAGTACTCGGCTTAACGTTCGTGGCCTCAGTTGCAATGTATTTGCATTGGGCCTAACGTTGGAGTTGTAATCTGAGAACCGAGTGACAATAACATTAGGCCTAAATACTGTAACTAGTTTAGTGTAAGAACACTGGAAATGCTACTGTAGCCTGAAATAATGAAGTGGACTATTTCCAACTTAAAGCCGTTGTTTTGAATTTACTTTCGCATCCATGCATGCAGATAAAGTTTCAGAAATATGCCTATTTTGTTAATGTATGGTTTTTTGGCTCATTTTAAGTCCCCATGTCAAAACTGAGCTCAAAGTTGAGATTACAACTCATTCTTCAAATATTTGAGTTGGATTAAGGTACTCTAACCTGGACCTAACCCATTATTTAGTAGTTCAACATGCAGTGCAATGTACAATTGATTATATGTTATATACCTGTACCAGTACAGAACGATCACTGTAAATAGGCTACTACAGTCCAGAGCTCAAATTTAAGAACTTCCCGACGTCCCAGGGCATATAAATATTACCTGCAGGCAACAGTTCTTTCTATGTCTATTTCCCGAGCGGATAATTGATATTCTACGTTTAAATAATTGTTTTATTGGTCATCCTTAACGGATTTTTGCCAATAATGGGCAATAACAGCCTGTAAAATAACTAGAAACCGGGCAAACAAGCCGCAATTTCTTTCATTAGACATATTTCCCCTGCCACACCGGCAACACATATTGTAACACATAGATTATAAGGTTCATGTTTAAACTATTGAACAGCCTTGTTCGGTAGTTTCTGTGTGCCGATGACATCACCTTTGGGTGACAGGGTTTCAGGGCCAGCAATTTTTGTGAACAGATACCCTCCCTCCGATATCTGGTTGTATCCACATAAATTACCTAGCCCAACAAGTCCGTGCATCCAATAAACAGAACAACAGTTCTTGTCTATGGTTAATGTGTGGTTTTACAAAAGAATGTGACTTTGTTGAAATATTTCAAAAAGTGAAGGAAATCTGATGATGAGAGTTTAGAATTGAATAGAGAAAGTGATATTAGTAAAGACAATAGTTGTACAAAGGAACTCAGTTGTGAAGATGACAGAATTGACAAGGATAAACAAGTCAAGGAAAAACCATCACCACCATAAGTGTCAATGATCGTAGTGGGATCATTCCTGCTGCTTCGGCAGCAAGATCAATCAATCAAGGAGGTAACCCAATGTCTTCTGTGGAATGCAATGAAAAGTATGAAAGAAGCGATCTCTGAGTTACCTACCAAAATGGGAAGAAACATTCCCTTGGTTAAAGGGTGATCAAGAAACTAATGAAATGTTTTGCAAGGCATGCAAAAGCCACAAAACGTTTGCTAAAGAGATAGTGTCTTGGTAAAAGGTACCAGTAATTTTCACCTACAATTGATCAAAGCCCACAATATAAGTGGAAGGAATACTCCGTGTGTTCAAGCTGCCAATGCTGAATCTAAACCACAGGTTCAGCAGATGGATTTATGCATAAGAAATTTACATGCTTATGAGCTTGAGAAACTGGAAAAACTTTTCACTACCGCCTATTACTTAGTAGTAACAGAACAGCTGTTTTCTCTATTTGGGCCATTATGCGATTTACAGAAAATAAATGGAGACATTACATAAATGACAAATCAGCGAAAAACTTTATCACATGTATTAATGACATTATGATGTAAGATCTGTGAGCAGACCTTGATAATGCTGCAGTGTTTTCCTTCATCTCAGATGTGTCTAAAGAGACTGAAGTAATTGAAAAAGAAACTGTATTTGTTAAGGCAGAAAATTTTACAAAATTTTTGGACTTGCAGTCCCCACCCAGTGATACTGCCACAGGATTAAAAACAGCAATTGAAAAAGCATTTGAGACAGTTCGTGTGGAGAACTGCAAAAGAAAGGCAACCACTATAGGTACTGATGGTTTTTCCATCAATAATGGAGCAGAAAATGGACTAATTGCACTTCTTACTAGAGATGGGATGCCATGGTGAGTTGAGGTGTTGTGTGTGGCCCACTTTTATGAAAGGGGACTGTTGGATGCTGTGAAGGAATAAAATGTTTTTTATCGTACATAAAATACCTTCTGTTAGGACTTTACAAACAGTATCATTTGAGTGCCAAAGCAAGTAGGGAATTAAAAAAGTGTCGGTGATGCTCTAGAAGAAAAGAACATTAAAACTTGTGAACATCCTGGGGACAAGATAGGCTCCTCATCTCTATAGAGCGCTTGAAGTTCTGATGAATAAATACTTCACATCCATATATATGCATTTCCACCATACAACTGAATCAAAAGATGCCAGTGCTACAAAAAGCATTGGGTTTGTTTTTGGATATCATAGCAGCATTTACTGGTGAGCAGATCTCACCATGGCTTATTATAACCCCCAAATGTGGTCTTTCTTTAAATCATTTGAGAAAAGCATGTACTCCAGGACAAGAAAAATGGCGTACAGTTCAGCAGTGAACACAGAAAATGTTGAGCGGATTCTATGTGCAACAACTGAGCCACAACAAACCATGGCAGAGCCCACAGTCACCTGATTTCAAACCATCCATATAAATAGGAATAGAAGGATGGAAAGATGGTGACTGTTTCAAGTATCTGTATGAGGAATTACCAGCAATCCTAGTTGCTAGGGACATTTCCCACACTGCTTACCCCCCGTTCCTCGGGACATTTCTCCCACTGCTTATCCCCCGTTTCTAGGGACATTTTCCTCACTGCTTACCCCGTTGCTAGGGACATTTCCCCTACTGCTTAACCCCCGTTGCTAGGGTCATTTCCCCAACTGAATAACCCTCGTTGCTTGAATAATTTCCCTCACTACTTACCCCCTTTGCTAGGGAAATTTTCCCCACTGAATCTCCCGTTGCTAGGAACATTTCGCACACTGCCTAACCCCGTTGCTATGTACATTTCGAACACTGTTTACCACTCGTTCTTAGGGACATATCTTTCTCTGCTTACCCCCCGCAGCTAGAGACAATTCCCCCACTGCTTACCCCTCGTTGCTAGGGATTCATCCCCCACTGCTTACGCCCCGTTGCAAGGAACATTTGCAAAATAAATTATAGATCTTTACATTTTGTACTTTTTTATGACTCGGTGACACAGCGGTACCTCTGCGGACTCACAACGTCAGAAACCAGGTTTCAACACCCGTAGTGAACAGAACACAGACATCTTATTGAACTTTGGTCTTCACTTCAAACAAATAAACTCTTTAATAAAATAATTTGAAACACAACATTTATTTATTTTTTATTGTATGAATTGAAAACTGAATTAAACCTGAGATTCTAAGTGAGTATTGTATTTTGTTTATGAATATATTATGTAGACTCATCATTCATTACTGCGTAGATAGGTACGAGTAATAAATTTTCGTGAGATATGAATTTCTTTTGTTACTTAGAAATTACAACTTTACTTGTCAATTTGTATAGACCTGTTGTTACTTAGAAACTACTTGTCAATGTGTTTAAATTAATACATTATTCACACAGCTATTTTTATTTCGAGTTCAGGTTGAACCTGAAAATGTTTTTAGAAGTAACATTTTGCCTCAAGTTTTACATTTGTTAGAACCACTAAAATATTGTTAGAAATTATAAACAACCGTATATAATATATACATAGTGTGTAATTTATATATAATATTTATATTTAAAAGGAAACAGTAGTTGTTAATCGTATCAATTTGACGTTTTGTTACGATTTTCTAAAAAGAAAAACGAAACGTGTTTGTGGTTAATATTCCAATATTGTTTTATTTTTTGTAATCATGTTTATTTCATAACTGCAACCAGAATGTCAAAGTTTTCTACCGTGAAGCTTTACCTAAGGACACTTCCAATTTCCACATATCCATCCTTCCACTGAATGGAGCAGCGTTTTCTTCCAAAACGTGGCTGGACCTGGGCGCAATACAAGTGCTGGCTGCAATGGGCTACCGGACTGTGGCAATGGTGTACCTGGTGGGCTTTCTGTTCATTACTAACATAACATTACAACATTCAGAGGTAGGTGTCATTTCATTACCAACTTAACATTACAACATTTAGAGGTAGACGTCAGTTCATTACTAACTTAACATTACAAAATTTAGAGGTAGATGTCAGTTCATTACTAACTTAACATAACAACATTTAGAGATAGGCGTCAGTTCATTACTGACTTAACTTACAACATTTAGAGGTAGGCGTCAGTTCATTATTAACTTAACATTAGAACATTTAGAGGTAGATGTGAGTTCATTAATAACTTAACATAACAACATTTAGAGGTAGGCGTCAGTTCATTACTGACTTAACATTACAACATTTAGAGATAGGTTTCATGACAACATATAGTTTTGATAACAAGAGACGAGTATTTCCAAAAAATTCTAGATGAATAAAGATATATATTCATTTGTTATCAATGTTATTCTCTTTCATCAGTTTATATTTTTCTTCAGAAACATTACAATAAAAAGTATTCATTGTGATAAAGGAAATAATAAATTGAACTAAGTAAGAGTTTGTTTTGTTACCAATTTGTAAACAATTTCTACGTGATGGAAAAAAATGAATATTAATTTCGAAGTCTGCGTATCTTATGGAAAATCTATTTGTAAAAGCAAAATAACTTGTATGGAATTTAAGTTATTCGGTCAAAGTAATATTGCGAAAGATCTTAGGAACAGTATTCAAAACTCCTTATGCAATGGTATTATTGGGTCACATTACCACGTGACACTAACAGATGAATTTTGATAGGTAATTAACCAATTCCCCAAGTTCTTTTATGGGATATGAAGTAAGATTAATTAGAGTAAAAGCTCTCTTTCATAATACAGCTTTTTTATTGGATACTATAACATCTAACAACCTATTTTTATTTCAACAAATGAAAGCAGCGGTTGTCAGTCTAATAAAGTTCACAATTGATGCTTTACTACATCTACAGTCAGAAACCATTATTAGATGTGATGTTATCATAATTTTAATTTAAAATCTCATTAATCGACAGGCATATACTGTTTGGGTAAAACTAGATGATGCTATATTCCAGAAAATTTTTGATAGGAAACTTGCATTAATCAAATTAAATCATGGTTTCAGATCATTTAAGAAAGACTATACTTAAGTTTACATATTTCTACATTTTGACAATTCCAGTTGCAACATGAAATATTTTTATTGATCTATTTTGTCTTTTCCATTTTAATAGTTATTTGAAACAGTACGAAGGAACGAAATCACTGGCTTTACTTTGCGTAACATTTCCAGGTTTTCTGCATTTTACAGTTTTATTGTGATATAGGAAAACAATATGACATTTTATTGTCGAGTTTAATAAGATTCATCAAAACTGTTAAAAGTATAGCAGTTTGTTATATTAAGTAGCTTCTGATCTTATCAACCAATGGGGATCAGAATTTGATAATTAATTGAGTGATTAATATAGGTAATTAAGAATAAGGTTTATATATGTTATCAGACATAATGTTGACGATTTCCCATAAAATTTAGGTTGTTTCTAAACAGCATATCAAACTAATAATGTTGAATAATCATAATGAAAAAGTGAATAAAACGAAAAACTGATAAACATTACAACATTGGAACTTCACATGAAACATTAGTGTTACTTCTATTAATTTCTTAACCGTTGCATTTTCTGTATAGTTCCTCAGAAATTTTCAACAAATAGAAGTGTTTATCATAAAGAGTACTACAACCACACTAGACGTACATAATATGTAAGATTTACACCTCACACGAGACATTAGTGTTAGATCTATTACATTGTAAACCGTTACATATTCCAAATAGTTCTTTAAAGATTTTGAACAAGTAGAAGTGTTCATCATAATATTATTGCAACCACACTCTAAGCAAGTTTCTACATTTTCAGTTTTATATACGGCAAACATAGTTTGCGGAATGCTATTTAAGTTAGCCATTTAATACAACATACATTATACATATTATAAATTAAATATATTACAGACATTTTAATCAATAAAGTTACTGAAAGTAACCTTGAAAAAATTGAAACATATATTAGAAGAACACACCTATGCTCAGTAACATGATAGTAAAATATATCAAACACTTGAATTGATTTGAGATCTATTTATACATTCTTCAAGAGCTGTTAATTGAAAAAAATAAAGTGGGTAAAGGAACTTATTTAATGAAAACATGATTTGTTAAGCAAACATGAAGTGCCAACTGAGAAAACATTGTTACGATACAAGTACATGTCTGAAGAAAATAGCGTTCGGTAAGTTTATTTATATTCAGTTGTATGTGAGTTTTCACGATGGCAAAGCCACATCGAGCTATCTGCTGAGCCCACCGTTTGTTCAGTTGTCTTTATTGTGAAACATAGAACATTAAGTAAATAAGAAATAATTATTGGACGCAACGTAGAGCTTGTTTTGTCTGCAAGACTAATTAACGTGTGTCTTAATTCATGTTTCTTATATGGTAGTACAATATCTCTGAACTTTCTGTACTAGGATAAAACACTTTTGAAATAAACATGTTTTGCTTTTATATCTGATGAAACAAAATAATGTTTGTCATTGTTATTAAATACTTGTTTTGATTTTGGAAAATTCTTCGCAATTATGATTTTCTGTCTTATTTCTGCTGCACTTCCTTGTTGGCGTATCGTTTGAATTCCAGGCATTTTGCCAACATTGCATGTTAGCACTGGTTATTTACTTCGGCTGTATTTTCATATTTTTTTCCTCAGTTCAGGTTCTAAATAAGTTTGTTTGTTTTCGAATTTCACGCAAAGCTACATGAGGGCTATCTGCGCTAGCTGTTCCTAATTTTGCAGTGTAAAACTGGAGGGAAGGCAGCTAGTCATCACCATCCACCGCCAACTCTTGGGCGACTCTTTTACCAATGAAGAATGGGGTTGACACTGCACATAATAGCGTCCCCACGGCAGAGAGGACGAGGATGTTTCGTGCGACCAGAATTCTAACCCGCGACCCTCAGATTACGAGACGAACGCTTCAATCCACGTGATCATGCCGAGCCTCCTAAGTACGTATATTATCACCAGTTTGTACAGATTTCTGCACAGCGCGTTTTCACAAGTGAATGTGGATAGATTAAAAATAAGGTCAATATGTTTCCAGTCAATGATGTCACAACTAAACGAGAAACATGCTCTAAATGTATATAAAATCTCGAATAGACCTCACTGCACGTGTATTCTATACAATTTATTGAAGACAACTAGAGTTGGATGTGTTATTATTGACGTGATTTGATATTCCAGTTGTTTAGAGAAGTATTACGAATCTCCAGTTGAAATATACATACAACGTAGTTTATTTGTTCTAATACTATTCTTTAATGTGTACCTTTAACAAAACAACATGAAAAACAAAGTGGCAAGTTTATTTTATAATATGTATATGATATGTTTTTTGCAGTTGCAGCACAGCGGCTTATAAAACGGCTCAAAGTTATTATTATTTTATTAATAGTGTGAGTTCAAACTTCTAGGCCTGGCATTGCCAAGCGCGTAAGGCGTGCGACTCGTAATCCGATGGTCGCGGGTTCGCGCTCGCGTCGCGCTAAAAATGTGTATAATGTTACGGTCAATCCCACTATTCGTTGGTAAAAGAGTAGCCCAAGAGTTAGGGGTGGGTGGTGATGACTAGCTGCCTTCCCTCTAGTCTTACACTGCTAAATTAGGGACGGCAACCACCTTCACTTATCTGAACAAAGATAAATTACTATACTCACTTGGATAAAAATAATTACCCATATTGTAAGAAACAGCACCAGTTGAATGAGAAGAAAAATGGATCCAACTAGGTCGACGAAAGTGTGGGTCGCCAAGAAAAAAGCGATGCTGACCACTGCAGCGTGAAATACAACCATGACTCCGGAAAACGAAGAAACATCCATAACGAGTGGCCTGAAAAAGAAACAAAGATGTCTACTTCGCTTGGTGGCCAAAAACTAGGAATAATTTAGAATTTAGAAAAAAAACTCCCCGTTACTGGCACTCTGTAATATTACAAAAGCAAAATTAACATCTCTGAAATGTGATAAAGAAAAGAATAAAAGATATGAAAGAAAAACGAAAACCAGAAAGAAAAATAGTTAAGTACTTCAAGTGAAAATTTGAAGATGAAGGTGAAGAAACTTCTCATACAGAGGTGGAGATAGTTCCTTCCTACACTAACAATAATACGAATGATGTTACTAACTTAAACAAAGCCTTGGATGTTGATAACGCAAAAACTAATGAAGAAGAAAAAATCTAGAACAAAGCGATGAACAAACAAATGAAAACCAAGAGTTTACTCTAGTAGTGTCGAAAAGAAAAAGTGGAAATTCATTACAAAATGAAACTACAAACCAAAAAATACACCACTTAAAACAAAACACCCAAATATTCTATTATTATTAAGGCGAGCCTGGCACATATAATCAACCGCAACAAGCAGCGGAAGTTACCAGATGTAAACCAGGTGTTGAAACAGCTAATGTCAAGCGTTTTCCTTGGGGCGGTATCATTGTACGAGGTCAAGGAACTGCTGACGTAAATAAACTACTTAAAGAATGGCCCATGGACGCCTTCGCACCTGGGAACATGAATATATATTTACCAGGAACTAATCCACAACCTAAGGCAATAGTAATCAGTAGGGTGCATCACTCCATAACAAAACAGGACATTGAGCAAGCATTACATAAACTAAATATACCATACCCCTATAGTGGGAAGAATTATCTCCAAGGTTTCTAAGAAACCAAGAAATGTAGAAAGAGTTTACATGGAACAACATTACAGAATCTTGGAACTGACAAACGATGGTATCATTTTGTGGTACCAAAAATTCCAAGTTGATCAGCTTAAAACACCAGCTGTAGAAATTACACAATATCATACTTGCCAACGATATGAACACGTTTCAGCGGCATGTCTCGAGGTGTTGCGGATGTGACGGTGAACACCACATATTTGCATGTAAAAAAGATCAAGCTGATCCGAACCGCTGTAATCATGGAGAAACAGTTTATTCGTGATAACGAGAAACTCACTTGAAGCGAAAAATTATCTCAAGACGTTTGGTATGGGTATTAAAGCTTTTATTAAAATAAAGTAGACAACAACTTTTCCACCTATGGGGTCATATTCAGGATAACAAAGATCTGCAAACTTCCTCTTTGTTATCCTGAGGAACTTGATGTTTGAAGACAACTATAAATTATTTGATTGCTGTTGTATTTGGTTTCAATATGCACTATACTTTTATTCATACATATATATAGATAATTTTTCTATTCATATAAGTTTAATTTCCATTTAATGTTATTATACCCGACATATATATATATATAAATACACCAGTGGGATCTTTCGCAACAAATAATATATCACAGATACTATTCTATTTATGAATCTCCTCTTATTTCCTTTCAGCTAATTGTGAAGTCGAAGTTAAAATGTCCCATTCTTACCCTTTAATAAAATCGAAGATTACTTATGCTGCACAAACACAACTGTTCTCTCTCTTCCCCCAACGACTTGTCGATGACTTTAGTAACTTAAATCGCTAATATCCGGTATAGGTTCTATGCGAAAAAGAAAGATCACATTGACCACTATGTGGCTTTGCATTAAATAAACAAAGTGACCTTAGGCCTTAATGTTTCTCATTTCATACCTGATACGTTTTTTAATGTGTATAAATTTTAAACTCTTGGGCATTACACATTACCTAGAAAAGCAACGATTTATATTTACCATTGGAAGGCGGCAAATTTTTTAAGTATTCAAATATTTTAAAAACAATAAAGTTATCAAACCAGATTCTTCCAAAAACTTAGCATACCAATGACAATATAGGGTTATAGTTATTAAAAAAAAGTATGCATTCTTTTATCCTATGAGATAATGTTCATATTAATAAAAAAGACATTACATTAGTAACAAATTTTGAAAATGTTGGGGCAAACTTTGACTAGTGATAGGGAAAGCATAATTTCAACCAGCGATCCTCAGATACACGAGCCGAGAGGTATGGCCTGGTGGTTAAATTGATTAACTTTATTATTTGAAAAGTGAAACTTTAAAACTCTTCCGTTTTTAAATGTTGATATTCTTACTTATTTATACTAACTTGAGCATCGAACTTAAGTCAGTTTTACCAATTACCTTCCACCAATACGATTTTATGCGTCCAAATGTAGACTGTCATTCATTCTTAGCTCACTATCCAATCTTGTTTCACTTTCTCTTCTTCCTCCGGAATCTCCTTGTCTTGTTGTTCGTGTTTCTCTTGTTAACCCATCTATTAAGTTAGGGTCATTGTGAAAAACCAAGCCTACGTCTGTGTCTCTTCTAAACATATTCTTTTGTATCTTTCATTTCCGTTACATATTCCGAAATCTGGTTTCTTGTCAAAACCACTTTTATTCTACGTCTGTTAAGAGCTCTGCTATTTCCCCCTATATATTTGTAATCACTATTACCATTGTGGATGTTTCGGGTTTTCTTGTTACTTCAGTTTTGAGCGTATCTTCCTACAGTGTAGACCGTAATCATCAAAAGTAGAATAAAATTCTGTGAAAAATAAATAATAAATTTCATTTTTTATGGAACTAGGACCATTAAACAACCAAGCTATTTGCTCTTTCCGTGAGGAAATTCTGTAGATCCAAAGTTTTTTCACGAAAACATACAGTTACACAAACTAGTACGATATAAATTAGCTTATCCTATAACTTTTTTCCATAAAGTTTTAATATTTTATTGCGAAATGTTCATACATGGAACAGATTAAGTATAAAATAAATGACATTATTCATGTTTAGTTCAAATCGTTTAGCCAAATTTGTATTAATAACTGTAATAGAAATGACTGATTAATTTAGTGAATCTAGTCGACATAAAGATTATTTTACTGGTGTTGTGACAGATTTTGCGCGAGGAGCTTGATGGTAAATTCAACATAATTTTCTTGTTTGTTGTTTTATATGATGATAGCGTTTGTCACAGTATTATTTTACTGGGAATTCTGTTATACTGAAATAGAATACCTTTCTAAGAATTATGTTATCAATTTGTATTTCACTAACAGTGTAATGATATCAGGTCTCTAATGAACAAAAATTAATTTTGGTCTATTTATCTCATATTATTTTGCCACTTCTCATACTGGAATGATACCATGCTACAAATAAAACTATTTGTCTTTGGTGAGCTGTGCTAGAGTTTAACCGATAACTAACTTACAGAATAAACTGTAAAACACTTACCACTGACTTCATCTTCATTATACTGCAATAAGCTGTAATACGTTGATATCAGCTGCAAGTTAGTTGGTTATGTTAATAGTATTCTTCAAATTTACGAATTTATATAATGTGTTATAATGGCGCCATCACAGTGAAGGCCATAGCTCTGAGTTACGAAACTTTTTTTGACCCAGATTACTATTTACTGATTTTAAATTATACAAAGATCGTACTTTATAATTAGATTATCTTCCACATATATTGATAAACAAATTTAAATCACTAACCAACGCTACAAACTTTATAGAAATGTTTTTAGTTTTTCTCTGAGACTGATGTATTTTCAAAGTACGATATCCCGTTGAATAAGCCTGATGGGGTTAAAATAATTTCGTCCTTAGGTAAAATACAGAGTTATTTGTTTCTCTATGTTACAATCTCTATTATTTTATGCAAAAACTTTAAGTTATTTGTTTTTATTTTACAAATTATTATTATTTATTTGTTTGTCACACTCCAAACGAGTTTAGGTTTGGTATCGTTACGTCAAGTTATGTCAAACTTTCTAAATAAGTTAGCTTAAGGCTATTTAGATGAAAATTTACCATTTTACCTAAATTATACATTACAAGGTGCGTCCAATAATTACTTCTTAATGATTTATTGTTCTATGTTTTACAGTACAGGCTACTAAATATACGGAAGACTCAGCAGAGAGACCGATGTGGCTTTACTATAATAAAAACACAAACACAACTGAATATAAATAAACTTTCCAAAAGCTAATTTTTATTGTCAGGTACTTATTTAATAATATTTTTTTCATTGGTATAGTATGTATGATTAACAATTAATGTTCTCATTTAATAAGTTTCCTTATTTTTATTATTGTTTCAATCAAAAGCTGTAAACAGATCTGAAATCGATGCGAATATTTAATGTACTTTACTATCTTGTTTCCGTGAAATTGGTACGTGCTTCGTATGGAATGTTCTATTCTTCTTTTAAGGATAGTTACACTATCTTTATTGATTATAATATATGTAATATAATTAATTTATAATGTCTACAAGTTATCTTGTCTCGAATATATCGCTAGATTTCTTATCAAATTCTGATCCTTATTGGTTCATTAGATCAGAAGCTAGCGAATTTAATAATACTGTTTGACTTTTAACAGTTTTGATGAATCCCATTAAATTGAACAACAACATGTCACACTGTTTTCAAATATTGCATCAAAACTGTAACCATGCAGGAAATATGGAAGTGTTACCGTAAAGTAAAGACAAAGACATTGTTCTACAACACTGTTTCAGTTCATTATTGAAAAGGAAACGTTGAAACTATGTTAATAGAAGTATTTTATGTTTGGACTGGAATTGGCAAAAATGTAAAAATCTATAAACTTAAGTTTTGTTTTTTAAATGTTCTGAAACCATGATTTTATTTGAAAAATAAATATTTCATTTCAAAGATTTTCTGGAACATAGTGCTGTCTAGTGTGATTCAAACAGTTTAAAAGGAAAGAAAAAGTTTATATTTGTGTATGTACCGGTGAACTAAAATATTTTGATTTAAAATTATGATAAACTCCCATCTAATAAAGATTTCTGACTGTAGTTGATAGTAAAGAGTGAATATAATTATTCTTACCGCCACTTCTTTCATTTCTTAAAATAAAAATAGATGGCCAGATGTCACGGTACCTTCTAAAAAACTGTATTATCAAAGATAGTTTCGACTGTCTCCAAGCCAACTTCATATCCCGTAAACTCACTTTGAAGATTAGCTAATTAAATATTAAAACTGATCTATTAATTTTACGTGAGTGTGTAGCCCAATTATTTGTGATTTAGATAATGTGATTACTGAACAAAATAATGATGAGCTAAAAAATAACTTGCTTGTTTGATCAAAAAGCGGAAACAGAACTTTGCTAGATATGATCTCTCAATAGTGTGAAAATAATAATAAAACTTGGGAAGAGCTGGTTCATCTATTACAAAAATGCTGAAAATGAGTCTACTTTAAAAAGTCCGTTTTTTTTTTCTTTTACACGGCAGAGATGTACTGCTGCCTAGGCAAGAGATAATGACCACAAAAATATTTTATCATGCAGAAGGTTATTATTACAAGACTGAGCTATTACAGAGAATGTCGTTAGCCTTTGAGATTAATAAAAAACATTCAACACAACCTGCTCTACACAGAGAGAAAATAGCAAATAAAAAGGCGAAACCGATGATTTAAAATTAACATATAAATTATTTTTATACCCTTATCGTCAAGAGAGAAAACACCAAGAAACAAGTAAAACTGTGGAAAGACACTTTCAGAGTCCTTAAAGAAACAAGTTTAAGAATAATTTATTCTTAATATATATGAAAAAAACGATTATAAATTTTCTTCAAGAAATGTTACACCTTTATTGACTTGTCACTGACAACCAACTTTTACCTTTGTCACTACAATTAATAAATCTCAGGATCAAACATTTGACCGTGTAGTAAAACAAATTTGTCTTCAAGTCGACTTGAACACGAGAGGCGGAAGACTTTTAAACGTCGTCCTCTTCACTTGCTTCCACAATAGGCAGTTTCCGTCCATTCTACGAAGTTTCATAATATTTGACAGTTTTATTCCCATCCATATTAGTGTTAATATGAAAAGTACTTCTTTTGTAACTCACGTTACAACTGACGTAAAACACGAAATAAACAACATCCAATCATCTTATAGTAAAGTGATTTTTATTAGCAAGTGTTCTGTATTTTTATCCTGGTTTCTGACAACACTTAAACATAAACATCAATTGAATTGCTACATAATGATATAAACAACAAAGCTTGAAATTACTTAAAATCGTTGTCTGGTAATCAAAATAGTTAAAATCACGTTTATCAAGATCGAATAAAATCCAAGAGAATTTCACATAATTTATAATTCCATTTCAGTATTTTAATATTTTTATTTCTGGGAAACAAACTGAATGCACAAATAAAAAAGTGAAAAACAAAACATGTTATAATTTATACATTGACCACATAACCCTAAAATCTTGAGTGTTCAGATTATATTTTAACATGAAACATTTGCACATACTATGTGGTGAGTTACTTTCAAAAAAGTCAATATTAGGTCATAAGGGATGAATCTTTCGGGTCAAAGGTCAAGAGTTCCGGTCACACTGAGGCAAAATAATATGATAGTTTAATGTGATATGAATTTTAAATGTAGATTATTTTAGGTGTTTGGATACAATTGTCTGTTTTATTCTTGTCACCTGCTTTAAAGATTATACTGAAGGGTGTTTTATATCATTGGGAGATTATTCTTATTAATTTTATTATTGTAGAAGTTAAATATTGATTTCCTTTTGCTTGCTTAAACAGAAGAGAAGTGAATAAAACTGACAGATAAAAGAATAAATTAACACGTCTAAGTGAAATGTTTTGGTTTGTTTAGAAATGTCAATTTATTCTTTATTACCCTTTGTTTAATTTCCCCATCATCCTCCCCCCAGTGGCTCACCGGTATGTACTCACTTCACTAAGAATCTGTTTTCAATACATTTAGTTGGCAGAGCACAGATATCCCATTGTGCATCTCCCTGCTTCATTCCAAACACAAATTATTATGAAGCAAAACACTGAAGGATTTATTTTTTGTACATATGACTAACGTGGTTGGTTTAACCTCAAAAAGGCACTTGTAATGGATATTAAAATGCATATGTCAGAAAGATGAGAAGATAAAAATGTGTTTAATGTATAATGGAGTGAAATAACAGTAATAACATTATTACATTTTCGTTTGTTTGTTCTTTTCTAAACTTTCTAAAATCATGTTGTTGCTTTTAAATAAATTTTTCAGAGTGAACAAGTTGCTTAATGACAGAGTTGATTATCTGAAGGTATGAAAATCCATTTAAAACTATTTCTACATATCAATTACTTCGAACCTTTTTATTGGAGATCCCTTTATTTGTTCTTCTGTGCAATGTCATAGCTACGTTAACGACAACTTGTTCTTACAACGCAAGAAAACAAGTTGAGACGAAACTAAGATAATTAATTGAGCAACTAAAATGCTTATCTGAGTAATTAAACAAATATTGTTGGTACCATTAGAGAAATGGAAAAATTTTCTCATTGCTTTTGAACAACAGGTACAAAGATATACAACTTCGTTTCACAATTTTTCAAAAAAATATTATGGAGCAAATTAACTTCATTTTTTTTATTTATGAAGCAATAATAAGCTTATATTGCTTTTGTTTGCTGTTCTATATAGAATTTTACACAATGTAAACCTGTGTTTCACCTGCTGTGGGTATCGAAATTTTAACTTTATAAGCTATTAGAATTAAGCAAAAACTGCTGAGGCATTAATAATCATAACATTAATATAAACAATGAATAAAAAAAAGCTTCATTTTCCCCTAAGTAAAACGAACCGACCTAAGTTATTACTTTTACGCTTGTTTTGGTCTTTCTTTTCTTTGATTCTTTATTATTATTATAAACAAACAATAAAAAACTAATCCACCAGTCATAAGCAAACAACATCAAACAAATCCACTTGTTATAAACAAACAATATAATGCAAATTTACTTGTTATAAACAATGTAATACAAGTCTACTTTTCACAAACAAACAATACAACACAAATTTACTTATCATAAACAAACAATATAAAACAAACCAACTTATTGATCTTTATTTCAAAGGTATTAAAACAATGTATAGGTGACTTTTGAACGGAAGCACAAACAATGAGCTTTCTGCGTACTGTTGAGCTGAGTTCCGAATTTTATCATTTTAAATTAAAACTTACTTTTAACAAACATGCAACAAAAGAAGGAAATTATGATGATCTACGATTATGATAATTATAAAATTCAAAGAAAATAGGTAATTGATGAAATATACACACAACAGAAAAAATATTCCAAGAGAAGCCTAATAACGAATTTATCAGAGTGATCAAAAGCTGTCAAAGTCTCAAGATATGAATCATCATAATTCATATTATACATGAAAGAAAATATAACATGATATAGGAGAAAAACGTCTGTAATAGTTAAAATTCCCTTATTATATCTCGACTCATTATCTGAGGATCGCGGGTTCGACTCACGCCAATCCAAAATACTCGCTTTCTTAACCGTGGAAGCGTTATAATGTGACCGTCAATCCCACTATTCGTTGGTAAAAGAATAACTCAAGAGTTAGCGGTGAATGGTGATGACTCGCTGGCTTCCGTCTATCTTACACTGCAAAATCAGGAAGGGCTAGCGCAGATCATCCTCGAGTTGCTTTCCGTGAAATTCAAAACAAATCAAACCAAACCGAACAAAAAATTGCATGTCTTTAACAATTTTGTTGCTAAAAGAATTTTGCAATGGCGAATAAATGATAAACCTGATTTATTTTTAAAATTTGGGAGCATACTAATTAATTTCTTTTTGAGATTAATTTAAAGTTCAAAATTAAGTGTGTCAGATGTTGATTCTGGAAATTGTGTTGAATGTGAAATGTTATTGTATGAATATATTATGTGGGTATAATACTTTTAATTAATAAAGTTTACTGAAAATATATTTCACAAATTCTTAAAAACCAAAATTGAGAAAATATCACGAAAGACTTTTCACCGTGTTTGTTGACCAAAACTTGCCAATTAACCAATCATGGGTAATCGTAGCCAAGTAAACACAATGTTCAAGTTCACTGTGTCGGTATTTGGGTATTGATGTTGTTAAATACCCAGGAGAGTCAGGTACATTTGACCTCTCTCTCACCTCGGTAGGACCTGTGTCATTAATGCGGTGTAAGTACACTGGTGACGATAATAAACACAATGTTAAGCTGCTGTTTTGGTTTGTTTCGAAATTCGCGGTCAGCTACACGAGGACAATCTGAGCTAGTCATTCTTATTTTGCGCTAAGACTAGAAGAAAGACAGCTAGCCATCACCACCCAACGCCTACTTTTGGGCTACACATTTACTATTAAATAGTGGGATTGGTCATCACATTATAACGTTCCCACGGTTGAAAAGGCGAACATGTTCAGTGTGACGGAATGTTCAGTTATTGAGATATGGCAATGTAAAAAAAACAAAGTAAAGGAACTATATAATATATATAAAAACATAGTTACGTTTTGTTTGTGTCGTTTGTTTTATATCAAGAAAACTCAAACTTTATATCAAAAAGTTGTTATGCATTTCCATAATAAAAATGTTCATTAATTCATTCGTAATAGGAGGGTCGTGGGTTCGAATCCCATCACACCAAATATACTCGCCATTTTAACTGTGGGGGAGTTATAATGTTTCAACAAGTTCCACTATTTGTCGGTAAAAGAGTAGCCTAAGAATTATCTGTGGGTAGTGATGACTAATTTCCTTCCCTTCAGTCTTACATGGCAAAATAGGGACGGCAAGTGAAGATAGCCCTTGTGTAGTCTTTGGGCGAAATTCAAAACAAAGAAACAATAATTAATTCATACTTACTTCACTCTAATGTCTCCGGATTTATAACGCTAAAATCAGGGGTTCGATTCCCCTCGGTGGGCTGAGCAGATAGCCCTTTGTGGCTTTGCTATAAGAAAAACACACACACACTTCCCTCTAACGGACAGTGTTATCAGTATGTTTCTACCTGACCATCACAATAGTTAATGTTCTTTACAGACCATATAGCGCACCGAGACGTTTCGTGGAATTTATAACAACATTAATGTTTCTGAAAATCTGAGATATCAGTGAGAGTTTTAGCGAAACGTTTTTTGTTTGTCTTATGAAAGGAAAAATTTATTTTGTTAATCGGTGTCTTAAGTTTAAAACAGTCGTGTTTATAGAATAATAGCGTTTGTGTTACAATTTAGAAAAATAAATTAATTGTATCGTTCCAAAGAAGGTTCAGAGAGATTGTATCATAGAATACAATCTCTATACGTTCTATCTATCCAAGTATAGAAATTAAAATACAGTCATATTGTATGCCGTTAGAGTACGCCTAGATACCGTACAACGCAGTATATAAACACTTGAATTCTTTACCAGTAAATAATGTTAATAATTTGATATAAATACAAGCCACATATGCGAAGTTATTTCGCAAAAGCGCTTTAACTTCACGAAAATATCTGCACATGCCTTCGTGAAACGTCAAGTGAGTTATCGGTCTTACATTTTAACATTCAGCTTCACCTATGAATAAAAGTGGACCGTTTTTGGTTTATCGTCATTAGGATGAATGACGGCTGATTTGAAGCAACAAACTCATATGATAAAAGGACGTACAGATACAAAAGTATTTGTTTCGTCAAGCAAACTAGATTAGCTGTTTCTATCTCAAGTTTTCAAATGAATCACAGCAGTGGACGGTTGTTAATAATTATTCTCTGCCAACTTTTCTGCACAATTTTACTATATTTTAGAAAATTATGCTAATCAAAGAACGATTAGCATCAGGAGATGTTATATTAAGCATTTAGCTAAAATGATAATGCTTGATAGAGTTATGTCGATTTCATAGGATTAATGATAAGAATCTGTTTGTCTACATTTCATGGCGTTACTATAAATAAGCTATTAACACTGTTATGTTAATAATTCATAACTTTTTTGTTATTGTCTGTGGGAAATTAATCTTGTCCTTCTGCACTGGCTCTCGAAATCTTCATTTTTTATGGTCGAACATATATATATATATAACTATCAATTTTATTAATTTTGATAAATATGCTTATTTTATTATCAGCTAACCACGACTGTTAGTTAATACTTTAATATTAAAATGAAGCTATCATAAATTACTCTACATCAAAACCAGATGGGCTATTGTCACATAACTCAACCACTTCAGTGACCTATGAGTAAGACGATCTTTAGTTGTTGACTGGCCATGTTCCGGTATTATTTTTTAACTTACGCAGCCTATGTAACTTCCAAAATGTGATTAAAACAAATCTTTCACGTGTTGTGTGTAACACACTACTTACTGATATTACTACAAAAACATAATATTATCATTACTGAATCAGTCAACTTCCACTTATCTAAACTACTTCCTTCTGCTATAGTTCTCTCTTGATGTACATGTTGTTAAAATTCCTTGATACTTTATCCAGCTTTCGAATAGGGCAAGTTTCAGATTTCATCTTTTATGTTCGACAGTTTTTTCAGACTTGAATTTACATTTATATTCTGAATTAACTGTAACTCTTTACAGTCAATAGTTCTTGCCCGGGTATTCTGATATTTAAAAGATTTCCTGTATATTTAGTTTTACTTCTAAAACTATAGGATGATGTAATTCCTTGGCTGTGAGCAGAACAAGTTATAGCCAATCTAAGATATCAACTATTTTTTAATTTAATTACCTCATTTCGATGAGGAAACCGATTTATATTTCATTTAGGGTATAGTATCAGTAAGATAAGTTCATCCTTTACACATAAGATAGTGAAGTTTCTGGTGTATTAATTTTGTAAAAATAAAATTATGCTATAAATTCGGTTTACGTAAAATGTATTCTTTAAACGTTGAAGGGTGAAAACTATGGCAATATGAAATCACTTCCTTACTACCCACGATTGGCAAAAACGAACAGCAAATCGGCTGAATCATCATTTTATAGATCGATACAATCATTTTTTAAAACTGATTTTAAAATTTATTTCTCCATTATCTGCTTTCCCAAAATACAGTGGAATGAAAGCAAATTGTATAGTTTTAATTATATTACAAAGTTATCGGTTACTTAGATTATGGAGGTAATTTCCTTTCAGTTTTTTCTGTCTGTTCCTTTTAAAGGTATCTCTATAAACACTCACAGTGCATCCTTTACTGCGGTTGTCTTTACTTCAGTTTATGTGTAATAATTTGATGTGACAATTTTTCTTATGTTTTGGAGATGTAAAGCATGAACTCAATTTTCCACCTGCGGCTACAAACAATACTTGTACCAACTTAGAAAACTCAATCCCACTATTTCCAACTGTAAATGATAATAGTAGTTACTGACTCTGAATTCTAGAATTGTGATGTAACCTTTCAGTTCCTGTATTTTGAAGCGTAGAAGATCTTATTTTGGTATGTATCAAAGAATTAGTAATGTTTACCATTGTTTAGGACACTTTTCTAATTACCTGGTCATGCAATTCAAATTTCTGGTATAATAAATATGTTATAGTCAGATAATCATTTCTATCGACACGTGTGTTTGATGTTCCATTTTCTTGTTTAATTTAGGATAATCATCTGTGGTAGCATATCCATATCTTTATAAGATATCGTCGAACTTGCGTCGAATAGTTCTAAATTAATCCTTTCTGTAAGATCCTTACTGAACATAAGATAGCAGGATTTGTCATATGAAATGACGTCATATTTTCCGAATCACTCTCATCGAAACTAACACGACAACTTACGTCAAAAGATTTCTCAAACGATATTAGTCCTTCTCGTAATCAAACTATTAATCGGACATACTGTGAATATGGTATATCTCCGAAAATTATTCACTTATCTCCTGATAATATGAAATAGCTTTCTTCAATAAGAAAAATTCCAGTTTTATTTTTTACTGGTGAAATGCTACTTTTTGTGCCGCCAGGTTTCCATTCACCCGTAGGATAATGATCGTAGTAAAACTGCAGATATGTCGTCAAGTAAAACATATGAAGACAAATGTCTCAAGACCCACACACTCACATGTATATATAGCATATTTAATAATGTTTATACACATCCTATATTGTCTACTTAATCATACTTAGAACTACGCATATGTCTTAACATTGTTAAAACATTCTTGCACACCAAGTGTTTCTTCACTGGAGCAAACAATAACTCTATTAACGTCATTTTAGGATTATGTGGAACTACTTAGGGAAGGAATTTCACTCGTCTCCTTGAAGGGGTTAGGATTACTTCTGATTGAGTTGGTACAGGACCACGTGTACCTGGTTATAATAAGAGGGAACAGTATCAGCTTACTTCGTTATAGATGTTTTTATTTACTCTCCTCGGGTAAAAGACGTTGACGTAACTTAACACTCTATACGAAGGAACATCTATTTCAAAATTTCCATAATCTAATATATGGTATTAACGTCCTCTAAGTTTTAGTTTCTATTTCGGCTTCACTTATCTCTTCATCACCATTTAATAAATCTAGTTTATTCGAATCATTTGATTCGAACATTTTTCTTTTTTGTCATCAACTGGTTTTCATCAGTCACATATTCGTTCTGATAGAGTTTCCTTTCTTCAGTTGCTTTAATATGTAAACGTGTACCAACTGTTTTCATAGTTTCTTGGTATTTCCTTTCTTAACAATAGCGGTATATAACAGTAGTTTATCTTTTAATTTTATATCATTAGTTTTCGCCTTTTACATCATTGTTTCTCCTTATGTTCAGAAGCTTTGGTCAAATGTTTAATAGTTAACTTAAAAGCTGGCTGCATTCTCTGTAATAGCTCAATCCACCCAAATATAAAGTAAGTCTTATTGACCAAAACCACCGAAATATAAAGTAGGTCTTATTAACCGAAACCACCGAATTACAAGTTGGTCTTATTAACCAAATCCACGAAATACAATTAGTTCAGTCTTGTAATCATAATCTACTGCATGATTACATAATTTAGGGTCATTATCTCTTGTATAGGTAGCATTACATCTCCACCATGTAAGAAAAGAACGAACTTTCAAGAGAAGACGAATTTTCATTACTTTTGTAATAAATGAACCAGCTCTTTTCAAGTTTTATTATCTTTCTCACAGAATTGAAAGATCATATTTAGCAACGTTCTGTTCAATATTTCTGCTAATGCAGTAGCAGCTGGATAAAAAGTAACTATTTCTGTTTTATTCACACCTTACAATTGATAACTATCTTTTATTAACTTGGAAAGGAGGTTACTATTTCTATCCGTCAGTAAGTACTGGAGTACACTGTGTCGAGCTAATATGTTATTTACAAATGTTTCAGCAATGGTTCCCGCTTATGAACAGGCAAGTATATTGTCTCGATATATCTAGTTGAATAGAATGCGACGACAAACACATATTTTTCTCCGCTGTATAAAGTAAGTAATGAACCAAAAAATATCCATATCTACTATCTGAGATGGTGTGGATAAACTTGGCACTTTTTGGAATGGAATGTTTTTATAATATGGACGTGTCTTCCGTTTGTAACATTTCATGCACTAAGCTTTCTTGTAATGTGACTGAGTGATTTACATCAGCTTTTCCTAACTATCTACTGTGATAAGTGATAGGATGTTCTTTTCTGTTTTCATCTAATTGTAATAATGCCGTATCTATAGCTTAGCGTGAAGTATCTGTGTTTATGATAACTTTTTACTAACATCTAAGTAGCTTAAAAAGGATGATTTAATACAACGTCTTCTAATTTCTCGAATGTTCCTTGTCTTTTATCTGCTCACATAACTTCTGCTTCCTTCATAGTTAGCTTAGTTTCAGGTTTTGCCAATAACTTAAAATGTAGAATAAATCTTCTATAAAGTCCTACCAATGCACGGATACCTTACGTTTTAGTATCACGTGTTACAGCGTCTGTGGTTACCAAACGACCTGGATATTCTATTTCTTTATCAAGAACTGACATTTGATTGATTTAACCTTTGAAGTTTCTTCTCGTAACCTATCAAATACACGTTTCAGTCTTTCTAAGTGTTCTTCTATAGTCGTGGCGAACACTATAACGTCTTAGAAGTAATATAAACTTTCTGAGTATTCTAGATGTCATGATACGATATACATTAATCTCTGTAATGTTGAAGGAGTATTACATAAACAAAAGAACATTCTGTTGAACTGATATTTACTGGAAGGTAAGACAAAAGCAGTTTGAGCTTTATCTTTTATTATTACCTACCAGTACCCACTTTGAAATCAATAGATGAAAAGTATTTAATATTACCCAACCTTTCTAAAGTTTTCTGTAAATTACGCAACAGATAAATATCTTTAACTGTAACAACATTCACCAATTTAAAACATGAACTTTATGTTCTTCATAGGAACTTATACAACCGGAAATGCATGCGGACTGATACCGTCATCTGTTACTCCTTCTAAAAGCACATCTTTCACACAATTTTATTATTGAAACAAGTGTTTCGCTGGCACTCCATGAGGTCTCTGTGCCATAAATTTATTGTTATTTAAACCTATTATGTGTTTAACCTTCTTTGTACGACCAGGGTCACTTGTCATACAAATAACCTCTATATTTTTTTAATAATGTTATTACGCCTTCTTTATATTTTCTTACATATTTCCTAAGAAATAATTCCCTATTTATTTTATTCTGTTGTGTCCGATGTTTGATATTCCTCACATTATGCTGTATTACTGCAGATAATGTTTCTCTGTTAGTGACCTTGACTACTATTACGTGGTTAGGAAGAATTTCTTTTATTTCACATTTTCTTTCATGTAAACGTTCACTAGTTTATTACAACATTATTGCTAAATTAATTAATACAAATAGTATGAACAATCTGAGTGGCAGTTGTACATTGATTGCACCAAAAAAAGTATAAAAGGTGTTCTACCCAGTCATAACATATGTATTTGGTCCTGTTGATTATCTTGTAGAGTTGACAGTCAAGTTATAAAACGTTTTCAAGTTTCTCTGTCAACGGGCCGGTAAAGCATGAATACTAAATAAGTAAACAATGGTTACACACAGTCAGCTAATTTTTAAGTTGATACATAAAAGAGAGACCACAAGATGTAGTTTTCAAAATAAAAGACGAGTATTTCCCCAAAAAATATAGATAAATAAAGATATATATTCAATTGTTACCAATGTTCTCCTTTTTTCTTAAGTTTCTTCATATTTTTCTTCAGAAACATAATAATAAAAATATTCTTTGTGATAAAAGGAATAATAAATTGATCTGAGCAAGAGTTATTTTTTCCCCGATTTGTGAACAATTTCTACGAGATAGAAAAAATAAATATTAATTTCGTAATCTGCGTGTCTGAATTATGGAAAAACATTTTTTGAACCAAAATAATTTGTATGTAATTTAAGTTATGAGGTTTATTAATATTGTAAAACATGTAACGAACAGAAATGAAAACTCCATTCGAAGTGATATTATTGGACCACACAATGACGTGACTATAACAGATCTATTTTAACCTTTAATTAACTAATCTATTTTAACCTTTAATTAACTCTCTATTTTAACCTTTAATTAACTAATCCTCTCTATTTTAACCTTTAATTAACTAATCCTCTGAGTGAGTTTATGGAATATGAAGTACGATTGATTACAGGCGAAGCTTTCTTTGCTAATGCAGTTTTTTTATTTGATACCATGGAATCTACTTTTATTTTAGCAAATGAAAGCAGTGGCGGTAAAACTAATTAAATTCACTATTGATGCTTTCGTGCCATCTACAGTCAGAAATTATTATTAGAAGAAAATTTATTATAATCTTCGATTAAAATCTTCTGAGTGGACAAACACAAACACAAAAACAATCTTTTCTGTTTTCCTTTTATGCTGTTTTAATCACACTAGATGTCACTATATTCCAGAATATTAGAAATAATAAAACTTAAATTTATAGATTTCTCCATATTTGGCAATTCCAGTCCCAATATAAAGTGTTTCTATTGACCTATTTTCGTCGTTTCTTTTACAACATTTAACCAAAACAGTGTAGAAGAAGGTGCCCATTGACTTTAGTTTACGTTGACAGTTTCATATTTCCTGCATGGTTACAGTTTTACTGTGATATAGGAAAACAGTGTGAGGATTTATTGGGCAGTTTGAAGAGATTCATCAAAACTGTTAAAACTCAAATGATTTTATTATATTCACTAAGTTCTGATTTAATGAGCCAACGGGGAGCAGAATATAATAATATATCTAGTGATTAATATTGCTAATTGAGAATAAAATTTATACATATTGTCAGCCGTAATACAGACAACACAATGTAGACAATATGCCATAAGACTAATTTTGTAAAAATAAGATGGTTTAGTAATAATTATTCTATTTTTACATCGTTCAAAGTCACATACTCTACGTCAGTGGTTCCCAACCTTTTTTATGCCCCGCCCCCCCTAAAAAATTAATATGTTCTCGCATCCTTTAGAGTAATAATTTATTTAAGAATAAAGGTGAAGGTGGCCAAAACAAATGTATCTCCCACCCCCTGGAACGCTATATCGCACCCCAGGTTGGGAACCACTACTATAAGTGGACATTCTCCACATTTCAACATATCTTCCTCTGTCATTTCCACAGTTAGAGCTAACGACACATTTTAAGGGTAAGGGTAAGGGCATAATTCTGTATGTTTTATCAATGTAAATATTATCTCACATGATATTAGAATGCATAGTCTGGTCTTTTAATAACTATTACATCATATCGTCAGTGGTTTGTTAATTTTTTGGAAGCTAATGCTTTGTTAACTTTGCTGATTTTATAATTTTTGAATATTTGAAGAATTTGCTGCTTTTCGAGGATTAAGAAAAGTAATTTGTTTTTTAGGTAATGAGTAATGTATAAGAACTTAAAATTTATACGCATTAACCAACGTATTAGGGATGAAATGAGAAATATAAGAACTTTAGCTCACGTTGTTTATTTATTGCAAAGCTTCACAGTTGGCTACCTGAACTTTATCGCATGGAACCTACACCAAATATTAGCGATTTAAGTCACTAAAGTCATCGTTAATTTGTTGGGAGAAGAGAGAGGACTGTTGTATTTGTGCAACATCAGTAAACATCAATTTTATTAAAGGGTAAGACTAACTTCTTCTTTACAAGTAACTGTAAGGAAATACGAGGAGATTCATAAGTGGAATAACGTGTGTGATACATTATTTGTTACATAAGATTACAGTGATATATATATATACGTGTTTTATATTGAGATTTAATGAGAATTAAAATTATATAAATAGACAAATTAAATATATAGATTAATTTATAGTGCATATTGAAACCAATTACACGAATAATAAAAAAATTATGGTTGTCTTAAAACATAAATGTCCTCAGTTGGAAAGAGAAAGTTTCCAACTCTTTATAAACATGAAGATGATCTAATAAAGTGGAAACGTGGTTCTCTTCTTCATCTTAATAAAAGTTTCAATACCCATACCAAACGTCTGGAGATACATTTACACTTCAATTGAGTTTCTCGTCATCACGAATAAACTTCTCCAACCCTTTAAAAGTTGTTAAAGTTAATTAAATAAATTACTTTTAACAACATCAACAATTTTGAGGTGTTAACTCAATTTAAATAACACTTCATATATGTGTTTATTTTCACACCTTCTTAGGATCTGAATTATCGCAGATATAAATGATGTTCTGAAATGTCAACTTTATTCAATTAACAAACTTTAGGTTATATAGTGCAAGAAAAATAAACTGAATAAAGTAGTAAATATCTGTCTGTCTGTTTTTTTCTGGTTTTCACGAACCCGTTTCGATACAGAACTAAATGCTTGCTGAGGTTAGTTTCTATTGAATATATTTCGAATGTTAACAATTCGAAAAAGAAATGTTGTAGAAGTAATATTAGTACATGAGATTTTTCTTGTATCTGTACTCACATTCTTGTTATCGATATTGGATCAATAATCCAGTAATTTATATTAGAGGTTGTTTTAAGTTTCTCAGCAATAAATCCTTCGTAACACTGTAGTGGTGTCCAGATATCACAGTTTCTTCTCAGTTCAACTCATTAATACAGGGTTCATATTTTCCACAATCCCTTTACTAACTTTGATAGCGTTAACTAATTACAGCCTAAACTAAACGCTAAACGAGCAGCGAAAACTTCCTGAACATGTTTTATAGAATCATTGTTGTTCTATAATTATTTTTGTTTCAGCTTTCACGTGGTCTACATGTTGTTAAAAAATCGTTGAAGCTTTACCCAGCTCTCGAACAGGTCAAGTTTCGGATTTCATCTTATATGTTTGACAGGACTTTATGATTTGAATTTATATTTATATTCTGAAATAGCGGTAACTCTTTTATAATCAATAGTTCTTGTTCGTAGAGGAATTCTTATATTTAACAGATTTCCTGTATATTTAGTTTTACTTATTAAACTGTAGGATAACGTAATTCATGGGACATGAGCAGAACAAGTTCTAGTCAATCTAATATAACCACTATTCTTTAATTTAATTACGTCAGTTCGATTATCGAAACCGATTTATATTTCATTCAGGACCTACTATTGAAAAAATAAGTTCATCTTTGACAGACAAAATAATCAAGTTCCTGGTTTTGGGAAATATAAAATTATGCTATTTTTGCATAGTTCAGGGTCATATACGCTATGGGACCTTTTATATATTTCAGCATAACTTTCTCTGTTATTTCCACAATTGGAACTGATGAATGATTTACGTTTAAGGATAAGTATACAATCATAAATAGTGTGAACCTTCTATCTGTTGCTTTCAAGGGTATCTCTATGAACACTCATAGTGCATCCTTTACTGCGGCTGTCTTTACTTCAGTTTAAGTGTAATAATTTCATCTGACACTTTATGTAATTTACTTTTATGTATAAACTATGAAGTCAACTTTCTGTTTGCAGCTACATACAATACCTGTACTAACTTAGATAAATCAGTCACACTATTTCTAACTGTAAATTATAATTGTTGATAATTATTCTGAATTGTAGAATTGAAAATAACATTTCAGTTCCTGCTTGTTGAAGCTCAGACGGTCTTATTTGTGTAGGTATCAAAGTGGTAGTAATGTTTATTAGGGCTTAATGACACATTTTTCATTTCCTTCTCATGTAATTAAAGTGTCTGGTTTAATTAATTCATTATAATCGCCTGTTAAATTAACCATTTCTATAGATAAGTGTTTTTAATGTTCTGTTTTTTTTGTTTAATTCACGCCATCAACACTAGATAAAGAAATAATGTAGTTTTGAAAATATAAGACAAACATTTTCTGAAAACTTCTAGATGAATGAAAAAATATATTTATTTTTTATCAATATTCTTCTCGTTTCTTCAGTTCTCTTATATCTTTCTTCAAAAACATAATAATAAAGAATGTTTATTGGGGTAAACGAAATAATAAATTGATTTAACTGTGAGTTTGTTTTGCTCCCGATAAGTAAACAATTTCTATGTGATAGAAAAAAAAATGATATTAATTTTGAGCTCTATTTATCTAAATTATGGAAAATCTATTTATAAAACCAAAATAACTTATATGGAATTTTAATTATTAGGCAAATGTAATATTGCAAATGATCTTAGGAACAGTATTCCAAACTCCTCATGCAATGATATTATTGGGCCACACTCTCACCTGACGTTAACAGATCAATTTTAAAATATAATTAGCCAATTCTGAAAGTACGTTTATGGGATATGAAGTAAGATTGGCGACAGTGAAGGCTTTCTTTCATAACAGATTTATTGTTAGACACTATGACATCTAGCGACCTATTTTTATTTTAACAAATGAAAGCAGTATCGATCGGCCGAATAAAGTTCACAATTGATGCTTTACTAAGTTTACTTCGTCCACGGTCAGAAATCATTATATTAAATTAAAATCTCTTTACTCGAGAGACACATACTTATTGAGTAACACTAGATGGCGCTATATTCCAGAAACATTTTGACAGGAAACTTGCATTAATCAAATTAAATTTTGGCAATTCCAGTCGCAACTGAAATATTTTTATTGATCTATTTTCATCGTTTTTTTTTATTAGTTATTTGAAACAGTATGAAGGAACGAACTCATTGACTTCACTTTACGTTAACATTTCCAATTTTCTGCATTTTTAATGTTTTATTGTGATATAGGAAAACAATATGACATTTTATTGTCGAGTTTAATACGATTCATCAAAACTGTTAAAAGTCAAAAATTTTATTATTGTATTCAGAAGCTTCTGATCTTATCAACCAATGGAGATCAGAATTTGATAATTAATCCATTGATTAACAGAGCTTATTTAGAATAAGAATTTTACTCCTTAACAGCCATAATATTGACAATATCCCATAAGATCTAGCTTGTTTCTAAACAAGCTAATAAATAAATAATCATGATCAATAAAATATCACAATAAAAAAGTGAATAAAATGAAAAACTGATAAACATTAAAACATTCATTTATACTTGACTTGAGACATTAGTGTTAGACCTATTACATTGTTAACCGTTACATTTTCTGTATAGTTCTCAGAGATTTTCAACAAGTAGAAGTGTTTATTATAATAGTATTACAAACCACACAATATGTGTAAAATATCTATTGCTGAATGCATGTTTCTGTTTAGACTGGCTTAAATACGGCAAATATTGTTTGCAAAATACTATTTAAGTTAGTCATTTTATACAACATAACTTATGGACATCATAAATTTAATATATTACAGACATTATAATAAACAAAGTTAGTGAAACTAACCTGAAAAAATAATGGAACGTACCAATGACTTGGAAACATGACAGTACAAGGTATCAAACATTTGAATTGATTTCAAATCAGTTTATTCATTCCTAAACAGCTGTGAAGTTAAACAATAATGTGAATAAAGGAACTTGTTTAATGAGAACGAGAGTTGTTAATCATACATGCTACACCAACAAGGAAAAACTGTTATGATATCAGTACCTTTCAATAGAAAATAGCGTTAGGAAAGTTTATTTAATTCAGTTGTGTGTGTTTGTTTGTATTATAGCAAAGTCACTTCGGGCGATCTGCTATGCCCACCGTTCATTCAAATGTTTCTTCTGTGAAACATAGAGCATTAAGAAAATAAGAAATAATTATTGGACGCATCGTGGAACGTATAATTTAAGTAAAATGTCAACCTTACACCTAATGCAGCCATAAATGAACTCAGTTTGAAAGTTTCCCATAACATAATGTAGCTGTACGTAACCTAAACTTAATATGAGTGTTGTAAAAAATCAATAATAATAAAGTGTAAAATATAAAACAAGTTATGGTTTTCACTTAAACTAAACAAGATCGTAAGGAAAAGAAACAAATAACTCTGTATGTTACTTTTCGACGAAGTTACGATGCAAACAGCATCATGATTATTTGCCATGATTTCGGACTTTGGAAGGATATCAGTCCCGAAAAGAAATTAAAAATATTTATATAAAATTAATAACCTTGATTTGTGATTTAAATTTGTTTCTTCCTAAATCTGACGAAAAAACCAATTATAAGGTATGACTTTTGCATAATTTAAAACTAATTAGTTGCAATATAGGTTATAACAGCTTCGTATTTCAGATCTAAGGGCTTCAGTATGAGAGCGTCATATCACCACATTACGTAAATATGAAAAATTGGAGAATGCTTTGAACATAACCAACTAACTAAAAGCTGATACCAACGTCTTTCACCGTATCGCAGTCCAATGAAGACGAGGACGGTGGTAAGTGTTCTACAGTTTATTCTATAATATAATTATCGGTTATACTGTAACACAACTCACCGAAGACAAATAGTTGTATTTGTTGCATGGTATAATTTCAGTATGAGAAGAGGCACTTCTCTCCGCACAATGATATGAGATAATTAGATCCAATTTAATTACTGTTCATAGGAGTATGTGTTTGTTTGTGTGTTTTCTTGTAGCAATGCCACATTGGGCTATCAGCCGAGTACACTGAAAAGAATCGAACCCTGAGTTAAGCTTTTAAATCCGTAGACTTGATAAAATAGCTGTTCTCTGATTTGTCACATGTAATTACGTCATATTTTCACAGCCACTGTCGTCGAAACTAACACGACTCCATACGACAAAAGATTTATCGAACAATATTAGTTCTTCTCGTAATACAACTATTAATCAAACATACTATGGAAACGATATATAATCAAAATTATCCACTTATCTCCTGATAGTATAAAATCACCTTTTCCTATAAAAATCATCCCCGTTTTCTTTCTTACTGGAGGCCCGGCATGGCCTAGCGCGTTAAGGCGTGCGCTTCCTAATCTGAGGGGTGCGGGTTCGCGCCCGAGTCGCGCCAAACATGCTCGCCCTCCCAGCCGTGGGGTGCGTTATAAAGTTACGGTCAATCCCACTATTAGTTGGTAAAAGAGTAGCTCAAGAGTTGGCGGTGGGTGGTGATGACTAGCCGCCTTCCCTCTAGTCTTACACTGGTAAATTAGTGATGGCTAGCGCAGATAGCCCTTGAATAGCTTTGCACGAAATTTAAAACAAACAAACAAAAACAAATCTTGCCATTTAATTGAATTATCCTTAAAGACAATAATATCATAGAATAAGTAAAATTAAAAGTATATGTCAGTATTAAGTTCCTAAATAAAACCCACACATTACATCTAATGAAACATGAACACATAACTGTTACACTGATCTAAAACCACTGTATTTATACTTATGGCCTGAAAATAAATACTAAGTACCAAATACCAGTGATCTATTGTTAACACTGTTGCTACAAATACAAATGTTTAAACACCAATTATTAAAGATGTATTTATATGAAAACGTTTAACAACAAAATCATTAACAACTATACTATTATTATCTCTGTAGGTTTTTGTTTTGCCATCCAAGTAAGTCTGACAGAAATTAGGTAAGTAATATGATATTTATTCAATCTGGAACCCTATCCCAGCATATTTGGACTTGGATAGAAGATCGTCACAGTACGTTAGAGATAACAACTTTCCTGTTGTTCTGCAGACAACTGACCTGTCTCTTGAAGAGGTTCAGAAATTAATCAGTATCTTATCCAATGCGCTTTCTAATTTTACTACCTTATTGGAAGGTTTTACTCCGAAATTTAATATACATCTCATTGAACATGTTATCCAGCAGTTAACAGAACTGACAAAAGTAGATACTGAAAAATGTTTGTTCTTTGACAGTCATCATCAGATTGAAAATACTCGAAAGAAGAGACCAGATATTTCACTGTTAGCTTTTATCGGTTTGAAACATCTTTGTTAGCCTCTGCATGGAGATGTTGAGCTGTTGGATCTCACTGTTATGAAATACCTTCTACCAAACATCCTGATGTTGACAGTTACGGGAAGTCAATCTCTCCCTCGAGCCCAGCAAATAGTTAAAAATAACGCTGTTCATTTTATTTGTTACCTTATGAAAAAGAACCAAGAAGCTTCATTGAAGGGTGTGAGAGTTCTTTTCTAACACTTGTGTACCAAAGTTGTTGATATATCAGACTTTAGATGTAAAGTAGCCAAAGCTTGTACAGAGATACTGAAATGTTTTCCAACTGGATCATTTGCTGAAATGGTTAAATGGCTGCATAGGTTGATACGACATGTTAAGGTTAATTATAGGGTTTTTAGCTTGGAAATATTTTCATTACTGGTCAATGAACCAGAAAGAAACCAGAAGTAAAACAAAATAATGTCAGCAGACAAACAACTTGACCACAAGACTGAATTCGATCTTCGTTGCTTTGAACAACAGCAAGAGGAGGAAAAACAAGAAAAAAGGAACATTGAAAATGCTTTAAGGCAGAGAAACTTGAAGAAAGCATCTGAGAAAGGTAACACACCTCAGCCAGTCATTACTCCTGCTGAGCTAGCCACCGCATACACTGTTTCCAGAATTCACACACCAAAACGTAACTAAATGAATTCGGTTAAGAAAGCTGTGGAAGCAGCAAAGCTCGTTTCTTCCCACAGACGGTTATCAAGAGCAAAATGTTCAAGAAACACATGTGATGAAAACGATTCTCCAAATCTATGTGGTAGACAAGAAAATGCACTAAACAGAGTAAAGCTGGCTAGTTTTCCAGTTGTTTTGTTAGACAAAATGGATGTTGAGGCAGCTCAAACAAAACTGCAAGAAATTAGTGTGTATTAGTGTGAAGTAAGGAATAGGAGTAGAATTGAAGAACACTCTCAAACTCCAAACCCTCATACTCCAAAGAAAAGTGTTATTTCTTCAGTTTCAAAGAGGGCAATTAGCACACCTTTTGGTGTGATTAGCAACAACACCTTTCAAAATCCTCTTGATGTTTGTCATATTCCCTTTGTTGAACCAAATTGTGAGAAAGCAAAAGACAGATAAGGGAGAAGACAGTTCAACTCCTTTGATTCTTCTCCACCTACAGTCTCCAGAAGTCCTTTGTAAGCTTTGAGTGTGTCACTTGAAAACGTGAACTTAATACGAGAAACAAAGAATCTTGGTTTTGATTTTATTGTGTATGTACATATTTCATGTGAATAGTGTTTAGAATGGGGACACCTTAGAGATGTCTCACTTACTAGGGTTTAAATGGTTTTTAAAATTCATGTTGATATTGGTAGAACAGATTGTGTATTTTTAAAGTGTAATATTTGACTTTATAAAAGTGTAGCGTGAGGGAATTTCTCAGTTTTTAAATAAAATTACTTTGAAAAATTGGTTCTCAGCCTGACTTGAATTTTCAGTTTTGTTTATTTATACAGATTACTCTTACTCTTTCCCTGCTACTTGTCTCAGATTCCTGTTTTCTCACTTATCGACATGTTCTTCTTAAGCCTGTCCTTGTTTCTGAATATTTCTCAGGTTTCTTTTTGTTAACTGTGTTTTGTCTGTAATAGTTCTGATAATCTTCTCCATTCTTTTCAGCTTCTTACAGATTTACTTAAGTAATTTTATAATAATTTTCCACTTTCCTCACATCATCTGTTTACTCTCATCACGACTCTTTATCCTATCTTATTTAGTCTAACAATAAAAATAGCTTGTTTCTTTCACATAATAATTTTAAGGCCAATTATTCTGGATTTTACGTTGTTTTTAATGTCTCACTTATCGACATGTTCTTCTTAAACCTGTCCTTGTTTCTGAATATTTCTCAGGTTTCTTTTTGTTAACTGTGTTTTGTCTGTAATTGTTCTGATAATCTTCTCAATTTTTTTCAGCTTCTTACAGATTTACTTAAGTAATTTTATAATAATTTTCCACTTTCCTCACATAATCTGTTTACTCTCATCACGACTCTTTGTCCTATCTTATTTAGTCTAACAATAAAAAATAGCTTGTTTCTTTCACATAATAATTTTAAGGCCAATTATTCTGGATTTTACGTTGTTTTAATGTCTCACTTATCGACATGTTCTTCTTAAACCTGTCCTTGTTTCTGAATATTTCTCAGGTTTCTTTTTGTTAACTGTGTTTTGTCTGTAATTGTTCTGATAATCTTCTCAATTTTTTTCAGCTTCTTACAGATTTACTTAAGTAATTTTATAATAATTTTCCACTTTCCTCACATAATCTGTTTACTCTCATCACGACTCTTTGTCCTATCTTATTTAGTCTAACAATAAAATAGCTTGTTTCTTTCACATAATAATTTTAAGGCCAATTATTCTGGATTTTACGTTGTTTTTAATGTCTCACTTATCGACATGTTCTTCTTAAACCTGTCCTTGTTTCTGAATATTTCTCAGGTTTCTTTTGTTAACTGTGTTTTGTCTGTAATTGTTCTGATAATCTTCTCAATTTTTTCAGCTTCTTACAGATTTACTTAAGTAATTTTATAATAATTTTCCACTTTCCTCACATAATCTGTTTACTCTCATCACGACTCTTTGTCCTATCTTATTTAGTCTAACAATAAAAATAGCTTGTTTCTTTCACATAATAATTTTAAGGCCAATTATTCTGGATTTTACGTTGTTTTTAATGGTGTTAAAATATATCACATGTTATGACGTACACTTAAGCGTACAAAAAAATGTTAAGTACATAATCTGCAGCATATATTTGTAATTATTAAATAGAAAACCTTAAAAATTAACTAGAATTGAAGTTGCTCGTTATTATCACTTTTACACAAAGTTAAATCCAAATGATAACCTGACATTAATATAAATAAAAAAGAGTTAACCTGCTATAATAAAAACGCAAGTTACCAAAATAGTCGTTTAGTGAAACACTACTAAACGATACTAGTATCCTAACTTCAACATTGCCTCCAAACGAAAGAGGAATAGCCATTTTTTATATGCTGCTTATATTAATCATCTTCCACTACTCTGAAACGGGCCTCATTCAAATAAGTACTAATAAAATCCTCCATCTTACATGATTAAAACAAAAAATAGACTCGGTGTAAATCTAACAGTAACATTTCACGCTCAATCATAATTATAATACATTACTTTATACCAGACTTGAAAATGTTTTCTGTATGAATTAATACATATCCAACTTCCAAGTGCACGAAAACATCAGCAGAGACCACGACCGAACTTTTGTTGTTTTTATTATTTCTCTGTGTAAGACTAGTCATTCCCATTAACTCTTGCGCTACTCTTTTACCAACGAATAGTTGAGTTCACCGTCACATTATAACGCCCCCACAGCTGAAAGGGCGTCCATGTTTGGTGTGAAGGGGATTTGAATCCTTGACCCTCAGATTGCGAGTTGAGTGCCTTAACCACCTGGCCATGTTTTAAACAATCTCAATTAATACTTTGAAGTTCGAAGTTTTACAAGTTAACTAGGAAGAAATCAGAAATGCAAAAACAGTTATCAATGAATTCACTGAAGCCATTAAACAAATAGTAAACGAAATTCAACACAGCTATGAAAGACGTTTTTTACGTCAATTATGTATCAACACCCGTGACAGGACAGTAGAAACAAACAAAAGAAGAATCCTAATAAAAAACCAGAAGAAGTGGGTGCAAATTGATAACATGAGAATCATTCACCCCGCTTCTAGAAGTTACGATACCTTTACTTTTAAAAGTTTCCAGAGTCACGATAGAGAACATATTTCTCAGAAATTTGTAATCTCTGTTTTTGACAATACTAAGATTGTTTAAGGATATTGCTTGTAGCTTCATGTAACCATTACTCATTTAATAGCATGAATCCATTTTAAAACCCATACAAGTTTAAATTACACAAAAGTAAAAAGAATTTAAAGAAAAATGTAATTAAACATACAACTTTGATAACGATCAGTGGAATTCTTTGTAATCAGTGTAACTCAATGACAAGTGGTAAATTAGGTTTCAAGTTTTTTATCATTTTAAACAGCTTATTTGGATGAATAATTCGCAACAATAAGTGAATGGCACCAATTTTAAATATTCTAGAAATTTCAATAAGAATATAGTTGTATGATCAAAAAACACCATAACTCTTGTTTTCTGTTATCTTTTTAATGGTCACAATTTATTGATGAGGTTTGGATTTCATTAAAACAGACATTTCTAGATGACTGTTGATAAATCACTTGGTTTCAGATACTTTACTTAATATTTTAAACAGCTTGGTTGACTAAATGATTCACAAAAATGAATTAGTAACATTAATGATACATATTATTTACATTCCTGTATAAATGTAGGATTACCGGGGAGATAACATACATTTGAAAACAACGTACATGTACTATCAAGAGGATTTTTAAACTCTAAGTCAGTTTACTAACATTATATTTACTGCGGTATGTTTGCGGACTCTCACCGCTAGAACAGTAGAACTAATGTAGTGAGGGGTGAAGAAGAATATGCTGGAATAGCTTACCATAACAAAATACCCCCCAGTTGCTCAACGGTATGTCTGCGGACTTACAACTCAACAAACAGGTTTTCAATAGCCGTAATAGGTAGAGCACAAATAGTCCATTGTGTAGCTTTGCTACAAGTTTGTTTTGGAATTTCGCACAAAGCTACTCGAGGGCTATCTGTGCTAGCCGTCCCTAATTTAGTAGTGTAAGACTAGAGGGAAGGCAGCTAGTCATCACCACCCACCGTCAACTCTTGGGCTACTCTTTTACCAACGAATAGTGGGATTGACCGTCACATTATACGCCCCCACGGCTGGGAGGGCGAGAATGTTTAGCGCGATGCGGGCGCGAACCCACGTCTCTCGGATTACGAGTCGCACTCCTTACGCGCTTGGCCATGCCAGGCACTTCCAAACAACCAAAGAATTCTGTAAACATCCTGCCGGCTTAAATATTTGCTAAAATTACGTTATTTAGATGTTTTAAAGTAGTATCTATACCAGAAAGATAATTTTGATATTAACTGTCAACTTAACTCACGATGACGATACGGATTTCTTTCCATTGTTTCGTATATTTCAGTTTTTTTACGTTATGAAGCAACTCATTTCGTCCTTCTTTAAAAAATTAATTTAAACAACTATTTTTGTATCTATTTTCTTCTCGTAAGTATAGAAACTCAAGTTTTTGAAACACCTCATTTACTGTAAATGTTTAATAAAATCACTGTTCTCACAAGACAGTGCTTCCTTCTTGGTCTAAAGAGTATTACTCATATGTACTTATTGGAAACGTTTCAGTTTCTTACGTATTTCTTTCTCTCTTTTTTGTTTATTTTTAAATTTAATTTCTAGATGATCTTCATTATTAAATGACTGATCAACCTACACCACTGCTTTAATTTATTTTCCAGTCACAATTACGGAAACATATGGCCATTTGAGGGTCGCGGGTTCGAATCCCCGTCGCACCAAACATGTTCGCCCTTCCAGTCGTGGGGCATTCTAGTGCAGCGGTCAATCCCACTATTCGTTGGTAAAAGAGTAGGCTAAGAGTTAGCGATGGGTGGTAATGACTAGCTGCCTTCCATCTAGTCTCACACTGCTAAATTATGAACTGCTAGCTCAGATATCTGTCTTGGAGTTTTGCGCGAAATTAAAATCAAACGAAAACTTATTCAAAGTTTGCAAATCATTCTAATGAAAGCAAGGTATCGTTCGTTTGAGGTTTTTACTTGAAATAATATAAATATTCTAAATTAGTAACCACATCTGCATTTAATTAGGTAATAAAATTAAACATTTCTCCCTTGGTCTACCATCCACATGCTTGAGGGATTCGCTCACGGTTGTGACACAGCACATATTTGACTTTCGAGAGTCTTAGTTTTCAGATGTATGGAATAAACGAAACACTGACAAACTTTGTAAAGATGATTCTTTTAAAATTTGGAAGTGAAGTAAACATTGTGGCCTAGTCTGATCTTTCATAAGGTTTTATTTGCTTGTGAAGATGTGATTCTGTGTGAAACATACAAATCGCCTTCAAATATTTTAACGTTACAGCTAATAAAATAACGTTAGCTTGAAAAGTCCTAGTGCATCAAAGTAGTTATCAATGTTCACAGAATGTTAATAATTTTCTTTTAATTCTGCTATAAATAATTACTAAATCAGTTTGTTTACGAGCTTTGGTTTTAACTCAGCTTTTGAAGTAAAATACATCTATATCATTTTATTACGTGTTTGAATAATTGGACGATCTGGCTTAGAAAAAATACATAGATAACAATTGCATTAGATCTGTGTTTATGAACTGATACGGAGATATACCCTAATAACATATTCTAACTAACATCAACAAAGGTAACGGCCTCTATAATTTAAGTTATATTTACCATTTAAAACTTAACATGTTCTTACTAGAGTAAGACTGGGAGAAATAACAACTAAAACATTTAGTATGGCCTAATTCACAAAAGTTTATTAAGTGTCTTTGCAACATAATACAAAAGAGATGAGTACATATTTATATCGCCAAGTGGCAGCATTTACAAATGTGTAATTTTGTATCTAATTTAACCACAACTTTAAACTTTCCTTTAGTAGACGCCTCCATAAAAAACTTACTTTAAAAAGTTTCATTAGTTCAAACTTGAAAGATGTCCAAAAGTTAAATTTCTAACTTGTAAAATCCTTAGAACAATTGAAACATTTTAATTATTAAAACTAATGAAAATAATAAAGCTAGATATTTGTGAGAAGTTCGAGTTATTTTTGTTTTAGAATTTCGCACAAAGCTACTCGAGGGCTATCTGCGCTAGCCGTCCCCAATATAACAGTGTAAGACTAGAGTGAAATCAGCTAGTCATCACCACCCACCGCCAACTCTTGGGCTACTCTTTTTACCAACAAATAGTGGGATTGACCGTAACATTATAACGCCCCCACGGCTGAAAGTGCGAGCATCTTTGGCACGACCGGGATGTAAACTCGCGACCCTCAGATTACGAGTCGCACGCCTTAACCCACCTGGCCATGCCGGACCAATTCGAGTTATTTTTAAAGTGATATCAGTTATTTGTAAAACAAAGTTATAAGTGAATTTCACGTTCGTGAAAATTTTAATTGAGTAACCTTTTTTTTTTTTATGGTATCCATCCCAATTCTTCAAGGAATATTTTAGTTATATATATACCAGGTTTCTGACAGAAAAATGCGTTTTATCGCAGGTAGAAAAATAAGAAAGCTGAGAATTTGTGTGACGGAACCTACTCTTTATCATGACAACTGGACCAGAACTGTATTGATATTCATAGTGAAAACTATGACATGACGCAATACTTTATGAGATCGAAATTTAGTTTCTTTTAGATTTATATCATAATGTTTACGTTCATTGAGAAAGCCAACAGAGGCATACTTCCTTTGTCGAAGCTAATTTTCCATTGAAACCAGTGTAACTTTCATGATTCTACTCGACTTTGTGATTGTATAGGTGGGATGTGTTTGAGAGGTGGCCTTGGATGAAGTTGAAAACTAAGCGTAGGAAATCTATTCATGGAAGGTGTATCAAACTAAGCCACTCAGAAAGCACACTTGAATGAAATCGAGGCTACGTTCAGTTATATATAACGACTCGAAGCGTATTTGAAACACTCCAAATAACAATCAAGATGATGATAAACTACATTCTTTTAGCTTTCGTCTTCTCACTTCACAGCGGAGTTTATACCTTTCCGCATATAATACAAGAGGTTATGTTCGAGGAAGGAATGTGTGGTAAGAGATGATACAAGAGTTTAACCGATTAACGAAACTATTTTTAAAGATCACAATTATCCGGATAAAAAAGTAGATGTAAGTAGACAAAATGACAATTTTACGATTAACGGCCCTTTGTTTAAAAATCAAAATAATTCAGTAAGAAAGTACGTGTAGAATAACTGAACTGGCGGTTTTATGAGTGACGAAACTATTTAAAGACTAAGTTTTCTTAAATGTAATTATTCTCAACTGTCGTTGCTTCTCTTTAGCGCTTTTTTTTTTGTAAGTCGATTTCATGCGGGGATTTTTCTTTTACACTTTTCTTCCCAAGTCGCCCTCGGTGGACTCAGCAGATAGCCCGATATCGCTTTGCAATAAGAAAACACACACACAACCCAAGTCGTTAATTTGCTTTTAAGATACGATATTAATCAATAATAAAACTGGCAGTCTATCTTTTGTTGTTGTTATTGCTGACTGTTTTCGTGCTGTTTTATATCAATTGCTAAATTAACAGCAATGAACTCAAACTCGATACAAACTGCTTTATTCACCCCTAGTGGTCCAGCGGTAAGTTTGAAAATTTATAACGCTGAACACCAAGCAACTGTATCAGTGATGATTTCAGAACAGCTACCCCATTGTGTAGCTTTTCCCTTAACAAACTTATTTTTCATCCTCTGGTATTCTTTGCTTATTTTATATAAGGCTTAGAGACTATATTGGAACGAAAGTACTGTGCATTTTGTGTAAGTTATCCGTTATATATATATATATTTTTTTTAAATTTCAGTACTTGGTGTTGCAGACAATATAAAACTCAACAGACATCAATGTATTATGAACAGCACATCTGAAATGGTTTGTTTAGTTTTATCGTTGTAGAAGTTATTTTTAAATTTAATTTATTTCTATTCCCATTTAATTATCCGGTGTTTTTCTGTACATCACAACTAATTTATCATTTAAGAGAGGATTGCATAAGTCATATGAACTTTCAAATGTTGAACATAGTGTTATTTTCCTCAAATATCATAAATGCTTTATTAAACAAGAGGGGATTCAGATATTAAATATTAGGTGTGTTTTTCTCACACATGTTCACATACGTTCTTCCAGTAAAACAGTATCATATAGTACTCTATTGCTTGCCTTCACAATGTCTTTTCAGTTAAAAGGCGTCTTGTGACACATTTTTTGACACATAATTCAAAACATTCACAGAAAAGAAATGTTCTAATTACCAACAACTTTTAGAATATACGTTATTTTCTTTTTTAGGTAAAAAACATAAATAATATGTGTCGGGAGGAAATCTTCCCCCAGATGGGCTATAAGTCCACCACAAATATCGAAACTCCATTTTTAGCCTCGTACGCAGGCAGACTTTCCTCTGAGTCCGTGGGCTGATCGTGCGTCGATGGTTAGCGTGTTGTACTATGAATTTAAGGGTCAGTGTCGTAAAAAGGAGCTTTGCACTTTGGGGAATTCTATGGTTTATAAGAGTGATGGCCATATCCTACTATTAGGTTAGAGCTGCCTAATAACTTGTACTTCTTACTGTTGACAAGCTGCCTTTCTTTCAGTCTATCAGTTGTAAATAACGGACTGCTAGCACAGATAACATTTATGTAGCCATCAATTTCCATCAAACCATGGTTAGTTTCGCATTACACTAAAGTCTAATATTCCACACTTACTTTGCCACAGAACACAACAAACTTTATAATTTCTATCACATTATCCACTACTCTTAATTACACTATTTTTCTTTCTCTGTTACACGATTCTCTTACTTTGAGGTTTCAAAACAAAGCTAAATTTTATCAAACTTCGTGTTGATTAAAAACTTCACATAATTTTTCCAGAAACATGCTTAACAAAAAGGAAAAATCTTATTAGTAAGTCTCTTAGTCCTAGTTTATCATTAGTAAGTTACGTATTCCTAGCTTAATATCAGTAAGTTACGTCATTCCTAACTCATTATTAGTAAGTCACGTTAGTCCTTCCTCATTATTAGTAAGTCACATTATTCTTTACTCTTCCTACAATAAGCCTGTGTCGTGTTGATTTTGTTATTCTATATAGATACTCTTTCAAATTTTGCTTTTCCATAATATACATGTTAAATATTTATTTGGTGATGCTTGTGTTACGTTGTAACATCTTCCATGTCTACAGCCTTGGCATAACACTATGGATAGCAATTATAATGATGATGATGATGACATGATGTTAGGATCGAGAATGAAGAGAGGCGTCAGAGAGACAATAATCCAAACATGGATCATGACGGTTAGTTGATGGTTAATTTAACGTATGAAAAGAAGTCTAATCTATAATTTTAAAACGTATTCTCACACTGGAATCTTACTTTAAAATTAGAAGAAACATCAGTGTTTGGTGTTATTGTTTCTAGTTTGCAACCACTACTTGCCTGTATTTCATAAAACTAAATTTCTGCACCATAACAATTGACAGCTTCAAAACATTAGTTCTATAAGACCGAATAAATTGGCAATATATATAAATATATATTCATACATCAACTGTTCATATCAGAATATCACTTATTATGTAAAGAAAGCTTGATCTCGGCAACTTATTGAATACTTAGTTTTATTTTACTTACGGAAGTTGAAAACTGTAAAACAAAACACAATATAATACATAATATATATTATTAACACTGGAAATAATTAATAGTTTTACAATTTGTATCTTTAAAAATATTTGACTTTTGTATTTACAGAATAGTTAGAAAATAGAATTATTAAAACTAGAAAATCTAATTTAGGCAAGTTTCATTATTACCTAAACATGAATAATTTAGATGTTTAAGCTAATTTATTCAATGAACATTTTTGTTGTTTCTTTTCCAGAAATGTTACGTCAAGCATCCTGCTATTAATTTTAAGACTAATTGGTAGGTGGGTGTTCCGTGTGTGTTTGTTTTTCTTATAACAAAGCCACATCGGCCTATCTGCTCAGCCCACCGAGGGGAATCGAACCCCTGATTTTGGCATTGTAAATCCGGAGACATACCGCTAAACTAGCGGGATGCGTGGGTGTTCCACTTTCATGTGATAAGTCACGAGAATTTGTAATTACTCAAAAATAAAGTTCAGTCTTTAAACCTCGATTGGTACTTTTAGATCTATGCGTCATAATAATAATATTTATGTGGAAACCTAGATGGGTAATCAAAAGTAAACTATAAATAATTTAATTAAGACTTCAAGAAGAGAAAAAAACAAAAACAAATGATAAAAATATCTATTTTAAGGTTATATTGAGAAATACATTGAAATTTACATTTTTAAACTTTTGATTTATGTAATTTCTTTAGCTGCCACAAAATGTAATAACGTAAACATGACAGTGAGCATTGTACATTAGTAACAGTTTACTTAAACAATTTTACTACATAGAAATTCCTCATTTTACCCACTTTGTTTTGTTGTTTTTATATATACTCTTCAAAACAAGAAACGCAAAAGGGATATTTTTGTATATTTTAAAGAGAAAAATATGTAATAACGTTACAAGATCAGAGTATGTGATGTTACACGTGTTCAGGCACTGATTGTCAGACCAAAATGACAATAAAAGTTGTGCACTTTGAAAACGGAGGAAAACATCGGATATTTGTTGTATGTAGTGACATACGTTTAACAAACTCACATATACTATTATACTACAAAATAAAGTAGTATTTGTTAAGCTGCAACTCATATTTTCATTTGTCAGGTTTTAATATGACATACAGTTAGCTTTTTAAAAGTTCAACTTCCAATCATAGTTAAGTTACAGCTCTAAACTTCTACACTGAAATGTACGTGTGTTACAAGTTCTTACTTTGTACGTTCATACTACACTTAACTGCTTCCGAGATATAAAGAAATATCCCTTAAAACCCAAATAAGATTTCCTGAACAAGCCGTTGTATTCTCTCTTACCCCTCAGGCCTGGCATGGCCAATCGTGTTAAGGCGTGCGACTGTTGATAAATCACTTGGTTTCAGATACTTTACTTAATATACTCTTCAAAACAAGAAACGCAAAAGGGATATTTTTGTATATTTTAAAGAGAAAAATATGTAATAACGTTACAAGATCAGAGTATGTGATGTTACACGTGTTCAGGCACTGATTGTCAGACCAAAATGACAATAAAAGTTGTGCACTTTGAAAACGGAGGAAAACATCGGATATTTGTTGTATGTAGTGACATACGTTTAACAAACTCACATATACTATTATACTACAAAATAAAGTAGTATTTGTTAAGCTGCAACTCATGTTGCCAGGCTACTAACTTCTGCGATAAATTTACTGTTATTATAAATAATAATTGAACGTATAGAAACTTGTTGGAATGTATGTACAGCTAATGTCTTTTTAAACCTCTCGTTTCTGTTCAATTCGTACAAAAATTTATCCTGCTTGTTATGCAGGCATCGTTCCAAGACCATTCTTACTGAAAGTTAGATAGATTCAGTTTTAAATCAACAACTGGCTCGGCATGGCCAAGCGTGTTTAGGCGTTCGACTCGTAATTTGAGGATCGCGGGTTTGAATCCTCGTTGCACCAAACATGCTCGCCCTTTCACCTGTGGGGACATTATAATATGATGGTCAATCCCACTATTCGTTTATAAAAGAGTAGCTCAAGGTTTGTCGGCGGGTGGTGATGACTAGCTGCTTTCTCTCTTTTGTCTCACGCTGCTAAATTATTGATAGCTATCCCAGATGGTGCTCGTGTAGCTTTGCGCGAAAATGAAAAAAACAAACAAACAATTAACAGAAACGTAAGTGTCTGAAAATGTTCATAATTTTGTCATAAATATTTTCATTTGTCAGGTTTTAATATGACATACAGTTAGCTTTTTAAAAGTTCAACTTCCAATCATAGTTAAGTTACAGCTCTAAACTTCTACACTGAAATGTACGTGTGTTACAAGTTCTTACTTTGTACGTTCATACTACACTTAACTGCTTCCGAGATATAAAGAAATATCCCTTAAAACCCAAATAAGATTTCCTGAACAAGCCGTTGTATTCTCTCTTACCCCTCAGGCCTGGCATGGCCAATCGTGTTAAGGCGTGCGATTCGTAATCCGAGGGTCGCAGGATCGCATCCCCGTCGCGCCAAACATGCTCGTCCTTTCAGCCGTGGGGGGTCTTATAATGTGACGGTCAATCCCACTATTCGTTGGTAAAAGAGTCACCCAAGAGTTGGCGGTGGGCGGTGATGACTAGCTGCCTTCCCTCTAGTCTTACACTGCTAAATTAAGGACGGCGAGCACAGATAGCCCTCGAGTAGCTTTGTGCAAAATTCCAAAAACAAACAATACTTCAAACGTTTAGAGACGACTTGGATAGGTAATGAAGAAAACTTTGTTATGAACGCACAACGTTTCGACAAGACTATGTCATGAACAATCTCAACTAGTTTTCACAAACACGGGAATATATATATATTCTCTTCAAAACAAGAAACGCAAAAGCGATATTTTTGTTATTTTAAAGAGAAATATATGTACTAACGTTAGAAGCTCAGAGTATGTGATGTTACACGTGTTAAGGCACTGATCGTCAAACCAAAGTGACAATAAAAGTTCTACACTTTGAAAACGGAGGAAAACATCGAATTTTTCGCCAAAACGCATGCGTGACCAATAAATTTGTTGCATGTTCTGCAAGTGCAACATGTGCAAAATCCCTATAAAAGTGACGGGTTCTCGAATTCCATAGCTCAGTGTTAAGCCACCGACACGCAATACAGTTACGCCAAGACTGACTGAAGCACAACGCAACAACACCATTGATCGCTTGGAAGCAGACAAATCTCGATTAGTTGTTTCCAGAGCTGTGAATGTCCACCAAAGCACCATCACAAGGCTATGGAATTGTCACCAACAACATGGATTAACTCGTGACCGTCCACGATTTGACAGACCTCGTGTGACCACGCCCGCACAAAATCGCTACATCCGGTTACGTCACCTTCGGGATAGGACCACCACCTCGACGTTCTACTGCCTCAACAGACCTTTTGCACATTCGAGGGAATCTTACGGCTCAACGATACGTCGACGAGATTCTTAGGTCCCATGTGCAACCCATCATGGTGAACGTCAACGACCTTTTTCAACATGACAATGCCCGTCCTCAAACAGCCCGACTCACCACTGTCTTCTTGAGACACCACAACATCAACGTTCTTCCCTGGCCCTCCAGATCACCACACTTAAGCCCCATCGAACATCTTTGGGACGAGTTGGACCGACGTCTGCGACGGCGACAACCTCAACCGCAGACTCTACCTCAGCTTGCAGCAGCTTTGCAGGCTGAGTGGACAGCCATTCCACATGATATGATTCGTCATCTCAACGCTTCCATGGGCAGGAGATGCCAAGTAGTTATTGATGCTTACGGGGGGCATACTCGTTATTGACGTTGAGTGACGTTAAACTTCAACTAATGAACGTGGACTTCGCCTTTGCAGACTTTGGATGCTCAGCAGTGAATGTGCAGTTTCACACATGTCATAAAAAACTACCTGAAATAAACTTGTTAACAATTTGTCTCATATTTTGCCTTTTGCGTTTCTTTTTTTGAAGAGTATATTAAGTAAAGTATCTGAAACCAAGTGATTTATCAACAGTGACCTAGAAATATCTGTTTCAATGAAATCCAAACCTCATCAATAAATTGTGACTATTAAAAAAATAAAATAAAACAAGAGTTGTGGTATTTTATGGATGGTGTTTTTGATCATACCACTATATTTTATTGAAATTTCTAGAATATTTAAAATTGGTGCCATTCACGTATTGTTGAGAATTATTCATCCAAACAAGCTGTTTAAAATGGTAAAAACTTGAAACCTAATTTACCACTTGTCATTGAGTTACACTGATTACAAAGAATTCCACTTGCCATTTTCAAAGTTGTATGTTTAATTACATTTTTCTTTAAATTCTTTTTACTTTTGTGTAATTTAAACTTATATGGGTTTTAAAATGGATTCATGCTATTAAATGAGTAATGGTTACATGAAGCTACAAGCCATGTCCTTAAACAATCTTAGTATTTTCAAAAACAAAGATCCTGGCATGGCCAAGCGCGTAAGGCTTGCGACTCGTAATCCGAGAGACGTGGGTTCGCGCCCGCATCGCGCTAAACATTCTCGCCCTCCCAGCCGTGGGGGCGTATAATGTGACGGTCAATCCCACTATTCGTTGGTAAAAGAGTAGCCCAAGAGTTGACGGTGGGTGGTGATGACTAGCTGCCTTCCCTCTAGTCTTACACTGCTAAATTAGGGACGGCTAGCACAGATAGCCCTCGAGTAGCTTTGTGCGAAATTCCAAAAACAAACAATCGAAAACAGTGTCTAAAAATTTCTGAGAAATATTTTCTCTATCGTGACTAAGGAAACTTTTAAAAGTAAAGGTATCGTAACTTCTAGAAGCGGGGTGAATGATTCTCGTATTATCAATTTGTATCCACTTCTTCTGGTTTTTGATAAGGATTCTTCTTCTGTTTGTTTGTTTTGTTTCTACTGTCCTGTCACGGGTGTTGATACATAATTGACGTAAAAAACGTCTTTCATAGCTGTGTTGAATTTCGTTTACTATTTCTTTAATGAATTCATTGATTACTGTTTTTGCATTTCTGATTTCTTCCTAGTTAACTTGTAAAACTTCGAACTTCAAAGTATTAATAGAGATTCTTTGAAACATGGCCAGGTGGTTAAGGCAGTCAACTCGTAATCTGAGGGTCGAGAATTCTAATCTCCTTCACACCAAACATGGTCGCCCTTTCAGCTGTGGGGGCGTTATAATGTGACGGTCAACTTAACTATTCGTTGGTAAAAGAGTAACGCAAGAGTTAATGGGAATGACTAGTCTTACACAGAGAAATAATAAAAACAACAAAAGTTCGGTCGTGGTCTCCGCTGATGTTTTCGTGCATTTGAAAGTTGGATATGCGAGGTATTAATTCATACAGAAAACATTTTCAAGTCTGGTATAAAGTAATGTATTATAATTATGATTGAGCATGAAATGTTACTGTTAGATTTACACCGAGTCTATTTTTTGTTTTAATCATGTAAGATGGAGGATTTTATTAGTACTTATTTGAATGAGACCCGTTTCAGAGTAGTGGAAGATAATTAATATAAGCAGCATATAAAAAATGGCTATTCCTCTTTCGTTTGGAGGCAATGTTGAAGTTAGGATACTATTATCGTTTAGTAGTGTTTCACTAAACGACTATTTTGGTAACTTGTGTTTTTATTATAGCAGGTTAAATCTTTTTTATTTATATCAATGTCAGGTTATCATTTGGATTTAACTTCGTGTAAAAGTGATAATAACGAGCAACTTCAATTCTAGTTAATTTTTAAGGTTTTCTATTTAATTTCTTTAGTTTTGGAAGATGTTTATAATGGAAGGATACACCCACCTGATAAGAGTTTTTATCTCGCTCTTACAAGTTTCACACAAACTGTTAAAATAGTTATCTTTGGTTTGCGTTTTGGCATTATAATTGTGCTTGTTTTTTACAAATGCACAACTTCATGTTCTATTGAAAATTATGTTATTAAATTAAAGGAAGCTGCATTCTTAAGATAGCATGTCATCTGTAAATTTAAAATACCAATACATATTTTTTTTGCATTGTTCTCCACTTTACACTGATCTTTCCCACATAAAGTGAGTAACCCAGTACAGTAGTTGACTAGGACGATATGAACCTATTGGATCACTTCACCGACATTCAAAAAATCAATCTTCAATCTCAATTATTAAGTTATATGATGTATTGACGGTACTTGTGAAAATATCTGAATTTCAACTGTAAATATAAAGTACCAGATGTACTTAATTCTATTACTGTGCTCTACAGCTGACGAGTTAGATGGTCGTGTAATTATTAAAAAACACCTACTCTTCTCATATTGAGAATATTAATGAAAAATTCAAAATGAGAAATATATTTTTGGTTTACAGTTTTAATACTTTCGTATTAGAGGATTTGTAAAGGAAAAATAATACATTTGTTTACAATGAAAATTACAAATATATGCTGCAGATTATGTACTTAACATTTTTTTGTACGCTTAAGTGTACGTCATAACATGTGATATATTTTAACACCATTAAAAACAACGTAAAATCCAGAATAATTGGCCTTAAAATTATTATGTGAAAGAAACAAGCTATTTTATTGTTAGACTAAAAAAGATAGGATAAAGAATCATGATGAGAGTAAACAGATTATGTGGGGAAAGTGGAAAATTATTATAAAATAACTTAAGTAAATCTGTAAGAAGCTGAAAAGAATGGAGAAGATTATCAGAACTATTACAGACAAAACACAGTTCACAAAAAGAAACCTGAGAAATATTCAGAAACAAGGACAGGCTTAAGAAGAACATGTCGATAAGTGAGGAAACAGGAATCTGAGACAAGTAGCAGGGAAAGAGTAAGAGTAATCTGTATAAATAAACAAAACTGAAAATTCAGGTCAGGCCGAGAACCAATTATTCAAAGTAATTTTATTTAAAAACTGAGAAATTCCCTCACGCTACACTTTTATAAAGTCAAGTATTACACTTTAAAAAATACACAATCTGTTCTACCAATATCAGCATGAATTTTAAAAACCATTTAAACCCTAATAAGTGAGACATCTTTAAGGTATCCCCATTCTAAACACTATTCACATGAAATATGTACATACACAACAAAATCAAAACCAAGGTTCTTTGTTTTTCATATTAACTTCACGTTTTCAAGTGCCACACTCAAGGCTTACAAAGAACTTCTGGAGACTGTAGGTGGAGAAGACTCAAAGGAGTTGAACTGTCTTCTCCCTTATCTGTCTTTTGCTTTCTCACAGTTTGGTTCAACAAAGGGAATATCACAAACATCAAGAGGATTTTGAAAGGTGTTGTTGCTAATCACACCAAAAGGTGTGCTAATTGCCCTCTTTGAAACTGAAGAAATAACACTTTTCTTTGGAGTATGATGGTTTGGAGTTTGAGAGTGTTCTTCAATTCTGCTCATTTTCCTTACTTCACACTAATGCACACTAATTTCTTGCAGTTTTGTTTGAGCTGCCTCAACATCCATTTTGTCTAACAAAACAACTGGAAAACTAGCCAGCTTTACTCTGTTTAGTGCATTTTCTTGTCTACCACAAAGAATTGTTTTTATCGCATGTGTTTCTTGAACATTTTGCTCTTAATAACCGTCTTAGGGAAGAAACTAGCTTTGCTGCCTCCACAGTTTTCTTTACTGAATTCATTAAGTTACATTTTGGTGTGTGAATTCTGGAAACAGTGGGTGAGGTGGCTAGCTCGGCAGGAGTAATGACTGGCTGAGGTGTGTTACCTTTCTCAGATGCTCTCTTCGAGTTTCTCTGCCTTAAACCCTTTTCAATGTTCTTGTTTTTCCTCCTCTTGCTGTTGTTCAAAGCAACGAAGATCGAATTCAGTCTTGTTGTCAAGTTGTTTGTCTGCTGACATTATTTTGTTTTACTTCTGGTTTCTTTCTGGTTCATTGACCAGTAATGAAAATATTTCCAAGCTAAAACATCTATAATTAACCCTAGCATGTCGTACCAACCAATGCAGCTATTTCAGCAAATGATCCAGTTGGAAAACATTTCAGTATCTCTGTACAAGCTTTGGCTACTTTACATCTAAAGTCTGATATATCAACAACTTTGGTACACAAGAGTTAGAAAAGAACTCTCACACCCTTCAATGAAGCTTCTTGGTTCTTCTTCATAAGGTAACAAATAAAATTAATAGCGTTATTTTTAACTATTTGCTGGGCTCGAGGGATAGATTGACTTCCCTCAACATCAGGATGTTTGGTAGAAGGTATTTCATAACAGTGAGATCCAACAGCTCAACATCTCCATGCAGAGGCTAACAAAGATGTTTCAAACCGATAAAAGCTAACAGTGAAATATCTGGTCTCTTCTTTCGAGTATTTTCAATCTGATGATGACTGTCAAAGAACAAACATTTTTCAGTTTCTACTTTTGTCAGTTCTGTTAACTGCTGTATAACATGTTTAATGAGATGGATATTAAATTTCGGAGTAAAGCCTTACAAAAAGGTAGTAAAATTAGAAAGTGCATTGGATAAGATACTGATTAATTTCTGAACCTCTTCAAGAGACAGGTCAGTTGTCTGCAGAACAACAGGAAAGTTGTTATCTCTAACGTACTGTAACGATCTTCTATCCAAGTCCAAGTATGCTGGGATAGGGTTCCAGATTGAATAAATATCATATTACTTACCTAATTTCTGTCAGACTTACTTGGATGGCAAAACAAAAACCTAGAGAGATAATAATAGTATAGTTGTTAATGATTTTGTTGTTAAACGTTTTCATATAAATACATCTTTAATAATTGGTTTTTAAACATTTGTATTTGTAGCAACAGTGTTAACAATAGATCACTGGTATTTGGTACTTAGTATTTATTTTCAGGCCATAAGTAGAAATACAGTGGTTTTAGATCAGTGTAACAGTTATGTGTTCATGTTTCATTAGATGTAATGTGTGGGTTTTATTTGTCTTCCTGATTTTCAAATACAAGAATTAAAGGTTCAGATAAAATTATAATTGAAAATCGACACTTAGAAAGTATTGAAGACAAAATTGACATGAAAGGTTGAGTTTAGCTGTACCGGCATGACCACGTGGGTAGGAGGGCCCTGGACTCGTAATCTGAGAGTCGCGAGTTCGAATACCCATCACATCAAACATTCCCGCCCTTTCACCCGTGAGAGAAGTTTTAATTCATGGTCAATCCCACTATTCTTTGATTGAAGAGTAGCCCAAAAGTTAGCGGTGTGTGGTGATGACAAACTGCCTTTCCTTTAGTCATCCGCTGCTATAATAATGACAGTTAGAGCAGATGGCTTTCCTGTAGCTTTACGCGAAATTCAAAACAAACAAACAATTATAACACCATGACTACTTGATAGTAGCTAATACACAAAACAAATAAACAATTATGACACCATGACTGTTTAACAGCAACTAATATACAAAACAAACAAACAACTATAACAACATGACTGTTTGATAGTAACTAATACACATCACTGATGTATGTTCTTCAAATCTATCAATATATATGTTCACTATGGTGATTGAAAGACAACTATAAAGAAAAATATATAATATATATTAACTGATACACATATTTTTCAAACCGAACGTGTCCTATTTGATTTAGAAAACATATGGAAACGTCTTTCTAGTTTCAAAATGTTTATTCAGTACTTCACCAGTTTTCGTAGCTTCGTAAATGCTACATTTGGCGAGGTTGTTTTGAATTTTGCACAACGCTACATGTGGGTTATCTGCGCTAATTGTTCTTAACTTAGTAGTTATAGACCAGAAAAAGAAGACATATAATCAACACCACCCAATGTTAACAACTCGGTTACACTTTTACCAACAAATAATGAGACTGATCATCATATTATAACAGTTCCCCCCCCCCAGCTGAACTGAAAGTGTGTTTGGTATGACGGGAGTTCAAATCTGCGTCCTGCAGATTGTGAGAAGAACGCTCGGAGAACTATTTAAGCTGAGTGTAAGGTTTATTTCAAAATACATACCTTTCAGGTACGTCCACTTTTCTAGTTTCCATGATTTCCCCCGTATAAATGTTGTCTGACAATATAACTGAAAAAGAAAGATTATAAAATTGTTTTCATCAATAACTTCATTTCTAAGACGCTTCTAACTGGTATATTTATGAATCATTATATACACAATTACACAGACACACATCAAATTACGTATATAAGACGTGAAGTAAACAATTTTTTATTTTTTTTCTAGGGAGAAAACTCTATATTTAGAAACTCAAAATTACATTTTATTACAACATTGTATCCACAAAGAAGACTTAGAAACTTAATAGAATTAATTAAAGAGTATAACACCGTCTACAGGTTAAGCCCATACATAATAGATGGGTCTCTTATTAAAGTTCAAAAACTTACAAAATAATATATAAACTCTGGTCTCCTACCAGCATTCCATTCTACACCAGAAATTACTATTCTCTAGAATAACTTGAGCATTGACATTAAACGTTGAAAGAAAATAAACACCTTATTACCTAACCCTGAATAACTTCTACTACAGGAACAAAACAAAGCACATACACAGTATCCCATGCGAATGTGTTAAGATCACTTCGTTATATTTATAAATCTTTGTATGCGAGCTCATTGTTGTATTAGCCTAATGATGTTATTTACTCAAGCATTAAATGTTGACATGGAAGAAACTGTAATAGAGAAACAGAACATGATCTAAAATATCGTTTACATTAAGTATGTAGAAGAAGTAAAAATAATGATAATTCGGCCATAGCAGACTATTTACAACAAACATAATTAAAATATAATGAGTGAAGGTAGTCATTATGGGCTTAACCGTAAGGTATTAGAATAAATGATATCCGTGAAACACTGGAAATACGAAAGAGGACACAAATATAATGAATCATGAAACAGAGCCGAAGGTCAAACGTATTTCTTTGTAAGAGACTTTTCACAATGTATTTGTTTTATCTGAGATACACTTGTTAGACACTGTACAACAATGTTTATAAATGTTATGAGTTGTGTAAGAACTCAACACTGCATTCACGTTCCACAGTTTGGTGTTTAAACTACGATAATCATTAGAAGGGCGTGAATGTTGTTGATACGTACATCTTCTATAGGAAAATAGTGTATTTTAGATCTGCAATTAGGGTAACTTTGAGAGGGGGAGAGGAGGAGGTTTTTCCTCTTGTCTACATATAACACAAATGTTTCAGAAAGATACTTACTGAAACTCTTAAAGATATATTTTAATTTCTTCATTGGTGGAGAAAGAGACACTTTTCTTAATTTTTCCCTGCTTGTAGATCATCGGATTCTAATGAAACAAAAAATATGTATATTTAACCAAAACTTTGTTCCTTTGTTTAAATTTAAGCCAAAGCTACAAAATGGACAAAATGAATTCTATTTCTATTATAATCAAAAATAAAGTATAAATATAATAACATCTTAGTTTATAAAGGAAAATTTATTGATTAATTATGCTTGTTTGTTTTGAATTTCGCGCAAAGCTACTCGAGGGCTATGTGTAACACTAGAGAGAAGGCAGCTAGTCATCACCACCACCGCCAACTCTTGGGCTACTCTCTTACCAACGAATAGTGAGTTATTCCAGTGCTTAATTAGATATATTTGAATTATATTTACCTGGAATAAATTTCTTTTCATCAAATAATCGATATTTGTATAGAAGAGGATAAACTTGGATGATTAACTAGCCCAAATGTTAGGAATACATTGAACTCATCTTATTTTTAAGTATTACGTATGTAGTTTTTAATATTTTCGCCTAGCAATATCTAATGCAAATATTAATCTGTCCTTGATATAAATCTATGATGGTTTGTTATTTTTATAATTTAACGACACTTCGGTGAATATAGGTGGAGAACAAATAATACTGATGTTAAATTATTTTCAACGATAATGAGATTTATCAATATAAATATACGTTAAATATACACTGCTGGCCAAAATCTTAAGGCCAACGAACATAAAGAAAAAATATGTAATTTGCGTTGTTAGTCTCAACCACTTATTTGAGTAAAGCTTCGAAAGATGAAAATAAGAAAATGGAAAACAAAAATAAAAAACTCTTTTAGCATCTAATATGGAAAATGTGAACGCTATGAAATTAGCCTAAATGCTAGCTGGTCAAAAGCTTCAGACAATATTGAAACGAAGCATTAATCGGTAAACACGAAACGAAATTTAGTCATTTATGTTCAAGCAAAAGCGTTGAGAACATTTCCCACTGACATCTCCTGTTTTACATTGAGTAAAAACAAGACAAAGGCTAAAAAGCTGACAGAGTTTGAACGTGGCAGAATTGTCGAGCTGCAAAAGCAAAGTCTCTCTCAGTGTGCCATTGCTAGTGAGATTGGGCGTTGCAAAACTGCTGTTGAAAATTGCTTAAAAGACCCAGAGGGATACGGAACGAGGATTTCATGTGGTCGGCTCAAGAAAATTTCGCCGGCGTTGAGCAGGACGATTCGACGGGTTGTCTGGCAAGACACCAGCCGATCGTCGAACCAGATTAAGGACCTTATGGACGCAAAATGCGGCTGAAGAACAATAAGACAGTATCTACGAGAAAAAAAACTTTAACATCTGTAAACATTTTCAAAGGCCAAGCCTCCTTCCACACCATGAAACAGCTCAGTTACACTTTGTTGAGAAGCACCAAACATGGGACGTAGAAAAGTGGAAAAAGGTTTTGTTTTCTGATGAGACAAAATTTAACCTGGATGGTCCAAATGGCTTCCAACGTTACTGGTACGATAATGATATCCCACCGGAGTCATTTTATACATGACGCAATGAAGTAGGTTCCATCATGACCTGGAATGCTTTCTCCTTTTGTGGAACAACGGAGCTTTAGGTTATGCAGGGGCGTCTAACAGCAGCTGGCTACATTGCCATGTTGGAGAGAGCATCCTTATTGACTGAAGGCCCTCGCTTGTGTGGAAATGGCTGAATCTTTCAGCAAGACAATGCTGCAATCCACAATGCCAATATCAGGACAAAGAACTTTTTCATGGAGAATAACGTGATTCCTTTGGACCATCCAGCATGTTCTCCCGAACGGAACCCCATTGAAAATGTTTGGAGGTGGATGGCAAGGGTAGTCTATAGAAATGGACGTCAATTCGAAACAGTGTTTGATCGTCGTGAAGCCATCTTCACTATTTGGAGTAACATTCCAGCCAGCCTTCTGCAAACGCTTATATCGACCATGCCAAAGCGAATGTTTGCAGTTATTCGCAATGACGGTCGTGCAACTAACTTGTGTGACCTCTTGTTTGGCATTTCCTACACTGTTTAGGACTTCTTTTTGGTATGGTCTTAAACTTTTGACCAGCTAGTATTTAGACTAATTTCATAGTGTTCACATTTTTTCCTACTAAATGCTAAAAAAGTTTTTATTTTTATTTTCTCTTTTCTTATTTTCATCTTTCGAAGCTCTACTCAAATAAGTGATTGAGCCTAACAACGCAAAATGCATATTTTTTCCTTATGTTCATTGGCCTTAAGATTTTGGCCAGCAGTGTGTGTATACAGATAACATTACTTTGTGTACGTGACAACCTAAGAGAAAATTCGTTAACCACTTGGTCCATCAGAACTTGTAACTTAGTTATAGTTCATACACTTCAGACTGTAAAGCACATTTGTTTATTTTTAAAATATAATAAAATCATTTTAAATATAATAGATTAGTACGTTAAAGAACTTAATCTTTAATGTCAAAGAATCAAACTTAAAGTAAATTTGAATTTATTTCAGAAGAATGGACTGTGTATTCAAATTACAATATACTTTTAATATACATAACTATATATTTCAAGTGTAATATAAATGCAATATGAATAAACGTTTATTTCGAGTGGAAGTACAATTATGAGTAATTAGGTTTATCCGGGGTTCACTATCTAGTTGATCTATATTTTATGTATCAGTAAATTTGCTGTTTAATTAGGAGCACATACAGAATGTTTTTATGTTTCTTTTATCAGCGTGACTTAGGAATTAAAATAGGTTCGCAGTTCGAATTATATTACTGTAAATTTACTCTGTTGATTTTTCAGGTTGAGAGTTCGGTGAAATCACGTAATTCGATTACAGTAGTTCATGCGTTTGTAGCGGATAGTGTTCACCAGCTACTTTCTAGTCTACCACTTGAAAATTAAGGACGAACAACACAGATATCTCTTTTAATCGTTTTGTTTTCGTTCGACGCGACAGTTATATTCACTATTCGTCCTGATTTTAAATATGCAGAACTAGACATAGGTTTGTTTGTTTTTGAATTTGACCCAAAGCTACACGAGGGTTACCTGTATTCGCCGTTCCTAAGTTAGCAGTGTAAGACTAGAGGAAAGGAAGGCAGCTAGTCAACAACAACCACAGACAATTCTAGGGCTACTATTCAATCAATGAATAGTGTGATCGACCATCATTTTATAACGCCCCCACAGTTGAAAGAGCGAGCGTATTTGGTGAGAGGGGGATTCGAACCAGCGACCCTCAGGTTAGGAGACGAGCGTCCTAACCACCTGGCCATACCGGCCCGAACTAGACATCGCCTAATTTTGATTTATACATGGTAAGAATAATCGTCACAGTATAATAATCACAAAGCGATAACCTTTGAAATAAATGAAAGTTTTAGTACCTCATAAACTATGTTGTGTTTGTGAGGGAAGTCACATGTTCCCATAACACCAGATGCTTTTTTCAAGCAGGACTTTATCGGTTTCATAACATCTTCCTGTTTTTTTTTCTCTGATGAAATATCTGAAAAAGAAAGATTATAAAATTCTTGTCATTATTAACTTCATTTCATGGAAGGTGTTTATTGTTGTTCTTTTGGCCTGACATTCAAGTATGTGTGTGTTTTTAATGTATTAACAGGTTCAATAACTACTGTAGTTAACGTTAATGAAACATTTAGTTTAATGTATAATTTCTTTATCGATGTTTTCTGTTGTGTACACAGTGTATCCTAAATTTAGAGTGATAGATTTTGGTGGTTTACATGATTAGATAATCAGTTTATGTAATTTTCGTTGTATGCGTTTTTTTCTATTAATTTTAGTTGTGAAATCTTGAGGGGGCTCGTGCGATGTTAACGTTTGAAATATTAATAGTATCGTTTTTCTCTGTGAAATATTTGTTTTTTTGTAGATTGTTTATGTTAGAGAAAATATGTTTGTTCATCTTGACAAACAAAATCAAAGAAAACTTCATCTGTATATCTAAACAAAATTGCAGGTTTCTATTTGTAAGTGACTGATTCGTGCTATATAATAATGTGATACAACAAGAGAACTTTCAACTACCGGACAATGTATTTACCCGCGGCTTCTCCGTGTGACTGAACTATGTACGAATTTTTGCATTGAAAATAAATAAATGTGGCTAGTCGTAACATTTCAATAAGATGTTCATGTTTTATATTGATTCTCTTTTTGCAATCTTGTGAAATGTTTTCTTCAGCAAAGTTGCATTGCTTCGTGACAAGGGATTTGAAGAAATAGGTTTAAGACATCAAAGCTAAACATAATAGCCTTACTGTATGAACTACGTTAGTGTTGCAGAAGGTGTGGAGTGTTGTTTAATCGGGTGCTTATTTTGGAAAAATAACTTGTTAAAATGCAGTTAAAGTGTTCATGAAAGTTGCAGTTTAGAAAGTTATAATGATAGATGATTGGGGATAATGTTTTATGAACGTATGGTAAACCGTTGCTTTTGTTGTTCGAGCTTGGTTTGTATGCAAAAAAATAAAATAAAATATATATATATATAGTTTAATAGTTTTTCTTTTAATTGTATTTTGACTAGATTTCTGGTTCTTTTGTTGTGTACTGGGTTAGTGTCAGTATTTGACTGAACAAACTTAGACGTATCAGTCAATATATTTGCCTTTAAGGAACAATATTGTTTGATTGTTAAAATAAAGATTGAATTTCCTTTATCGGTCTTTGAATGGCAATATTTTCTTTGTTTCTAAAACGTTTTAAGCCTCTTTTTTCTTGTGATGTCAAATTTTGTTTTATAGGTCTACTTTTGTTCAGTATTTATGAAGTTTTTCCCTGTATTAATCAATAAAGATTGTTAATAGACCCGCTTTTGGTTTGTTACAGAAATTGCTCATTAAATTACTCTTGTTTTTTGGAATGTTAAATGTTTCTGATGGCTCGTCTTTGTCCACAGATGAATTAGACGCAGATTTTTTTTGTAGTCTTTGACTTGGGAATAATTGTTGTCGATTGGATTTACGATTTGATTCTATAATAACTCTTCTGCAGAAGTCTTCAAGGCTATTTTTTAAATTTAACACTGGAATGGTGAAATGAGTTACTGCGTTGTTCACACATTTATTTAGGACTGTAGTGTGAGGTTCACTGAGTTGAAAGTTCGTAAACTGGATTGTATTGATTGTATTGTTCGTTACAGTGTCTGGATGTTTTTGTTTTTTTAACTGACGGACAGATTTTCTAGCTCTCTGTCTAGCCTCCAATTGATAGCTAAGCCTTTATAGTAGTTGGTTTTATGTATTGACGAAAGTTTAATTGTCAGAGGAAGTTAAACTTGTAAGTTTGCTTCGGAAATTCACTTCATTTTTGTAGAGAAATTTCAGATCTGTGTTTCTCTCTTATAGTTTGTTTTAAACGATTTGTTTAGGGTTTTTCAATGATATATTTTATATTTTTGGTTCACTTTTACCTTAAGGAAGGTTGGTGTCAATTTTTCTCATTTGCAACTTTTTTAGAAACGTTAAACTTAACAGCATATTTTTTGAATTTCATCAATTTCTGTGCAATAAAATATTTTTTCTTTGCTATCTCGTCATAACAGTCAGATTCTTTCGGTAAGACTTAAGTCGGTTGATGGTAACATTAGGCTTAGTTGGCTTTTTCAAGATACGTGTTACAGAAATTAAGCTAACAACTATGATTTTAAAATATCAAAGATATAGATCAATGCTGAGAACTCCCTTTGACGAAATAAATGATTTTTTAACTTTTTCTTAACACTCACTGTAATATATTAACCGTTATGCCTATATTAATCGTCAGACCTTCCAAGATCATTAACTTTCCGTTTCATAACTTTCCGCCTGTTTTTTGTCGGTTTGAGTTGTTTTGAATTTCGCGCAAAGCTACTAAAGGGCTATATGCGCTATCCGTCCCTAATTTTAGCAATATAAGACTAGAATGAAGGCAGCTAGTCATCACCGCCAACTCTTGACCGTCACATTATAACGCTCCCACTGCTGAGAGGGCGAGCATGTTTGGTGGGACAGGGATTCAAACCCGCAACCGTTTTTTGTCGGTCTGTCTACTTTCCCACTCATTTCACACTATTTATCTTTATTGCCTAATCGTCTGTTCGCTATATTCTTGTCATTAATAAATTTCACACGACAATCGATAATCTCAACAGCAATGGGTTACAAACACAATGTGCAACTGTTGTCGAGTTACGTAATTAAACTCGTTATAACGTTTACTTTAAATTAATAGCTTGTAAATGTCTTGTTACGAACAATCATAAGCTATTTACTCTCAAAATAAATTAACAACATCTACACTTAACAGCCTTTTATCTCATAACAATGATATAAAATCATATTTTCTGAACTTCCTGTAACAAAACTAACATGAGTTGTTGTTCTAGTTGTTCTGGAAAATAAACGAAAATGGTGTTAAAAGGGTATGTCTCCAAAATTATAATCTTATCTTTGGGTAACATGAAATTTGATTCTTTTACGAAAAGAAAAAAATCCGCTAGGGTGTCCCAAATGGAACCCGAATTTGGGCGCGGTGAAAATTCCCAATTGGCCTGATTAATAGTGTTGATAAACTTCGGGAAAAATACGCTACTATCTAAAATATAAAACGCCTCTTGAAGAAACAGACAGACCGCGTAGTAAGGTGAACAATCTCAGTCATACAAATAAAAATCACACCACAGTTGGATTATTTCTTGACGTGAAACAAGCTTTCGATTCAGTCGAGCATCATGGTCTTAAATAGAAACTGTCTCTATTCAATCTCCCGCCAACCTTAACAAGATAGATCTCAAGCTTCTTAGACAACAGAACAACCAAAGTCAAAATAAATATTGCAACATCTCACACCGTTTACCTCTCGGCAAGGTTCTGTACTCAGATATGTAGAATATATCATGTATGTTAATAACATTTTCTTCCCGAAGCTAACGTATATCAACGCCTCTCAATACGCTGACGATTTAACAGTATGGAGCAAGTTACATGAAGCCCTGCTGGCTCCCTCGAAAGTCCAAACCACCCTTAACAGAGTAACTGCCTAGTATTTGGCGAGTAGCACTGAACACAACCAAAGCTCAAGCTATAATCTTCAAGTGAAAAATCACCCGGAAAAATAAATCCGTTCCAAAAATCAAACTTAAAATGCTGGACACATTCTCCCCACCATTAAATTTCGAGACATCACATTCAACAGAAAATTAATATGGACCGATCAATTTAAAAACATTCAGTCTTTAAACTGAAGAGAGACTTCAAGTCCCGTGTTCCATCGGGCGTATAGGAAATGTGGCGTTTTGGAAGTGCTCTTCCGTCGGCGGTTTCCTGTGCAAAGGGCATGGTTTGTGTAGGGTAGGTAGCGTTGATCTGGCGAAGCATCCGCGAGGAGGTGCTTTCGGTCGGCGGCGAGTAGGTCGGTCAGAAAGGGAAAGGGACATGTGCACTAGAAAGAATAGTGTAGAGGACAAGCAATTATTTTAATTTGTGTTTTTTTAGTTTTTCTAAAAAGGCAACCCCTCAGTACTTATAAGGACTAGTAAAACTATGAGAAAAAATAACAAGATAATTACGAGGTCAACATGAGAAGCCATGTCAAATGAAGAGATGACAGAAATCCTGAACAAGGCAGTTGAAGATAAAGCCTCAAACAGTGAAAACTCGGACTCGGCACCAGACCAACAAACCAGCCAGCCGACTAAAGCTCTTCCGTTGGGAAGTCGTTTGATAAAATGTACATAATCAGACGATTTCACCCACATTTTGGCTCATTGGCCCAAGGATGCCTTCGGGGTTAGAGCCACGATCCAGACACCTAAAAACAACACTACACAACCAACTGTAGTTATCAGAGGTGTCGATTTTGACATCGAAGATAACGAAATCACGGAAGAACTTAAAATGCAAGGCTACGACATAACAAAAACCGAACAAATAATCTCATTTAAAACAAAACAAAAAAAACTCCACTTGTTAAAATAATCGTAAACACTAAAGGTGAACAAAACAAATTACTAAAAGACAGTTGCTTCCCATTCTTTAAAAAACACACGATCGAACCAGAGAAACCACATCAAAAACCAATCCTACAATGTTACAAATGCCAAAAGTTCGGACACACTAATGTTAATTGTATGACCAAAGACAGATGTTTGAGATGTAAAGGACCGCACGAGGTCGCTCAGTGCCTCAAAGAGCGCAACCAAATCACATGTGCAAACTGTCAGGGCTATCATGCAGCCAGTTACAAAGGCTGTCCCAAATACACACAGATCAGAAACAGAATTCTATTTAAAAATATGAACGCCAACACACAGTCCCTCAACACTCACTCAACAACTCATACCACAAAACAACCACTACTAGAAACTCCAACATTCTTACAGACCACAAACACAGCCACCCAGCCTCAAACAACGCGCACATATGTCGAAGCTACAAGCACAAAGACTACTCACACCTTCAACCCCACCGAATTCACTACAAACTTACTAGCCATGTTAATTGAACTGAGTGAATTCTCCACTTTCGAACCAAGACACGAGTCCCTCAAGGCTCTCTGTAGTCTGGCCAAAAACTACATCCACCTTCCCAACCTCAAACCACATCACTTATCACTTATAATTATGCAAGGGAAGTAGCACAACAAAATGATTAAACACATTAAAATTCTACACATCAACTGTCAAGGAAACGTCAAAGATAAAATAATATGAATTTACAACATAAACAAACATGTAAACACTAACATCATCATAATGTCTGAAACACACTGCACATAAAAACAAAATACTACAATCCCCGGATTCATCACATACAGTATATCTCACTCTGAAAACAGCAGAGGCATAATCGTTTACTTTATCATCGAAATATCACATCTCATCATGATAGAAGGTACTTTAAAATCAAATGTAAATGAAACAATTTTTGCAACATGCACTTTAAGCACCCGATTAAACAACACTCCACATCTTCAGCAACACTCACTTAGTTGATTCTTGGTGTCGAGAATGTTCTACAAACTTAGAGAACTGATGATACTTTGGCAATACACATCCAACAAAAAACGTTACCTGTGTAAGAAAAAAACTATACGGAAACATTTCACTGGAATTTGTGTGTGAACTTATAGAGTCAGAATATGACTTAGACTAGTCTGAGTAAAAGTAATTTTATGTCAGGATTAAAATTGGTTTTCGTCTTAACAATTTTCAAATTTCATTTGCATAACTCCCAGAAGTTTTTACATGAATATCAGAAGTTTTCTTTTGCATAGAATGTTATATTTTTGTTATTTTATTTACTCTAACACTGCACAGGGCTCATCTAGTTAACTGACCTAGTAATCACCACACAAAATGCAAAATAAATATAAATTATCCTTTTTTTCTTTCTAGAATGATGCATAAAATTACAGTTATCATAAACAGCCTCAGGCTTGTAACACTGCATCTTATTTTCTTTCATTTTATTATTTTACTGCTGTTTGAACTATATGTAACCAATAAACCTGTGTAACAAGCTAAAAATCACCTAGTCGGTATATACATATATACAATTCAAATTATGGTGCAGAATAGCTTCTTGCTTGCATTCTTCTTGCATAAATTAATCAATTTTTTTATTTATTTTTACATTGATATTCCTGTATCCAAACAATTTTCTAATTTTTACATTTTAGTCACTCTTATGACAACAAGTAAAAAATACAGAAGAAATGAAGTAATTTACAATTTGTGGATCTTGAACATTTTGCAGTCAAACTTGAAGTATCTTTAAAAGTTGACCATAATTTTTGATGGGGCTGCTTTTAGTACTTTCCTGAATATATATTTTAAATAAAAGAGGGCGTTGTGTGTAGGTTAGACTTGTCTATATCTGAATAAAACAAGGTAATTGCAGGCTATACAATTATATTGTCTTAACAGTATTTATAATAAACGTTTGTAATATGCATTAAAAGTATTAAAACTGAAGAGCTGAAATAGGGGTAAAAAGATTATCTGATTTGTGAAATTTGGAGCAAAAAAGTGTTATAAAGAAAAGTGAAGATTGACAATTAATTTAAATATTTCATTTTGATATTAAGAAATTAAAGCTTATGTTAAAATCTCATTTGTTAACCATTGTTTTCAAGTAGCTACATGTAATTCCTGCCGCCATTGTATAATACCATATGTACAGTATTGCCAAAGTAGGATTATGAGCTCTTTATGCTGAGGGTGAAACCTTATACACAATAGACTGATTTAGTATAAAGAATGTACTTTTGGTTATGTAATTACCCTTCATGACGGAGATTGGGAGATGAATTGTTTCTTTAAAACAATGTTTTATAATGAAATCGTTTTGAAATTTCAAAGCTACAAATTTGTACAAATATTATATTCACACACACATGTGCAAATAATAAAATATTCTAGATGGTCTTACTTCCTCACCAGCAAAGCTCTCTCGATATCTTAGTTTACCCTCTAAGCATTGCTAAAACTCTTTTTTTTTTTTTTTGCACGGCAGTCTACTATACCCTAACAGTTTTGCACACCTTCAGAACATGATGCGGCCCGGCATGGCCTAGCGCGTAAGGCGTGCGACTCGTAATCCGAGGGTCGCGGGTTCGCGCCCGCGTCGCGCTAAACATGCTCGCCCTCCCAGCCGTGGGGGTGTATAATGTGACGGTCAATCCCACTATTCGTTGGTAAAGAGTAGCCCAAGAGTTGGCGGTGGGTGGTGATGACTAGCTGCCTTCCCTCTAGTCTTACACTGTTAAATTAGGGACGGCTAGCACAGATAGCCCTCGAGTAGCTTTGTGCGAAATTTCCAAACAAACAAACAAAAATCAGAACATGAGCTGGTCATGTGACTACCCTCACCAACCCTACTGCACCATCTGTGCTAGAATACCTAGCTCACTCTATTATTCTCGCACAACTTACACTTTCTTGATCAGCATTCACCAGGCTGGCCCGTAAGTCCCTACCCATTCATATCTTATGTATCCAGTGTATCTGTGTGCTGTCCCTCATTCTCGCTGCACCCACGTACATGTCACAATACGCTCCTCAAGTGTAAATGGGCTTACATTGGCCATATTTCTCTGAGAAAAAAAAAAGAAACAAATTTATAATACATGTGTAATTGAATATAACATGATAACATATGGATGGGTAGGGACTTACGGGCCACCCTGTAGTGTATAGATGTGTGTTTTTAATTTGTACATGTGACTACAGAATTTGGATTATGCTTAATCACAAATTTTTATCAGTTTTAACTTCCTGTGTTTAATTTCTGCAGTTTCTACTCATTTGTTTTAGAAATAATTCCATTTTCCAAATTCTAATTTTTCATATAAATATGAGATTTATTATGGCAGGTGATGAATTTCTATCCATAGTAGTCATGGTTTTGACACAATTTCCAGTTCTCAGGGTTGATTTTTTTGGGGGAAACACAGGCTTTGATTTTTGTAGGAAGGTTCTAACTACTTTGTGGAGATTTCTTTCTGTTACACTTTCCAACTTTTTATACCTTCATGTAATCTCCTGGGTAAGGTATTGTTATTCTTCCCAGAAGGTCTGTGGTAAGTTTTACTCCCTTCCAGTAGGTATATACATATTTATCAAGTCATTTTAGCTTTTGGATTGGTCTAATTTTCTCACTCTATAAAGTTTGCTCTTTCATGTTTTATGTGTTCACTATTTGATAAGTTAAATTATTATACTTCTTTTATCATCTCAGATACTTTAGTTTCATTTTTACATTGTTTTTGTTTAATTTTCTATACATGTCCAAGTTATGCAGGATCATTACTGTTTGGGTAATTATAACTTTGACCACTTTTGTGGGTGTGTTGGCTCATTATTTGTACTTCCTTTCACTGTTAATGTTTGCAAGTTGCTTTTTCTTTACTACCAGTTGTGTCTAATTTGTGATTGGATTTGAGTTTTAAAAATAATTGTTATTATTAACTGGTTGCCTGTTTCTTCTAATGTTCTTCAGGATAGGTTTTACTTTTGTGTTCTTTGTGCTTTTTTGAGTGGACTAACAAGTTTGATGTTTATTTATCTTTTTCCTTCTAAGTTCATTTAGTAATTTTATACTTTAGGTGTTGCTTATTATTTTTTGTTTTAAGTCCATTTTCATAGTTTATAGGTTTGTTATTTTTCTGGACAACTGTGGTCTGTGGAGTAAAGCAGATAAGGATTTTTGCCTATCCCTACTGACTCATGGCTTTTATAATTAGGGTCTTTCTATATGGGGAATTGCAGACACCCATAGCACTGTATCTGCTGCGTCATTCCTCTGGACTCCCCAACATATATTCCATTCCCTTTTCTTCTAGTGAAGTAGAGGAGTCCTTTCCCTTATTGTACAATAAACTAAAATTGAATTTGTAGATTATGTGTACCCACTCAACAACAAGAGGGCTAGCATTGTTATTCTTACTGTGATACTGAACAATGATTACACTGTAATATAACAATCAGGATCCAAGGCACATTCCCTGAACATTTTTGCTCAGACTGCACTTGTTGCTCACAAAATTCTTATGAAAGGTGTTTCCACAGGATATTTTCTGCCCAGATGGACTGCACTTGACATAATCTGTCTTAACCCAAGACACTTCCTCTGCATGTTTTTATACCAGTACTTGACCAGATCATATTTATACCAAAGGTGCTACCTCCTGGGTGTTACCAGGGGAGACCACTCTTGTTCATCAAATAGTTCTCATGCAAAGCACTTCCACTTAAAGATTTTTGCCTGGATGGACTGCACTTGGCATAATCCAACATATCTTAAGGTGCTTTCCATGGATGTCTTTCCCTGTAGACCTCACTTGGCCACAGTATTGTATATCTAAGGTGATTCTCTGGGCAGACTACACTTGTTGATCAAATAGTTCTCATGCATGGTGCTTCCACTGGATGTTTTTTGCCTGGATGGACTGCACTTGGCATTATCTAGCATATCCTAAAATGATTTCTCTAGATATTTTTCCTGGTGGATTACTCTTGACCATAATATATTATTTCGAAGACAATTCCCCTGGGTGTTTTCTGTCTGAGCATATTGCACTTGTCGATCTTGCAAACTCATGTAAAGTTCTTCCACTGGATGTTTTTACCCAGATGTACTTCACTTGGCATTATTTGTTGTATTCCAAGACACTTCCCCTGGACATTTTCTGCCCAGGCAGATTGTACTTGGTCTGTTCATGTACCCTTCATGGTCCTTTAGTCCTAGCCTCTCTTATACCTTTATATGTTTCACTGTCATTATGTTTGGTACTTTGGTACATAAGTGACATAAGTAGGATATGTATGCTGACAATGAGCCAGTTATGACAGTTCTCTTTTTCACACTCGTAAAAATAGTATTTATATTTATATGTATCCTCATAACACAGCTGCATATCAAAGGTATTTTCTCTGGCTGTTTAGCCTGGATGGACTGCAATTATTGCTCACAATATCTGATACAAAGCATTTTGACTAGATAAGCTGCACTTGTTGCTTACAGTATCTCATATGAGGTGTTTCAACTGGATAGATTGCACTTGTCATAATGCAGTGTAACCTGAAGATGTACAATTGGCACTTATACAAGTTGCTATCACTTCCACACTAGATTTTTCAACTTTGTCATGGTATTCAAATCTTGTTTTCCAACACTTATACTGATTTGGTATCATATGTCTTTCCCCAATGCAAGTAGGTGCTAGCACATTCTGTTTTCCCTCTTTGTGGTACTGTGTTCTTTACTGGGTAAAGAACATACCCATTTGAGAAATAGTTCTATACCACACAGATGTGACTTCTGTTTTTAATCTTGCACACCAGTTCTTTCAGTGTGGTTACTTTCTGCTTGATTTTGTTTTTTTGCATGTTCATCTGCCCCTCTAGTTTTTCAAAGTGGGGTGAGAAGTAAGACCATTTCATAAGTTAACATTTTCTAATCCTGACAATGTATATTGATACATACTTGCCTCACTTCAACCACTTCCTTCCCCACTGATTTGCCAGCATTTCTGGTTTGAATATGACAGTTCTTGGACGTGAGGGTTATGCTAGAATAATAGACTGCATCAGCTGTGCTGGTACAGTAGGATTGTGTTTGTTTGCAATAAAATAAGACAAACCATTAAATAAATGTATTCAGGTTTCACAGTTTACTCTGTTAGAATTGTGCTTAACATTCCATAATTAAAATAAAAATATACAGAAAATCTATTTGTACATTTAAAAACTAAATTACTAAGTTTAGGGATCAGGCACAGTTTCAAACCTTGAACATGAACTAGAAATAACTTTTAGTAACATTCAATTATCTGTAAAATGTGTATTCATTACCTTGATGTTATCCTAAATATAATTAAATTAAAAACTGATCAGGATATCACGAGAAATTGGTATAGAATTGACATTAACTTTTGATCAAAGCAAGTCTTTTACATAGATCAGAAATAAAAACATACCTAGTTGTGAGCATAGGTAACTAAATATAGTGTTCAGACTGCATTACTTTTATGATTAGAATGTAGTTTCATCAGTTGTAAACTCTCTCACTGTTTTCTTGGTCCATGTTCAAGGTCTAAATCTGAGCTTAGTAATTCAGTGCAGACACACTGTGTGGGTTAAATATCAATACATCTGTTTTTATTTTTTGTTATTTCTATTTAACTGTCAGAAATGCATTATGTTTGCTTTTGTTTATATCCTTCTGTGAATTTTGTAGAAAGTTGATTAAATATTTTTTTGTATTAAATAAATACAACTATGCATTTACAAAAATTAAAAACACTGTTTGATGTGTGCCAATCAATGAATTAAACTCACACTACTTCATTTTTTTCACCATTTATTTTACAACAATGAATATTTATAACAAGATATTCAATGAAAAATATACATTTCACAACCAAATCCCTAAAGATAGAAATATTATTGCTCTTTAAAAATCACATTTACTCCTGTTATATCTTGTTTTACTTAATACATTTTATCAATCTTATACAATTTTTGTTTTTAAGGTAACTTTGCATTTCAATTCCAGAAACAGTATATTAATCACTGCATTGAGCAATAAATTGCTTAAACCAAACTTAATAACTTGCTTTGAACAAAATGAGAAAGGTAAAACATCAGGTTCAATAGAATGTGTTGTTTTTTTAACTATTAACAAAAAATGTTCAGCTATAGGTAGGTAAGTAATAAATAAATGTAGAGCAGACATCTACTAGTGGTACAGATCATATCTGTGATAGGGCATCAGCACTTTGTAGAACAATCTTGAAATTATCTTTAAGAAGAATCTGGGAGACACAAGTCACTGCCAATGTTCAGTAACACAAACTACAGTTAAGTTTCAGACATTGTAACTTTATAGGATTTCTACTTATTATGCATTGGTTATTCCACATCCAATTCTTCATCAAATAGGTTTTCATTGATTGGAACAGCTTCTCCATCTACTGAAGCAGCAAGATGATCTTCTCAATCAGCTGCTTCAGGGAGCTTCCCCTCCTCTCCTACAAATTTATTTGATAAAACAATCATAATGAACACCATGTTAGTACAAAATACCACTAACAACGATACCAACAATTATTGCTATAATTATCTATGTGATATTTAATCAACACAATTTGTCCTGATTTTTCTCAATACATTTTGAAATATTGACAATAACTAACAAAGTAAATATATAATTTTTACATGTATCAATACATTTATCATTCTTATTAGTTATAAGCTTCATTAAGGCTTTTTAATATCTGTAAAAAAAATTGCAAACTACCTTTCACAGACAAACCTTTCTTTTAACATTTTAAATGTCATGATTTTTTCTAAAAATGAAATATTTGTGGTTTCATTAAATAAGTCTAAACATCTTTTTTTTTAAATTACTAAGCATTAAATACAAATTCATTATTATTACAGTTGATAATAATGGTTTTTAACAAAATCTTATAATAATATGAAGTTAGAACATAATATAAATTAGCTGTTAAAAAACATACTTTTTAAAATTTTGTCAACAATTCTCTTATTAAAATTGATACTTCATATAACACCTTAACTATAACTTTCCTACTTCAACAGACACTTGAATTAAATTTAAGGCACAACTCCCTACTATAACAGTTTCTTTCTCAATGTAATACATACTTGATACTGAGTTCATCTCCTTACCATATAGGTTTGCTTTTCTTCTGTTCACTTCATGAAGATTAGGTAACAATGTTAATCCTACATTTGCTTGCAGGATAAGGGTCTCAGCTGTTAGTTCCAGATATGAATCATAGTTCTGCAACTGCAAAGAAAGTTTACAAAGATTAAATTTTTATATGTTCCAATGCCCTCAAATTTTATGATAAATATATATCATACATGTTAGCATTGACAAAATTTAAAAGTAATATTTATATATTAAGTCTATAATTATATTTCTTAACAGAGCTGCACTAGTGGGAGGGGGCTAAAATAGTTCTCCAACCCCAAAGCTAGTATTGCCCACAAATTTAGTTTTACCATAATTTTAGATTTAATCCCAGCATATGTCTCACTGCCCCCCTTTCCAGTTAAGAAAAATCTGGAACTGGGACTGATTCTTCATAAGTAATTAACTTTTCTAGAACTTGACTTAAAATGTCACATTCGATGAAGAAAGTTCACCATTCACAATGCTTGTAAACTGACTCATTAAACACCTAATGTCCTTTTTTTAATACAATATCCAGAGGCAGTTTTGTTCATTATTTCATTCACTTTTCATAAAATATTTTAAATGAGGTATTTATTTCATGTTTTTAACCATGAAAGCAAATTAATATATGTATTTTTTAAACTTTTGGTTTGAGTTTAAATGTGTATTTTTATTTCCTCCAAAACTATAAAAGACTTTTAAAATCAATTTTCAATTTCCCAGCTACAAAAAGACACAAAACTGTTCACTGATGTGTCAACACTAACAACCAAGTTTGCTGGTATTACTCAAAAGAGAGAGAGAAACTATAATTATGTCTTTTTTTGTATAAAGATAATTCTTCCAATATCCTTGTGATACCACAGCCTGTAATGTGGAGACAGAAATAAAAATATATAAATGTCTCACTGTACAACTTTTTTTTTTCTCTTTGAAGAAACAAACTATGATATTCAAATGATATTGATGAACTAAATAAAACACATACTGTTTAATTAAGCTGTGTGTTTTTCTTATAGCAAAGCCACAAAGGGCTAGCTGCCCAGCCCACCGAGGGGAGTCGAACCCCTGATTTTTGTGTTGTAAATCCAGAGACATTCCACTGTACTAGTGGAGGGCACTTAATTAAGCAACATTCCTTAATAACATTTCCAAAAAAATCCTTAAGAGATAAAATAGCATACAAACAAGACCTCATGCTTTGATAATAGATGAAATATCAATACCTCACTATCTTCTCAAAGGAAATAGATCATATGCTGCATCATCTTCACCCATCTAGCCTTCTACAGCCAAGTCGGGGTTGAATCTCTCGTCCACTGAGCTGTTTGAAGACTCATAACTATGAAGATTCTAGTTTACTCTTCAGATAAACATATTTAACAATTAAAAGAATAAACTTGACAAGTTTAAATATGCTCTATGACAACACTCATTAATAATGCATTTTGTACTATATAATGTTAAAATTCTACATCAAGTTATCTTGCTATTTTTAAAGTTAGCTTACCTCTTCTTAAGCAAAGTACAAGCTATGTTGAAAATAAATATATTATTATTTATATCACAGTGATGATCAGTAATTTCAAGAATGATTTTACAAACTGTTGATCACTTCTTACGTCAATCAAACAATATCAATATTTACAATAGATGATAACAAGTAGTTATATTTCATTAAATTAAAGGGTGACCAGTAGAGTTCATCTATTATAATTACACCATGATGATGGTCAACAAACTTTAACTTACTAATAATACTCATCATATGGTGACAGTCATACAGTTTTACAATATCACTTACACCAATGTGATGACCAGCTTTAAACTCTGCTTTTTCCTGTCCTGTTCCACTTGAACTTTTTCCTTCTTCCCTGCTATCTACAAATCAAAATAATGTTTTGTGTTGATACTATGCTTACAAAATAATTTCAATTAAATATTGAACAAACATGCAATCAGACAAAAATAAAAATTTTTGTACACAATGTCTTTTATACTTACATATATGTGTATGTACTTATTTCCCAAATTTATACATTAACTGTTACACTTTACACACGTTTTCATTAAAAAAAAATGTGATAAAGATCTAAATTGTTATAAGTCAATAAAGTCTAGTGTATAAAAAATCTAAACAACTTAAAACAATGATAACAACTTATGTACATTTTATGAAAATATATTAAAAGTATACTATCCTTCATAAACATAAAGAGGAAGACAAGAGTACAAAATATGAAATTCAACAAGTAAACCTGTATTGAAGTGTGCACAGAGAATAAAATACTTTTTCCAAGCCAAAAATGTTTAAAATGAAATTCTTGTCAAGTTCAACCTAAGAGCTGCTCTCTTGAAGTACACAGAATGTAATGACACAATTGTAAAAATTATATATAATACAATAATATATTATAAAGCACACATAGAACACAATTTTATAAATTACATAGAGCAAGATGTAATTTCATAAATGCATACAGATAACGATTTATGTACAGGAAATATAACTTTATAAAATTATGATATTATTCAAAAATAATGTAATAACAAAGTATTCAGAGAAAACTTATGTCTAAACTTTACACCAACTTGAATATAAGCCTGTTTAGTGCAGGTAGTGTTACTAATTAATTTACTTTGTAACTCACTGATGTTGAGGATATTGAACACTGTTTACAATCCAGTGATGTCAAGACTGTGATACATGTACAAATAACTATAACTAGATGAATGAAAAAAGAGTAAAAGTCACATGAGAGAGAACTTCTGTCACAGAAAAGTTAGACTTTGTAAAGTTAACTGTTGTGGAAATGAATGGTTGGTAGGTTAGGGTGACATCTAAAGTTTAAAAGAGATAAGGAGAATAATATGTCTCATAAAAGGGTGTTCTAAATCAATTGAACCAACATATGTGGACTTCAACAAAAGAAAGATGATAATTGGAAGTACAAAAAACAGAATAATACTGAAAGTTAAGGATACAACCGTAGTAGCTCATGTGATATCATGATGATACCACTGTGATTAAAAGAAATAAAAGTTTAGCTTGTCAACTGAATTCTAAAACTGTTGAATTGGCTTAAGTGGACTTTGGACAATAAAAAGAAAACTGTATAGTGTCTTAGATACAAATATTATCTCCATAGTGTAAATAATTTTGTACATACATTTAACTTGTTTCAAACATATATTATTTTAAAAAAACAAGTGGAGTGTATGTTGTGAATTTTTTGTCAGTTTCACTGCCAGCAAGTCAGAGATACCTACTGTAGAAAATTTCGTGGTCCAACACACTTATAAATTTACATTACTATTAAGTAAGTGTAAAAAATTTGGTAAGCCACAGCCATGATTACACAGTGGTAAGTTGTGGTAGAAGAAAATGCAAAGGAATATGGAAATAAATAGACCAATATGTGCACAACTATAAGTAAAAGTGCAAATAGCATGGAGATTACATGATATATAATCATGTCAAATTTTGATAAAAGAATGGAAAGAGGAGAGATATCTTCATGGATAAACCAGGAAAGATAGGTCTTGTGCAACACAACAACATGGTATCCAGCTAAAGTGAAGCCCTTTCAGATACCTTATGCAATGAAATACAGTGGAGCGCCGTTAAGATGCAGTATTTGGGGAGTCAACCTTCTTAACCACGGCTTAATAGGTCAGCGGATTAAACCTTTGTGACTGAAAAGCCGAAGTCGCCAACAGCTCAGAAACTGAAGTGATGTCTATTGGGTTTGTGGCTAATATTTATACAATTCCATAAAAATATTGGATTATCGAATTAAAAATAATATTTTAATTATTGATCACTTCTTTCACGGATTTACCGAGGATTAAGTTTAATGTATGGAGAGGTGTGATTCGATAACAATGGTGGCCTCCATAAAGCTGGCATACAGAGCGGATAAGGTAGATTAACGGTCAATTTCTACTGTAATATATTCTATTTATTTCCCAAATTAAAGCAAATCCTTTTTAAATATCCCCTTGAAGTTATAAAGCCAGGATTAAATTCGTAAGCTGCATTTTTGCACGTTCTTAAATTAGCGGTGAGCCACGATAATCCTCGCTTATATTTGTCATGTCAGTGTCAATGACAAGGAGAGTGTGAGAAACTTTAAAAAGCCAGGTAGTAGATTTAATACATCAAAAATTTTGGGACAAGACTTGCTACAGCGGCTTAAGCGATTTCGAGGTTTACTGGTCTGCGACTTAATGGCGCTCTACTGTACCTTACAAAGCAGGAAGCTAAGGCAATGTTGGAAGCTGGAATTGTTAAGCCTTCAAATTTGGCCTACCATTTACCAGTTTTAATCACAAAAATTAGAGATAGGTTAACTGTTTCTAAATAAATTTCCAAAAGCTGAATCTTGTGATGAAGTTCAACTCTGAAACTATGGACAACCTAGAAATTATAAGGTCAGGTTCTCTTCAAAGATCAACCTCAGTAAAGGTTATTGCCAAATCCTAATGAAGACAGGATTTACAGAGAAGACAGCATTTTTAATACTAGATGGATTTACCGATTTCAGCAGGTGCCAAGTCAACTCTGCAGAAACATTCAACTGTATGATAAGGATGATGCTGTGCAACATCACCAATATCAAGCACTATGCAGATGCCATGCTGACACTGTGAATTGGGATAACAACAAAATGTTTTGTTACCAACTGGAATATAGAAAGTTTAATAACTAAAATATCAGAAAGCTCACAAATAAGTCTGTTTTTAATATTTATACATTATGAGTGTCAGTATCAGTTCTTTTAAATAGATGAATGTGTTTCATGGTAACCACAAGTTTCATCACATGTTAAGTTTACCATCACTGAGATGTTTTGAGAGAACAAACCAAATGCATCACCTTTTACAGTTACAAATTTATATATGATCTGTACATGTCTGACTGTCAAGTTTTTAAATGACAAAAATGTATTTTCTGTGTGTTTAATGCTTAAAAACAACATTAAATAGGAACATTTTATAACTTATGTACTTTCCATCCAAGTGGTATAGTAAACAAGTTAGAAAATCTTGATTTTCTGTATTAGAACTTACTATATTAGTGGGGGGTTTCTTCTTAAAAATGCTTAACAAGTTTACAATTTTTGTAAATTAGTTCTGTTTAAGGATTTAAACATCTACAGTTTGCATTTATTACCACCAGTTAAGAGTACTTATAAAAGAAGCAAAAATTATGCAAAGGACAACATTAAATAATGTTCCTCTTCTTTTTTTGTTACTAAATCCCTAATAATCTCATTAGACAAGAATTGTGTGCCCTACTTTGTGGAAAATAATAACTGATTCCTTGAACTGATCAATTACACTCAACCCATTAGTACCACACCTTTTATAACCCATACAAGAAAAGCACATGCTTACTCCTTAATTTTTTTCAACCACAACATTATCCTCACATGGTATCATTTTTAATTTTTTCTTTCACTCTTTTTTTTTTTTCACTAATTTTTAAATTACCCTTAATTTCACATGACAGCCTTCATCTTTTTAACAGTTGCCATTTTTAGTTAAACAATTTATTTATCTTCATTATTTGAACAAAATAAACATACTAGAACATTACTTAATAAATATTTGCAACATCACAATATTTTGCAATTTTCTACCATATTCACTAAATCGTAAAATTGTACAATTTGATGACAGTTTTTTATTTGGTGAACATATTAAAAAATATGTTTACAAACACTGCAACTTAATAAAATCATGATGTGTTTATTAAAAAGTAAAAATAGTAATTATAAACAGAGCATCAACAAAATAACTTTATTATGCTTTAAGCAATCTCAAGTTATGCAACCTCTTTGCTTCATACAATATACATTTCAGTGTATAGGTATATTATTAAACCTGATGATGACGAAACCTTTTCCAAACACTATACATTCATTATCATGTTAAACTTTTAATAAGATTTGTTATCAATTCAACCCATCTTTAAACTGTATAAGCTTACTTACCTTATGCAAAGTTATCATATATTTTCTCTTTGAAGAAAACTTCTATAGCTTTAAAATATAATTTTATACACAAATACATTCAGAATTCACAACAAAGGGAACAGAAAAGAAACTTTACAAAGCTATAAAAAACAACCTATATTTTAACTTTATCAACACATGATAGTCTATGTGCTATATCCAAGCATATTTAAACTTTCTCAACAACTGTTATCATAGCAAGAATAGTTTCTCTTTCTTTCTTTTATGAAGAGGAGGTCCAATTATTAGACTTCTAGTAGTTTAATTAATAAGTGTACATCACATTTATTGTTTTTATTATTTATACCTATGTGTTACAAGTAATTTGTGATAAAATTAATTAGAAAGTCTATTATTATTAGTTCATATAGGTTGTAATGAACAATTTAAAATTATATCTTTATTTCTACTAATGTGATCAATTAGAAAATAAAAACAAACATTTAAAAACTTTAATTGAAATAAATTATTATATTTTGAAAGGAAAACCACGTCTACAACTATATTCACATTTTAATGTTTGCAAGCATCACACCTGTTTTCAATTCTTTTTTGTCACTTGCATTTTTACTTATTTTGGATACCAACAGTACTAAAACATTTGTCAGGAACATTATAACTTTCAAACAATGAAAAACAGATTTTAAAGTAGGCATATGTTACAAGAGCTACAAGTGTCATAAATATAAGGGCTACAAATGATGTAAGAAATAATAACCATAAATAGTTATTTCAAAATTTGGGTTGAAATAAAGTTTTTTATTAGCATTTAGAGAAAAAAGGTAAATTTTTTATTACTTCATTACCAAAATGTCTGGTGCATATAGCTTAGTTGCTTTGCACCATAAATTGCCAAGCTAACCAACCAACAATGAAAATGTCTAAACCCCTCCATTATGCATTATAAATTCTGAAAAATAACACTTTCTTTAAGGAAAACAAATTTCCATAAAGTCTAGAATGCATGCACACTGTTAATTTCTGGATAAAACCAAGGCCTGATAATTTACCAGGGAAACATTAAGTTGATGTTCATATTATTGTATTCGTAAGTCAATGGCTGAAGCTACACCTGACTGTTATAGATTCAAAATAAACTAAATTCAAATAAATAATAATAAAGGTAATTAATAGACCAATCAAACAGATATTGAAACCTAATATTTATTTTCAATACTATTGACTGTTTTCCTAATCAAATGAAGGGGGGAAATGGAGGGAGGAGTTAAGACCCCCACAGATAAAAACATTAAATGATACACATATTACTTTTCAAAAAAGAAAAAAAAGAAAAGCTAGAAGGGATGGGGTTTCAACTCCCTTGATCTCTACCTTAAATTCATGTCTATTCAAATATAATATTAAACAATATTATTATTAATCTCTGAAAAATGTGCATAATGTTTACCCCTATGGATCCCTTCACCTCACCTGCATTCTCTCATACAGAACTGAAGAATACAGTTATTAAATACTAAAAATATGAATGACTGGACCAGTTGGGCTCCTGCTCTAAATGTGCTCACACTAATACAACTTTAAATAATAGTGATACAATTGTAAAGCAAAAACATCACACAGTGTGAAAAAAAAAATCAAAATACAATAAATTTACACCTAATTATTTAAATAGCCAGAGAGTTGACAGTCAATGGTTCAAAATTGGTGCAGTGATAGATAGCTTCTGTAGCTTTGCAATAACAATGACAGGAATAGTAAATTTAATGGCAATGGAAGTCATAAAGCATCCCCACACCTGCCTCTTATGTAAGTTTGTACCTGACAAATATTTTAATCATCTGGATATTTGGAATAACTAGAAACATTAATTTCAATTAGTTTGTTACTTTCATGACAACTGATTTAATCATAATTTTGATTGATTGCTAAAATAAGTATCACAAACTCTTATTTTGATTGGTTAAATGACTCAGTTCTTCTGTAAGCAGATGCATGTTAACATCACATAAGCAAAGAAATCACAAGTTTTACTAATGAAGACAATTAAACTTAAAATGATAAACATTTTATAACATACAATACGCAAGGCAAGACATGAACTAGTAAATGTTGTTACTAGTATATGGATGCAGGCAGTGTGTATGGGTGAGAAGTTTCACTGATCTCACAGTTCCCACTAAAGTGAATACATACAAGTTTGATCCATAGTTCACATCCCCACAAAGATAGAATACATTTAACTGCAAGAAATGTGAGGTGAAGAACATGTGAACTACTTGCTCCAAACCTGAAAAGGAGAAGGCTGGGCCCAAATGAGGTTGAAAAGAAGAAAACTACCCAAATGAATGGGTTATTGAGAGGAGTTAAGAATGTATTTCCCCCACTGTCATGAGGAATCCTCCCTCTATTGTACCTTGTAGAATCAGTGGAGTGTGGTCTATGGACTGTGAATGAGAAGAAGCAAACATTATCTAGTTATTCACAGAGAGAAGAGCACAAATTCTCACAGAATAAAAAAAAGAACTGAAGTTTGTTTGTCCAAACAAACAGGAAAGTCTTGAAATGGAAAACATGATTTAGAGCAATAAATATCAATGAAGTGGACACTGTGGGGAAGAATATTAAATAGTGGATTATGAAGAGAAAATGGTTAAGCACAAAATCAACAATTTTGAAAAATAAAATAATTATATGTTACTAGTAGTAATAATATGCAACTTACAAACAATCTACGCCTAAACATACCGAGTTAAATTACTAATAATGAACTAACAAAGCCATGAAATCTGTCGAGACCACAAAGTATGTAAGATTAATGTACTTGCGAAATGATTAAATGTATCTAGTAATAACACAATTAATAATCAACATCTCATTTATAATTTGTTTAAAATAACTTAGATGATAAAGAACATATAAATATCTAACTTATCAAAATCCATACATTAATGACATGAAATACTCAATTCTCCCATGTGTAAATAAGAGTAAAGCCACACAAATGACATCTGAGTCACAACTACCACAGGTATATCAACCAGATTTGAGGTATGGTAAAGTTTATCAACATGTACCGGTCCCCTGGTGGAACTGGTATCAACAGAAACAAAAGTATGAGAAGAACAATCCTCTCCCAAAGCAAACAACTTGGAAGCATGAAAAGTAGTGGAAAACTAAAACTCTTGAAATGGTGTGGAGTGTGACAGACTAAAATAAAAAGTGTTAAAAACAAAGAAAAACAGAGAGTCCAAATGTCTTCTTATTGATTACATTCTTACTTAGAAACATTGTTTTACTGAAAAGAAGAAGAAATCACCCATGAATCTAATTTCCTGAGAATTAAAGTATGTGTATAACTTTGAACTAAATTCCTGGGAAATCTTACTAGTAGCATGTTCAGCTGTAATGGGAATTTCTATAGTCAATACACTGATCATACATTACTGCAGCAGTAATTTGGTTTATCAACATATTAGATACCCAGAGCTCTCATAAATGTGAACAAATGATCTTAATGTAAGGCTCAGGGAAAAAAGGAAAGATACCAAAGACAGGAATTTTGTTTCTTTTGTTGTTGTGGTTTTACTTCTGAAAATATTTTTGACTATTTGGAAGCTGCAGGAATATTCTTCTATGACATCATATGTTTATTCTGGTTTATCAAGTGCAGTAAGGAATAATTAACTGATTGAAATCCAAACTATTTATTAGATAAAAATTAATCTTGACCAAAAAATATCAAATTTAATTTTTTTATGTTTGAAAAGAAAGATATAAACCCTTAACAGAATTAGATTTATCTACATTAATTTTCTAAAAGGTAAACTGAAGATGGACATTTAAACTCTTAAAATGCTTCAGTAGTCTAACACTAATAATGCAAACACAGAAAACCATACAGTTGATTTCAAAGACCTTTACACTTCACGTTTTTAACAGATAATAGATGCATAGATAAAAACAAAACAAAACTACATTACCTTCATCTCTCAAGTCTACATAAATACTCTTCTTTTCACTCTTATTTTCAACATCATCGTGGGAAAACTTGCATTTGTCACCTTTCTTACACTGTTCTTACTTATAAAAAACATACAGTACAGATTTAGGATCAGTTCCTGAAATTAAAATAGTTATATCACCTTTTTGCAAGAGATGAATATAACTGAACTGTAGCCTTGTTGAGAGTAACAAGATAAAACATTTCAATGATGTAGTGTGTGATTTACGTTGATTGATTTTGTGTTTTATGGCACAAAGCAGCTTGGCTATCTGCACCAAACATCCAGTAAAAAGGTAAAAATAAAGTAAATGTAGTAAAATACACAAAATGAAATGAAGGTAAAACAAAACATCATTGAAAAACAGAAAAAGTATAAAACCAAAGTTGACATCTAGTCTACAATGTTAAGAGAGAAAGCAGAGTAAAAGAAGTTCTAAAGGACTTTCTTTAGCACAATGGTAATGATCATAACCTGCCAGGAAGACTAACAGGTAAGTTCAAGAACCACCACCAGTCACCTAAAGTTGGCCTTTCCAGTCCTGGTTCTGGGTTGTGTGTCATGGCAGCCATTATCAAAATGTAAAATAATAGAAGTTTTAAAAGACATTAGCAAAATCGTAATAACGAGTAGCCAAATGTCCAGTAAGAAGGTAAAAGTAAATGTAGTAAAATTTGCAAAAGTAAACGAAGGTAAAAACAAAACAGCAATTAAAAACAGAAAACTGCATAAAACCGATGTTGACATCCAGTCCACAAAGTTGTAAAGAACTTCTGCAGCAGAATGGTAATGATCATAACCTGCCAGTAAGACGAACTGGCAAGTACCAGAACCACCGTCAGTCACCTGAAGTTAGCCTTTCCAGTCCTGTGTTAAGTTATTTAATGTTCTGGCCATTTTTCAATGTCAAATTGAACGAGATAAAATGTAACTGTAAAAAGGGAACCGATATTAAAAAGGTGAAATGAATAAATATTCAAGACTTAAATGAGATTAAAAAGATTAATGGCCATTAAAAAACTAAAAACTTTATCAAGGTGTACAGTGTCACCATCACCAATAACACTGTCCAATGTTACAGATAAACCCTGGGAAAAAACATGGTTAAAATAGTGCCATCATTGAGAATCGTAACGATGGCAAGAAAGTAAAATGTGGCTGACAGTGATTTGAGTGTTACACAAACTACACACTGGTGCATCAGTTCCAGATAAAAGAAAATGATAAGTTAAAAACTGTGACCAATGCGTAGTCTAGTTAGAACAACTTCCTCCTTCCGAAAGCTAGATGGCCAAAGCCCAATATAGGGTTTTATTTGAAAAAGCTTGTTGTCGCGTTGTTCACTCCAAGTGGACTGCCAGCTGGCATGGAGCCGAGCCTTGAATACAAGACCATAGTTCATGTATGGAATATGCACAGTGGTGATAGTGCCAGAGCAGATAGATTGAGCTGCCCTGTCTGCAAGCTCGTTCCCGTGAATACCAAAATGGCCTGGTGTCCAGAAAAACTGGATAGAAGTAGCAGTTAATGAGAAATTGGCCAGTCGGTTTTGAATATCAGCGAGAACAGGGTATGAGGTAACGTGTAGCAATTCCAGAGCCAGTATAGAACTAAGCGAGTCAGTATAAATAGTGCAGTTGGAGTACTGCTCAGCTTCAATGTGATCCAGGGCAAGAGATATTGCATACAGTTCAGCAGTGAACACAGAAGCTGTAGAAGGGATTCTACGCGCAACTACTGAACCACAGCAAACCATAGCAGAGCCCACTGAATTACCTGATTTGGAAGCATCTGAGAAAATGGGAACGGAATGATTGTTTGAAAAATGTTCATTAAATAAATGACGGTACTTCCAAGCTGGAGTATCTGCCTTTTTCAAATGACTGAAAGAAAGGTCACATTTGGGGGCTGTAATAAGCAATGGTGGGATGGGCTGACCTGTGGAATCTGCAATGTTATCCAATTAAGCCAGGATGCGAAGGTCAAATGGAGCAATGGCAGATCATCTGTTCTGAAAAAGTACAGCCCACCGAGGAAGGAAAACACATACCCAGGTGGGATGCTTTGGTATGGAATGAAGTTTTGAATAATATAGTAAAGATAGTTGCAAATAGCAAAGGTGCAGAAAAGGTTCATGAGATTCAATGTATAAGCTTTGAACTGGAGAGGTGCGGAAAGCTCCAGTGCAGAGTCGAAGTCCTTGGTGATGAATGGGGACCAGCATCTTTAAGGCCGAGGGTCTGGCAAAGCCATAGACCATTGATCCATAGTTGAGTTTTGATCGAATAAAAGCACGATATACCTTTAACATAGAACATCGATCTGCTCCCCAACTGGAAGGAGAGAGGACACGGAGGATGTTCAGCTCTCTTGTGCATTTGACCCGTAGCTGCTTTAAGTGTGGTATAAAGGTCAGCTTATGGTCAAAGATAAGCCCCAAGAACTTGGTCTCAGGGACCACTGGCAGCAAAACTTTACCGATATGAAGTACAGGATCAGGGTGAAGTTGTGGAATAAAGTGCAGCAGCATATGTCTGAGATGGAGTGGTGGGCAGCAATTTCCGAGCCTCAGGATAACTAATGTTATGAGTCGTTTTCAAACGCTGCACCTCTTTTTCCTCCAACCATTTTGGGCAAGAACGAAAGAAGGAAGGGTGAGAACCATTGCAATTGATGCAATTTGGGTCCATGTCACATTCATAGGCATTGTGGTCCTTGCCACCATAACGAGCACATGTCAGAGAACCACGACATGATGACTTTGAGTGGCCGAACCTCTGACATGGGAAACATGGTATAGGGTTTGAAATGTATGACCTTACCCTGCAAATTAGATAACCTGCCTTGATGATGGCAGGTGCATGTGATGATGTAAATGTCAAAACAAGGGTATCTGTTGGCAGTGTAACTCCATCTTTGCAAGTGGAGATGCGCCTCACTGCAGAAACTCCTTGAGCAGAGAGCCCAGCAAGAATCTCTGACTCGGGGACATTCTTCAAATCCCTCAACAATAACTCCTCATGATGAATTCAAGGTAGTTTGGGATGTAACCTCAATAGGTATATCTCCAATTGCCGTTGAATTCAAGAGGAGTTCACTGTGGTGGGATGTGGATGTTTCAACCAATATGTCTCCAGATCAAAGCTTCTTTACTGACTTTGGATAGCCAGCAAGACCCTCTAGTCCCTTCTGAATTAAAAAGGGGGATAATTGCCCTAAAGGTTTTTCTGAAAGAAAATGTAATATAAGAAAATGAGGTTCATGTGTTACAGATGTTGAAGATAGCTGCTCAAAGTCTTCAAGATGTGGTCGCTTACCTATTGACTGTTTTCTCACTATTTTATTTAAATTTTTCGAAGGAGGATCCATAGAAAAAAGAAAAATTTTGGTACCCACTGACCCCACCCACCATGGAGCCCTACGAGGGGACGCACTACAAAGTCATGCAAGGACAATGCAGCAATGCCAGGATTTTGTGAGCACTATACCCAAACACCAGCATCAGGCGCAATGTCCACAGCACCTGTTGAGAACTTCCAACACTGGTACTTGGTTGACTCTAGCCCAAGTGAACCAGCCGATTGACCCAAGGGGGGCCACCCAAAGGCTGCCCGTTGACAGGAATTCAAGGCCAAAGTGGTGTGTTAGGTGGATGTTTAGATCCAAGAGAAGGTAACCAGACAGAACAGAACCTTCCCTGGGAGGTTCCCTCACCATGTACAGGAATCTACACCGAGGGGATGATTTGCATAAAGCAGACTTTTATCACTTGTTCTTTTCACCCTAAGAATATCAGTGACTTAACTGTTGAAAAACACACAAAAATTATGAAAACTAATTTAATATTAAAGATAGCTATGTACAGTATAAGAATTCATGCTTTCAGTTAATATGTACACAATACTTGCACCACACACTTGTCACACAAGTTGTTTTAATTTTTAAAGTTATAAAAACAGATAAAATGTACAAACATACATTTTTAAAATGTATAAAAATAACATTCATTAAAGTTACAGTAATATAATAGCTTATGCTTTTTGTTTTGAATGAGTTTTAGCTATGTAAACAATTTCATTGTACTTATAAAGCCAATTATTATTAGTTAATCACAATTATCTACCTGATTTATGTCTCTCTAGGTGTTATAACTGCAGAACTCATATGCAATAAAACTATTTCTTTTCAACCACTCCAAAAGTAAACATTTAACTCTCACTGATAAAGAATAAATATTTATAATTACAAGTTATACATTAGTACAATTTTAGTGCCAGACTTTAAAAAAAAAAGCTGAAAGATTAATATTTAGAACTTTAAATGGGTGAAATTGTAAACCTGATGTTCCACATTTTAGAAATTCTTTTATACATGACTAATGCTAAAAAATTCCTAACTTATGTCAGGATTTCAATGTCAGGGAAATGTATCTCTAAAAGTAGAAAGCTAAGAGGTTCCATCTTTAAACACATTTAAGACTACATATCAAGAGCAATATTAATATGGTAGAATACATCATGATGTATTTAAGTTTCTATAAATACATAAGGTATAAAACCATAATAATTCTGGAAAGTATTTTAACTTTTTCTTCAATAACTCAGTTTGAAAGATTCAACTTATGTTATTTGCTATTTCTAAGAAATAAAATCTTAAAAACCTTTATGACCTACTTAGACAGCCAGACCATTGATGTATCCAAAGATAATCTGTATTAATAACACTTATGTAGTAATTCTTAAAAGTCTTCAGTTAACTATAAAATCCTATGTTTTTTAGTACTATGAAACCTCACATTGACATATTCTCCTGCTCATTTTACACCACTTCAAAACAAGCAAAAGCAATAATGGGGAAAAAAAAAATCAAAATTTTTGTATTTATATGTTTACAAAAACATGCCATATCAACATGTAGGGAGAGGTTAAGTGATTAACAATATATCATGTATTTCGTGATGACAAGAAACCAACTTGAAGTAAAAATGTATTTCAGAACAACTGTTGCAATCCCCTTCTTTGTTAATCTGAAGATGACCTAAGAAGGTCAAAACATTGTTTTCAGTTTTATTTTGGTATAACCATTTGTCCTGAGATACATATCACATACTTGTTATGTTGAAAGTCATACAACAATGGGAATATACAAATTTCAGAATTTCTTGCTCACACTCTCTATCAAATTACATAGAAATAACTTATGGGAAAGCTTGTCTAATCTAGCACTTGTATTAGGTAAAAATAAAATAATAAACCTTTTAACTCCATACACAAATTATACTGCACAACAATTTTTTTTAAATGTTTTGCTTCCTGAAAAAGTTTTGCTGATTGTGACAGGTATCTGGTGGGTATGCACAAATATAGTTTTGGTTTTGCTTCATAATGTAGAAACTTTGAGAAATAGACAGTTAACTGTTTACTGGCAATAACTTATTTAATTGCGTTTATGTTTCTAATACGCTATTAAGTTCAACATAATTAAAAGTGTTTTGCTCCTGATTTTTGTTTGTATTCAATGTCCTGTGCATCACGTTGCAGTGTCCAACAGTAGTCAGCAAGCATTGATGGATTCCAGTTGCCCTGATATTGTTTTCCCATTGTAGCAAAACTGAAGATTTCAATGAAACTGTACATAATGGGCAAATGTGGATGTGATTTTCGTGATTTGCAGCCAAAAATCTATAAGAAACACCCAACAGTGTTTAAGAAGTAAAAACTTTGTTGTGCAGTGTTATCTAACATTAACTTCATTCTCCACAAGCAAGGAAAGGTGACAGAAAAACCTATTTCATAATATAAATAGTAGTATTTTACCTTTCTGTGTTGTTACAGATTTGAATATCAAGTTTAGGTCCTCAATTTCCTTCCCACTTGTTGATCTACCTGAGGTAATGTGAGTAGAGTGTGATTACTCTTCTACTACCAACAATTTGTTTGAACCTTTGTATCAATAATTTAACAAACATTGCATACTATTTCATTGATTAAGTAAACAAATTATGCATTACAAAGATAATTAGAGTTTTAAAATATTCAAAACATATTATTTAATATATGTTCATTAAAAATAAAGAAAATGTGACAGCTGTTAAGATAAAAACTACACTTTATTAATTTGACTTTAATGCAGTACTTGTAAGATTACTATATGGAAGTATGATTTTACAAAGCCTTTCATACTGTTTTTCTTCCTACTTTCCTGCAGACAATGTTGATGATAATTTTGAAATTACAAAGTATTAAAGACATGTTAAAAGGCCATCAGAAAATTTTGCAGTTTCAAACACTGGTAAAAGTTAGGGTAGCTTGGATACCTTGTTAGACTAATATTTTGAATGCTCATGCACTGTCTTCTCATGAAGTTTATAAGAACTGACCACACCTTTTCAGCATGATATTAAAGCAGTAAAATGAGATAAATAACACCCAGAATTTGCCTTTACCAGAACCAACTTAAATACATCTGATCTATTTAGGATGTGTGTGTGTGTGTGTGTTGGTGTGCATCACCACTGAATATACCCCAAATCAGTCATTTTCTGACCTCAACAAAGTATTTGGTTATTTCAAAAACAGATTTCATACACTAGCCAAATAATACTATAAAAAAACAGAAACAAGAAACAGTCTCATCTTTGCCTTACACACCATCTCATGTGCACCAGACAAAACAATATCACCAAACAAGAAGCATCACAATGTAATTTGAAAAACAATTAGTCAACATGACTATAATCCATCATTACTACACAACCTGTGTGAGGAAATTAGTCACTCACACAATCAGCAGAACTTCATAAGTAGCATGGAAATTTCTAAGGCAGACATAAAGAAGACAGCTTTCTGTGCAAGATGTGAACTGCCTCTAAAAAGATTAATTTTTGATTACTGAATATTGAAGATAGCAATAATTGGACACACAAGTTGATTATTTTCATAAAATTAATTGAATACTTTGCATGAAACAAACTGATGCAATCAATTCTCATAGGTATACAATTGTATTTCATTCTGATTAAGACATTTTGAAATTTAACCATGAATCTTGCAACAATAAGTTATTTTTTGATCTGGCCTTACGCTGAGCAATATAAATCTAAATCAGATAGTCAAAGTGAGACAAACTTTCTCTGGCAATATTTGTTGCATATTATTGGCATATGAGAAAAATTTTGTATCGTCAGATTTAATTGTATTTCCAGTCATGTTCATAAGATCATCTGGATCTCTTGGAAGTAATGTAGTACAAAGAATCCTTAATCCTGCCATGCAGAATGCAAGCAATCAACTGCTCTTTTAAGAGCACTGAAACTTGATGCTTTTCATAGAGCTTCTTGATTTGGAAAGTTTAATGTTGTTGTGGATTCAATACCAAATTGAATCGGCATTGCTCCTGTGCCATGTTGAAATACCACAACAATGTCTTGCTTTTACACTTCAATTCTTGGATTATCTGCATCATTCATTCAGTGTCACAAACTCTATGGGATCCTCAGAAGTTCTGCTAGGCATTTCATCTTCATCACTCTCCAGTGGAATAGATGAATCAGTCCTTCCTTTTCTCTTTCTTCATACTTTTAATTTACCTTGCAGCTCTTTCACACCTGCTTTTTGTGCCATTTTGACCTCCAAGTCTGAACCATTGCATCTACACTGTCACTTTGAACTTACAAGCCACTTTCTTCTTTTCCTGTATAAATGTTACTTTATCAATAGAGGATCACTACACTTAATCACTGAATGTTGTAGCATGTTGATATCTGTTTTGTAGCCAGCTGGAGATCCAGTTTTCACAAACTGTGTAACAGTTGTTTGTATTTTGGCCAATGAGGTTTTGGTAAAGTCATCAGCCAATAAACAAAATATCCAGATTGACAGCAAAGTACAATTATCTACCCATGTTGTTTTTGGTCTTGTATCTAAATTTGTTTTAACTATTTAATATTATAAAAATAGTTTTCATAGTTTAAAACTTTCACATAAAGAGTCACTAAAGCAATTAAGTTAAAAGGAAAAGTACTTGTCCTATTAAGTACTCTTCATGATTTACCAGCTGCTGGAGAAGCCTTTTTTCCTGATTACGATAGAGCCACAATTTAAAGTGATAAGACATGCACTTATTTCACCATTGCCTTTTAAAGTTTAAAAATCGTAAATTTACAATTTATGTTGTCCCGACTTATGAGTTATATACTAATAATTTCATTTTAAAATGTTGTCCAAATCTACTTACATTGAACATAACATTTGTAATAATATTGCAGATACTACTTATAATTAGCATGAACAATTATTATGTAACTAACTCATTTTTGTATTAACACTCACAGACTGGAATTAGGCTTAGCCGCTACGGTAAATTCAAGGTACAATATATTACTTCAACGTACAAATATTGCACTGGTTACAATTTACATAATTCAGTATTTCAGTGCCTATGCATACAACAATAAAATTTAAAATTGTTATACATTGATATATTTCATTCTTCTGATCAGCTTTCTTTCCTGGTTCGTTTGGTTTTCTTTGGAGACATCACTTCAATAAAATAAAACTATAAAAATTATCAGTCTTCTGAGCAGTTAGCTATCTGTATGTGTCATCAAGCGAACTCTACAGTTTCGAACAAAGAGTACAACCGAATCTGCAAGAAAGTTCTCGTCATATTAAGAAAATAAGAAAGCATACGTATGTTTATATTCTTATCATTGTTAGTAGAACAGAACATTTTGTAATATCAATAGTATTATAAGGTTAAAAGGTGAGAAATAAGACTTGATTGATATCATAATAATTGTCTCCAGATCCTAAGATAATAATTAATGTGATTTTAATCTGTAATTTTTGATATTGCATTAGTTTTAAAACTAGCGCTTATACCCACGAAATGTGTAAAGCTAAAATTCAATGTCGGATGCTGATCAAACTCAAAACTAGTAGTAGAGATAGTTGTAAGTTAATTATTGCAAATACAAATTAAAGTTCTTCAAAGTGTGTATGAGACTGGGATAAATGGCTCATTTGTTATCTGAGTTCACAATATTTTGTGACACAATAACTTTTAAGTTTCTCAAAATTTCGAATAGAAAGACTTGCATTCTCAAAGCAGTATATTTTAATTTTAGATTATAACATAGTTTAGTAACAAACTTTTCAAATATTTGTTGGACATCAGTTTGTTTGTTTAGAATTAAGCACAAAGCTGCACAATGGGCTATCTGTGCTCTGTCCACCGTGGGCATCGAAACCCAAAATTTAGTGGTGTGAGTCTGCAGACATACTGCTGTGCCATTAGGGGCTTGGACGTCAGTATGAGCAATTTTCTAACATCTAAATTGAATTTTATTAGGTGTCAGTTAAGTCCTCAAATGTTACCTGAGAGTATTAATAATAGACAATACACTTAGCAGATTAAGTAAAAAATATTAATTCTTAAAGCTTTTGTCTTTGATTGATAATATAGTACCAAAGAAACTGCTGTTGTGGCATATAATACAACTCATTAAGGATATTCCTTTGAAGCATTTTTGGAAATTTCATACACACACATATATATTCTTGTGGGATCACTGGCCATTAACAGGGAGCCAAAGGGTCTGATATTACTGAAGATGAAAACATTTTTAAATTGTTCAGTTACTTATTTTGCTTATGCTTGTGATTTTTTTGGATAAAATACAAATAATTTTCACAATAAAATGTTATTACGTAAATTTCAAATATTTGCACATTTTATAGAAATGTAATATAAAAACATTTTCACCATTTCAGTGTTAATTTGATAAAAAATACGTATGTACTGAATATACTTCATATATGTATATATACAGTCATAAACTATGGCAGTTTATAAAATAATTTTTAAAAACATTTTAAGTGTAATATTTTTATCATTTGAGTTATCTATGATTACACAAGATAACATCTACACTCTCACATAATTTTGAAAGGTATTTTTTAAAGCATTTAATTATTTTCCTATTGTAAATAATATGATATGATGATGGATTTTTAATGAATCTTTGTAGGTATTGGAGCCTTTTTAACAATAAAATATTGTTTTCACTGCATAATGCTCCTGTCTTACTGGTAAATATCAGTTATTCTCTTTGAAATGAAACATCTGTTTTCAATTGCCTAACTTTAAACTTCATACAACTTTTGAACCACTTACTTAATCAAATAAAATTCTGGTTCTTATTCCATAGTATCAATTATTATTTGTATCTTGATAAAATTATTGCAAATATTAACAACAAAGGCACCATATATAAATATACTCTTTAAAAAAGAAAGGCAAAAGGGATATTTTTGTTATTTTAAAGAGAAATACATGTAATAACGTTACAAGATCAGAGTATGTGATGTTACACGTGTTAAGGCACTGATTGTCAGACCAAAATGACAATAAAAGTTGTGCACTTTGAAAACGGAGAAAAACATCGGATTTTTCGCCAAAACGCATGCGTATCCAATAAATTTGTTTGAGAGATCTGCAAAAACGGCTCGTTTGGGTTGAGAAAATATTTTACATAGAAGAGCGAACAACGTTTCGACCTTCTTCGGTCATCGTCAGGTTCACAAAGAAAGAGGTAACTGACCGAAAGCTACCTGAGTGTCGAAATGTAGAGGGCGGTATTAGATGTTTGAATATATAATTTATTTATTTTATTATATTAATATAGCACCATCACAAGGCTATCGAATCGTCACCAACAACATGGATCAACTCGTGACTGTCCACGATCTGGCAGACCTCGTGTGACCACGCCCGCACAGGATCACTACATCCGGTTACGTCACCTTCGGGATAGGACCACCACTGCGACGTCTACTGCTTCAACAGACTTTTTGCACATTCGAGGGAATCTTACGGCTCAACGATACGTCGACGAGATTCTAAGACCCCATGTGCAACCCATCATGGTGAACTTCAATGACGTTTTTCAACATGACAACGCCCGTCCTCACACATCCCGACTCACCACTGTCTTCTTGAGACACCACAACATCAACGTTCTTCCCTGGCCCTCCAGATCACCACATTTAAGCCCCATCGAACATCTTTGGGACGAGTTGGACCGACGTCTGCGACGGCGACAACCTCAACCGCAGACTCTACCTCAGCTTGCAACAGCTTTGCAGGCTGAGTGGTCAGCCATTCCACAGGATGTGATTTGTCATCTCATCGCTTCCATGGGCAGGAGATGCCAAACAGTTTTTGATGCTCACTGGGGGCATACTCGTTATTGACGTCGAGTGACGTTAAACTTCAACTAGTGAGCGTGGACTTCGCCTTTGCAGACTTTGGATGTTCAGCAGTGACTGTGCAAAGTTTCACACATGTCACACAGAACTACCCGGAATAAACTTGTTAACAATATGTCTTATATTCTGCCTTTTGCGTTTCTTTTTTTGAAGACTATATGTTTTGAATCCCATTAGAAAATAATAGTGGTGTAAAGGTTTAAAATTATTTAAGTATGATTATTTACACACATTGAAAAACCTTCAGTAGTCTAATGTATTTGATTGAGGTGAAAAAAGCTAAAAGAATTAGGAATCGTTTTTTTTAGAGAAATTTATAATTTGAAAACAAGAAGGCTATTTTAACCTTGATATAAGATTTTGATGTGGGCTACCATTGCATTTAATAGCTTATCAGTCTCACTGGCATACAACAACTACAGTAGTGGTTGGAATACTAGTTTGTTATAACAACAATTATTATGATATGAAGTTTGTGAATGCTAACTTAGAAAAGGCATTCACTCCATAACAACTGTTATACAAGTGTTCATTGTCTGTTCCCTAGTAGGACAGAGGTAAGTCTTTGAATTTATAATGCTAAAGTCAGGGTTTTGATTCCCCTTGGTGGACACAGCAGATAGCCCGTTGTTGCTTTGCTATAACAAAACAAACACATTCTGTATGATATGTTTAGAATATTATCTACCATCCACTCACCGTTTTGTCTGACTGAAATTATATATGAATGAAATCATTAGATCATTAATGCATGTAATAAACCTTTGAAGTCCAAAGTACATGTAGTTTTTTAAATTAATTAATGCATTCACAGGGAGATTTTAAGTTTCTAACTTGTTATATTATATTCTTAAAGTTTATTTGTAATTTTTCTCTATTTTTTAAACACAACTATTTAAAAGTTATTATATTTTATCAGAATATCTCTCCTTTATGATTGAACCTTTTTACATTTATTACTCATGTAAAATAATAACATTTGGTCAATCTAGATTCTCGTAAAGCTGAAAAAATATATATCTGAGACAGTTCATATCATTATGTTTTCATCATCAACTTTGAGGGTTATTTTAGGAGTCACAAGACGATGGAAAAATTCCACACGAATAAAAAATTTGCTAAAGTGTTCATGGGCTATGTAGCAGTGGTAGTGGATTTATCAAGTGGAAGCTGACGTATGCTCTCCTTAGAGAGCCATTGTGTGGTTTTTTTGTACATTAAAACACAGCTGGCTACAGTACAATGTTTTATCACATTAGACAGGACTTAGTGTACAAACAGTACTGGTATGTATTTTTTTTTCTGGTCATAATCAGCTATGTTTTTTGAGTGGTTGTGATACATGCTTTATTAAATAGTGGGGTTTAACTACATTGCTTTATTAGGTAATTATAGCCTTTAGGTGTTAATTATCATCCCTATCTGGTAAAACATAACAGAAGTGATCATGTTGTATATTTTGTTTTTTAGTGAGGTATGAGTTTAGTGCATTATGTAATCACAGTATTTGATTATTGTCCTGTCGAGATGTTAATCCAGTGTTTTGGTATCATGAAAATTCTAGTCAAAAATAATAATATCTTGATATTTTCAAACATTTGTTAACTTTTCATAAGTCTATACAATCACTGTCTTCAGCAATTTGTACTCGTGAAATAATTTAAAGGAACTCAGCATTAACAGTTTTTATACCCCTGTAAAAGTGTTTCTTGTGCATAACATCAGGGTCAGAAAAGCAAGAACTTGTTTATCCCTTTTAATACTACTAAAATATTAGTGTATAAACATTTGATCATTTTTTAGGTTTCGTAATGTCATTAAAACTTTTAATTACTTTTCCATTAATTACAATTTGTTACCCTCTTGTAAGTTACAAAAAAACAATGTGCTCATTACCTTTGAAGGAGTTTCAAAATGACAGGGTTTATAATTTTGTTGTTTTCTGACAATAATTATATTTGCTCAGCCTGCAAGCTGAGAAGTGATGCATTAAATTAATCTTGATTCTCCTTTATTATGTTTATAAAGAATACTTGATTATGAGTTCCAATAAAAATTCTTAGGTTTATCAGCAGCTTTACTTAAAACCTCTAGATACCTACCTTGTAGCTTAATATTGGAAAATGTCACTACCACAGCAAGTTCTTGGATATAAAACATGGAAATTATCAGTCAGGTTTTCAAAGAAATCTATGCAGTCTTGATGACATTCTGTAAACCCTGACATAATGTGATTGGGATTAACTTGTTGCCACTTGCTGGTAATATCAACAGCAGGTTACCACAGAAATGTATTGTTCTTACCATACATACACAGTAAATGCCATTGAAATAATGCGCTTTATGTAATTTCAGATTACTGTACCTATATAAGCAGCTGTTTTATGTAGGACGAAATTCTCCTGCAGGGTTAAGAACCTAAAAGAACAAACCAACATTTGCTATTATGGTGTATATATAGCTGCAAATCTACAGTATGACTTAAATGAGTCTTACAAATCATAATGATCAAGTCTGATTGTAAGCACTTGTCTGTAATGGCAGATTCATTGCTCTTAACTTTAACCCTCTGTTCCTGGAAACATTTCTTGAGACGTCTCTGAACTAAGTAGTTTAGAAATAGTAGATATTTTATTTTTACCAAAAACATTGAATGAATTTTTATTTCTTAAAAAGTTATAGAAGTTGCTATTTAAGAGATGTTTTCTTGTAGGAAAGACAAATAAAAAGTTCACTAACATAAGTTTCAGTATTAAATGATAAAGAGAAAAAACAAAGAAACATGCAAATCAGGTACATATTGTAATGATGCTAGGAAAACACTAGGTAAAAAAATATCAATTAAAACAAACAAAATATAGGAGTTTAAGAGTGTTTATAAGAGGATAACTTATTGTTTAATTTTAAAAGTATAATAAAGAGAACAGACTACTAATATTCATCACTGGTACAACTCACTTACCATTTCAAACAATACAATAGTCCTCTTCCACTAGATGGTTCGTGTTTAACCTTCCAGTCCTCTTTACCTCAAAATTAATATCTGTAATGTTAAACATCTTTTTTCTTGATCATTTAATGGGAGTGTGTTCAAAGAGAGCATACTCATATCAAGAATTTCAACTTGCATTCTTAGTCCAGTGAATAATGTCACTCCATGACCTTTGTTCACTGACAGCATTGGTCATGAAACATTGGTCAGACTTGCGGGGATCAATTATCTGTTATAGCCGTTCGGTTACTCCCGAAGGACAAGGCGCTGAGGTCATGGTAGCATTGCAAAACTGGATCAAGTAATAGACAATTTACCGACTTTGTTCGGTGAAGTACTCGTGTAATGTGCGTTCTGATTACTGATTTACAGCATATAATGTTCATTTCACAACGTTCACACAATGTTACATAACAACGTTGATTATTCGCTATGAAGTTACTGCATTTTGACGATTTCATAACAGCGTTATGGTATGACGTGACCAAATCACAACCAAATTGTGGCGACACATGACGTTGCAACTCTCATATATGGGACACTGGACATTACTTGGTTAAGAGGGGAAAACATTTCATTCTGAAATTCATTCCCAATTATGTAACATCAATTTGGCGCCCCCAACCCCGACGCTGCGCCCGGGGACAGATGTACACCCTTGACCCCCACCCTTCCCTAGCTACGCCACTGGCGAACGTGTAATCTTTTAAAGCCAAAAATCATGAACAGTAGAACTTTCTATTTAAAACACCAATAAAAAGTATTTTAATTAGTAAAGAAAAATCCTACCAGGAATAATATATTTTTGTGTGATAATCCTCCATATGAAACTAGCATCTCAACGTTACTTGTTTCAGATTACCCTTAGTAACTACAAGTACTTCTCATTACTTTCGCCCGGCATGGCCATGTGGTTAAAGCACTCGACTTGTAATCCAAGGGTCGCGGGTTAAAATCCTCGTCGCACCAAACATGCTCGCTCTTTTAGAAGTGGGTGCGTTTTAACGTAACGGTCAATCCCACTATTCGTTGTTAAAAGAGTAACGCAAGAAATTAGCGGTAGGTACTGATGATCAGCTGTCTTCCACCTACTCTTACATTACTAAATTAGGGACGACAAGCGCAGATAGCCCTCAAATAGCCTCAAGCGAAACAAAAACAAATATTGATTTTAATACTTGGATTTTGTATAATTATAGTATATATGTCGATGTGTTTCTTAGTGAATGCCTGGATTTGGTATGATTATAGTATTTATGTCGATGTGTTTCTCAGTGAATACCTGGATATGGTATGATTATAGTTAATATGTCGATGGATTTGCTATGATTATAGTATTTATGTCGATGTGTTTCTCAGTGAATACCTGGATATGGTATGATTATAATATATATATGTCAATTTGTTTCTCAGTGAATACCTGGATATGGTATGATTATAGTAAATATATGGATGGATTTGGTATGATTATAGTATACATGTCGATGTGTTTCTTTGTGAATACCTGGATTTGGTATGATTATAGTATATATGTCGATGTGTTTCTTGGTAAATACCTGGATTTGGTATGATTATAGTATATATGTCGATGTGTTTCTCAGTTAATACCTGGATTTGGTATAGTTACAGTGTTCACGTCAGTGTGTTTCTTAGTGAATACCTGGATTTGGTATACATATGTTGATGTGTTTCTTAATGAATACCTGGATTTGGTATAATTATGTTGATGTGTTTCTTAATGAATATCTGGATTTGGTATGATTATGGTATATATGTCGATGCGTTTCTTGGTGAATCGTTTCGGTAGTCCAATTAGGTATTTGCTTATGTATTTCACATAATAATTGCAGGATGACAAAAGTGAAGTTATTTATTTCTAAAATTTTAATGTATTTGTTTGTTTGACATTATACCTTTTTTATGAAATGTCAATTATTACTATTTTTTTGCATCGATGTTTTAAAAAAAAAAATTGAAAATTGGGGTTTCGTCTTATATCTTTATAGAATTGCTTTGTTCTTTTTTAGTAAATGTAAGATTCAATATCTTGGTATAATAATTTTTAGCCATCAAAATACTTTGATTTCACGAATTCATGTTCAATCCGACATACATCTATTTATTAAATATTATTTGTGTTACATTAACATGAATAGTACATAGTATTTCTGCAAATATTGCAATTTCTTTGAAGTTTGATTTAGTTATTAATATTTTAACTTTAACTGCATCATAACACAATTTTATATAAACTCGTTTTATAGTATTTGTCTGTATTTGGAAAGATTATGGAAACAATATATATTTACATAAGTATAATATAAATGGTAAAACTACATGCGGAAACTTAAATGTCTTTGTAGTTTTTTTCTTATATGAATGAAAGCAGCGAGAAAAAAGTTAATGGCATTCGTTCACTTCAATATATTTACGTACAAAATTATATGTACGTATTATAATGAACAACTGACGAGCCTATGATTTATTTTGCGTTGTTGTTTTTGATTAAGCACAAAGCTACAATGGGCTGTCTGTGCTTTGCCCACCACGAGTATCGAAACCCGGTTCTTAGCGTTTTAAGTCCGCAGACATACCGTTGAGTTACTGGGGGACGTTTATTTTTATTTTTTGCGATGTAGTACAAGTTCAAATAGCCGGAACTTTTAATTTTAATTTAAAAGTTAATTTAATGTGAAGGCAACTAGTCATCACCACCCACCGCCAATTCTTGGACTACTCTTTTACCAACGAATAGTGGGATTGAAAGTAACATTATAACGCCTCTACGGCTGAAAGGGCGAGCATGTTTGGCGCGATGGGGATGCGAACCCGCGATCCTTGGATTACGAGTCGCACGCCTTAACGCATTTGGCCATGCCGGGCCTAAAAATAATTTAACATGCCATTATTGATTCATTTTTCTAATTACTTGTCATTTGCTACCCAGTGGCTCAGCGGAATGTTTGTGGACTTACAACGCTAAAATCCGGCTCTCAATAGCCGTGGTGGGCTGAGCATAGATAACCTATTGTGTAGCTTTGTGCTTAATTCAAAACAACAACAACAACAAACTTGTCATTTAGGTTTTATTGCATATAACGTAACTACTTTTTATTTGAATTAATTTTGGAAAATTAATAAAAAATAAAGTGGTTGCAAGAATTATGAAAAATGTGTTAAAAAGTGGATTACTTAAACATTTGTTAATTTTAGAAAGTATATTCATTTTTCTTTTCGTTTTTGTAAAGTGTCGCTTGTTCCTAGCTGAATTTGATTGGTTACATCACATTGTTCTATTCTGAGATATTGAATTGCGGTTGCTTAGCAAAATAGAACGTTTTTAACCGTTGTGGGAGAATCATTTAAACGTAAGTACTCTTAGTTATCTATAACAACATAAATTTGAGAAATTCAGAAAACTCTTGGTAATATCAAAAGCTTTACCATCCTTTTTACGTTTTTGAAAATCCAGAACTTTTATTTAGTTTTGTGTTTTTAATTTAGTGATTTATTGAGTTTTAAGTTTACGCTCTTCCAAACATTAGGCTTAAAATGGCTAATGTGATTAGAAAAAGCTTAAGAAATGGACTACAAAAGGTTCTATCAAAAATTGTAATGTAAGTATGTATGATTCACATAATTATGTTTGATTTATATTAATTTGAAAAAGTAGGCTACTATGTTTAACCAACACATTTTTCCTTTTACTATAATGGTATGAATTAACAGTGAATTTTTATTATGCATAAAAAGCGCTTCGTACGTCATAAATGATGCATCAAACAATCGAACTGCTTTCTGGAACATGTTCTCATTATGCGGTAAGTTACAGCTAATATTCTGTAGGTAGGAATTTTATACCAATTGCAGAACTTCGTGCTTATCGAATATGAATTAGCTTATCATTTATCCATGAAAAAAAAAAAAGTTAGTCTGGTGCTGCAAAGGAGAATGTATTGAATCAAAAGCAAGGAATCAAACGAAAGTACAAAAACAAATATATCGAATACAGTTTTATCGCTTTGGAATCGGAACATTCTCAATTACCATTCTGCCTACTCTCCAATGCAGCTTTATCGAACGAGGTGCTTGTTCCTAGCAAAGTGAAGAGACACTTGGAAACAAAACATTCAGCTGTGAAGGATAGACCAAAAGATTACTTCGAGAATCTCGCGGCTCAACAACATGAGCGATCAAGGAAGCTTGTGAAATAGATGAAGCTGTCCGAAAAAGGATTGATTGCAAGTTGTAAGGTTTTTCAGTTGTTGGCAAAACGCAAGAAAGCGCATATGGAGGCCAAATCAGTCATTGTGCCAGTGTTAGCAATCATTGTTGAAACTATGCTTGGAACGGATGCTGCCAGAAAGGTTAAGTACGTTTCACTGTCCAGTGACACAATTTCACTCAGAATTGTAGACTTATCGTTGGATTTGAAGGATCAAGTTTGTGAACACTTGGAAGCGCCTGAAGATGAATTGTCTCTGCTATGGTCTCTTGAAGTTGATGAATCTTCTGACGTTAGTGGAAAATCTCAAGTTCTGACTTTTGTTCGATTCATAAAAGATGGAAAATCGTAAACGAATACTAATTTTGCAAAGATTTAAAAAGTACAGGAAAGGCCAAGACATTTTCGAGTTGGTGAAGGAAAACATTTTGCTCTTCAAATTACATTGGAATAACTGTGTCAGCGTTTGCACCGATGGCTGTTCTTCAATGTAAGGTAAAAAGAAGGGATTTGTCATTCTGGTGCGCCAACAAAATCCAAACATTAGGATTGTTCACTGCATGATACACAGAGAGGTGCTTGCCTCCAAATCTTTACTGAAAGATTTGCAGTCTGTTATGAATCAAGTTATTCAAGTAGTAAATTTCATCAAGTCTCGACTTTTCTCTCTTCTCTGTGAGACGATGGATTCAGACTACAAAAGCTTTTTTTTTGTTTGTTTTGGAATTTCGCACAAAGCTACTCGAGGGCTATCTGTGCTAGCCGTCCCTAATTTAGCAGTGTAAGACTAGAGGGAAGGCAGCTAGTCATCACCACTCACCGCTAACTCTTGGACTACTCTTTTACCAACGAAAAGTGGGATTGACCGTCCCATTATAACGTCCCCACGGCTGAAAGAGCGAGCATGTTTAGCGGGACTCGGATGCGAACCCGCGACCCTCAGATTACGAGCGCATGCCTTAACGCGCTCGGCCATGCCAGGCCCACAAAAAGCTGCTGTATCACACTGAAATTTGGTGGCTTTCGAAAGGACAGGTGTTAAAGCGTCTTGTCCAACTAAAACTGAAGTAATTTCATTCTTGGAGGTTGAGGAAGCAGGTTTTGAATTTTCTTTTAATGATGAGATCTTGTGGCTGAAGGTTCAATTTCTCTGACTTGTTTGACAAATTAAATTCTCTGAAGTAAAGTCTCCAAGGACCATCTGAAAACATTATTACTGCAACATCCAAACTGAAGGCCTTCGATGAAAAGTTGACGCTGTGGAAGAATAAGATCTCGAAAGGAGTCCTTGATTGTTTTCCTTCCATTAACGAATGTCCCTCAAATTTTGAACACATTAAGCGATCTACCGCACTAAAACATTACTTCCGTCACTTGCTATCGATGAATATAACTGGGTGACCTATCCATTCGAATCAACGAGACAACAAATCTTACAACTGAGGAGGAAGAACAGCTCATTGATTTACGAAACGACAAATTTTATCAGTCATTGTTTCCGAAAAGAGCTTGGATGAGTTTTGGATCTCCATTAAAATTCATATCCTGCAATCAGTTCAAAAGCAGTTGAAGTTCTGCTTTCATTTGCATCTTCGTGGTTTTTTGAAATTGGTTTTCAGCATTGACTGAAATTAAAGCCACAAAAGAGAGAGGCTTCTTATAGTCGATGAACAAATGCGAACTTGTTTGTCTATGTTAGAGCCTCGCTTCAATTTTATTTGCTCTCGGAAGCAGGCACAAGCGTCACATTGAAAATGTGTAAAAATAAAAGTGTTAAATTTTCTGTTATACCACAAAATCGTTAACAAGCCTTAGAACGAAAATCACGGCCAAAGCAAGTGATAGTATTGTCAATGTGCAGATGACATTAATATCGCTTGCTTTGGCGTGACTTTCGCTCTAAGGCTTTAATTTTAACTCTTACCTATAACGTGTACCTAAAAAAAATCGTTAAGGCTTTCCAGGTTTGCCACAAAATTTTCAGCTTGTCCTAGTGTGCGCAAGTCAAAAAAAGTTTGAGAACCACTGCTTTGTACAATATAAATTCATACTTTCATCTGGCTTTTACTGGAAATTAGTTAAAATACATTTTAATCTTGATATAGTTTAGTGACATGTTTGTTTGAACTAAGATTTCCTTTTATTTTTGTTTTAATAAAGCAGACAGCAGCAGCTCCATACATAAAATGCCATAAGTTTTTATGAGTGATTCAAACTAAGTGTGCATGTAAAAGTCATTCACTGGAGTACAAGGTGATTACAAAGAAAGTGCCACAGCTCAGCACATTATTTCTCACAAATAGCATGGTATAGGAAGTTGAAATTGTACAGGGTTGTAATGAGTATCATGTGAAAGGAAGGCCACTTTGATTCATTTCTGATTGGTATAAATGACTCTTTTGATTGCAGTGTAGTTCATTTAACCAACATGAAATTGACAAGTTTACAGATAGGTGAGCTAGTAAAGTGTAATTACACAATAGGCTACAACATTAAAGCAGTACTGAGGGAATTACAGAGTGCATAACATCTGCAGAGGACTTTATTCCAGTATTGTTGTTGTATAATTATAAAAGATATACAAGGAGATAGGTTGGATTTGTTATAAACCATATAGAGCTCATCAACACCTAGTTAGCTGACGCTGTTGCTGAGGTCTAAAAAAGTCAGCTCAAGTACATATGGATGCAGCAATGGATGTTTTGTTACCCTGTGTCAGGATTTGGCAACTTCAACTGTTCAATGAGCTCTTCAGTCAGCTTTGAAATGTTTCCTGAAATGCTGCATTATGTTTGAAGATTTAAAAAAAAATGAATTTAACCATTGTTAATTATATAAAAGACTGGGAGTTATTGAACATTTTCCTGCCAATGTGGTATTGACTGATGTAGCACATTTCACTCATTTTGAAATTGTCAACACATCCAACTGTATTATCTGGTTGGAAACTAATCCATATATAACATTTCCTAAACACCTTCATCATACTAAGATGACAGGGTGGTGTGGTTTTTACAGCTGACTTTATTACTAGATCATGACATTTCTGATACCCGTCAGCATGTGAAATGCAAACGTGTACATTTCATGCTGCAGGGTACTGTGAAATGAACATAACTAATGTTAGTTTCATCGACAGAATGTGGTGGAAATTATTGTTTTCATGCAGAATTGTGATTCTTCACCTATTGGTAACTGGTTGGAACATATCTTGCAGGAACCTGTTAAAGGCAGAATAATTTCACATTTCTCTTCTTGTGAGTTGCCAACTCATTCAATGGGCCTGACACTAGTTAACTTCTGTTTGTGGGACTGTCTGAAATTGTACATATATCATGCGGACTCAAAGATACAATATTCTGGGAAGTGGCCAGCATACCAAATAAGATTTGTGAACTTAATATGATGTTCATTGTTACCTTAATGCAATGCATTCTGGGTGCTAGGACAGCACATTTTTAACAGTTGTTATTATTGATCAGACATTATGTGGTGCTCTTAATGGCATCATATGACAACTTTGGCCTTTATATCCATGTAATATTCTTTATACCCCTGTGAAGTTTAACCTTCTTGTGCCATATTGGTTTTGAGATATGACATAATTACTGCAAAAAACTTTTTATAATCACAATTTCTTTTTACGTATTTTGCAATTGGTTTATTATAATGTGAGAAAATATATTGGATTGTAGTGTTAAGTGCATTCTAAAATACTATAAATTCTATCAAAAGAAAACATTATGTGGTTTGATTATCTGATATCAGTAAAGAATGATGAAATTTTGACAACTTACGCATACTAATAAATCTAAATTTATGTTACTTTCCAATTGAGATAAGTCCACTTGTTTCTTTGGCAATATTGTAGGTACTTTGAAAATACATTGCTGATATAATGTTGCTTGTCATATATAGTTATAATAAAGGAAACTTGATACCTTCCTGATTCAGACATTGCTGTCAGAAATATTTTAAAGTTGGAGAGAAAAATTGGATGTCCTGTTTTTATTGATGGTAGATAGCAGAGTTGGAAAGGTTTATAACTTTTTCCAATTTTTATAGGTATAGCGATATATTCAAATGCTGGTATTTTAAGTTGGCATTTAGTTTCATCAGCATAAGAGGCCTTAAAGTCTTCACATGTGTATAAACAATGTGTGTGTGTTTTCTTATAGCAAAGCCACCTTGAGCTATCTGCTGATGTAAATCCATAGACTTACCATTGTACTAGTGGGGTGTGTGGAAAATGATCCTTAAAGAATGACAGTATGAACATTAGTGGATCCTAATGGTCAGAAGTATAGGTTGGTTGGCTTCACCTAACCTGAGCCAGCTTCTGCATAGGAACAAGTTTTGTAATCTTGGTTTCAATTTTTTTTTTATTGGAACTGAGTACTGTTTACGTTAGATGGTATTGGAGTGTTTGGATTTTGGCTGAAGGCTAAGCATGTTTGCCATTATCAAAGGAATGACAACAAAGAACAGCACAGCTGATAAGATATTGGTCAACAAAGTCACAGTGAAGCCAGTGGACTGAGAAAGTACACAGACACTGGGCATGTACATTCTATGGATGATTCGATTATGAGTACATGTGAACCTACATACCAGTATCACTTGACAGTAGTAGTCTCTTGATTATTCCACCCGAAAGATAGATTTTTGAGAGGAGTGTAATAGTTATAACCTGGCAGTTATAACTTTTTCAACCTACACACTAGACTGACCATCTGATTAATAGGTATTCACCCAATTTTGTATTTTTAATCTGTTCTTTTACTGTTTAAGATCAAATTTTTGACCATTTTGGCTGTCATGTTCTCAAACTAGTCAGTGAAGTGAAGTTCCTTAGTGTGCTGAAGCTTTATAGTATTATAAAACTATTATATTTGTTTGGAAAATAACAGTGGACATCCAGCACTTTCTTTTTGGTAATGAACTAGATTTTCATATTGACCCAAAGACACGTGGATCCAGCCTGACATTCCACCTAGTAAAATCTATGCTAAAAGATGCATTGCCAGGTCATTCATTGGACATTTGGGACCTAACTGATTCTGAAGTCTGGGGACCAAGCAGACCTAAGAGCCTTACACCTTATTGGACAGAGTGGCAGAATCCACTAATGATTAGCTAAGCATCACCTTTGTACCAGTGGTGCAGACATGGCAGTCAGCTTCCAAAACATTGTTATCAAGAAAGATGAATGGTAGGCCCTTCAGTATCAAGAACCCTTTCCCTAAGTGTCTTATCATAATGTGTCTATAAACAATGAGCCACAAGTAGTGTACGTGCATTGGTCTGTGCAAAATATCACTATATCTCTAAGCCAGAGAAGCCCTGTGAGAGTTGAGGTTGTCCTAAAGGACAGCTGAATGTTGGGTGGCAGAGAAACATGTCTTCCAGAACTCAGTACCACAAATAACAAATACCACACCTTTGGAATCATTGTTGCTAGTAGCCAACAAACTGTGAAGATCTTATTGTCAGTAGTGTCATCAATAACAACAGAGGGATAAACAAAGGGATCACTGGACTACTGGCAGTGTTAAATATGAGGCCAGTGACCAAGAGGTTCTGAAGATTGCATCAATTGCAGATGATGGCTGACTTGTGAATGAAACCATCAACATTCATTGCCATAGTCCTGACAGTGATGCAAGTTCAATTTTTTAAAGTATGCACGTCAGGAAATATCCACAAAAACTTGGACCATGTATACCTGCAAATATCTACTGCAGTAACACCACCAGCTGCTGACAGAGCTGGCTCAAGCCAGCCAAACTTTAGACTGAGCTAGAGAAATAATAAGAGACACCACAGCAGCCAAGTGGTGATCCACTGCCACTATAGAGGGTGTGATGTTGGATATGAAGTGTGAGTGATGAAAGCTAGACCTCATTTCTGCTGCTTAGGTTAGTATAAATTTTCCCCATGTGCAGGAGGTGGACAAAAAAAAGTTGCCTTTTTAATTTGTTATATCTTTTATTAGATAACAGAAAAATATCTAAAATGTACGTTTTTAGAACACACTTGATGAGATCTGTTCAAATATGATCTTAAATCCTAATTTTAACAATTGTAGGCAACTAGGAATAAGAATATCTAAGAAACTGTAGCAGGGTGCACATCACTTCTTATGATAAAATGTCACAAAATCATAAAAGTTTAGGTATTTACAAAAGCTATGTAAAATTAGGATTTGATATCATATTTGAAAAATAGCACATTCTAAAACATAGTTTTTACAAATTTTTCTATTATTTATTAAAAGACATAACAAATTAACATTTTAAAAGGGGCAACTTCTTTTGTTCACTCCCTGTATGTGTGTATATATATATTTAATTGAGTGATATATAAGCATTGTGGTATTTTCTCTTTTTATTATTTGCTTTTTCTCTTCTGATATATTGTTTTTGGTATTTAAGAATGAGTAATTGAATAAAGTATAAATAATTTGCAGTGGTTGGCTAGTGGGTTTGATTTATTTGGTTTTATAATGTAAACATACCAATTTCAGTACATATGTCCCTACATTTTTTTTATTATAATCATTATGTTAGTACTGAATTTCTTCAAAAGATTAATTTGTTTAGTATGTATTATTAAGTGTTATTTTATATATACTTTATTATCTAAGTTAAAATTATCTACTAGTTTGAAGACAAGCCTGAATTAGGGGAGAGAGAAAAATATTGTGTGTACAAATAAATACATGTAATTTAAAAACAACAAGGAATATTCCAGTATGTTGAGACTGTCCTATCCACTGTACTAAACCCTAAAATAATAAAACACTCAAAGCCATCCCTTATTATTCAGATATGTAATGTGTCTTCCCTTTAACTTCCTCAGATTAACTGCATGTACTACATCTGAAAGCAATCCTTTTGAGAGGTCAGCTAACCTGTTAGAAAAATAAAGTTGTCTTAGTTAAAAACAACTGTTACGTTTATAATTTCCCTTAACAGTCTTAAACACCTCAATCAGTATTTGACATAGTATGTTTTTGAATTTATAATTTGTTCTGTGTGTGTGTGTGTTCATATATATATACAGGTAGGTAATTTGATGTTGTTTAAGTTATCTTTCTCCTTACCATTGTATTGAGCTCACACCTATTCTGCTCATGGTGTAATGGGCCTCTTGATGAATATGATGTTGCCTGTAAAGTGAGAAATATTGAGTTTAAACAGTCTGGTAGATAGTTTAAGCTCAATAAAATGATGATACTTATTTTTGTAGAAGAGACTGTTTATTGTTCCTTGGGCAAGTATACACACGCAATGTTTGTTAGTGAATTAATAAGGATTGTTTGTTTGTAGTTATTTTGAACCCAGTCTTTTTCTTTCATGAACTCAGTTACTAAGAGATTCTGTACTACTTCATTATATAAATATCTCATAGAATTTTCTATTATTAAGTTTCTGTATCCAATTTTTCTGATACTAACGCAGCTCTACTTGAACATAGTATATTATTAAAGATTCCACATAACTCACTGCATTAGCCTAAATTACACTCTAATAAAGATCTTATTATTAAGTACTGTATGGAAATCAGATATTATCAGTTGAAAGTTGTAAATCACTATTTATACTGATTGATTAATTAAATCTTAATTGTAAGTGTAACTCAAGATAGTTTATACAACTTCATAACTGGCTATTATTTCCAACAGTCTCTTTTTTACATTGAAATTTGCACTTTTTCTCTTTTCATTTTTGGTAATATATTAAGTTTCTTTACAGATGACCTAACGACAATTATGGCTGTTTTGTTTGTTGTTATTTTCAGGAAGTTCAAGTGTCTATCATAGGTTCTATTTCTTCACATGAGAAAAGTACAGCATTTACTCAAAGAGACTGCAGTGACTTGTCTGATAATCAAAAGTTTAAAACCACAAAACAAAGGGTATGTATTATCTATACCTGTGTATATATTTATATCTATTTGATATTTGCATATAAAGCAGTGTAAGGCTGTCAATAAAATATTCAGTTCCAGACCACATAGAAGACTGAATATTGTTTGTGAGTTTGTAAAATTTTTGTATAGAAATAATTATTTGTATTCACTATTTGTAATCATCATTATTTTAAATTGTATTGTTTTTTTGTATATAAAAGTATATTTGTGTTAACAAAGAAAATTGTGTGTATGTCTTGTTGGCAAGTATCATAAATTTGATACATATTAATATTTATTTAAGTTCTAAATTAAAATGTCCAGGATATTTTTGAAATCATAATGTGTAACATACATAACATACTAAATCAGAGACTTGTCCAAGATAAATTATAATATGTAACAGGAGAACTCCAACGATTGGACTGTAACAAACAACAAGGAATAAGTGTTATATTAACACGAATTCTCTAGTTCTTTCTGTGATAAGTGACACATTAACATGACTATCTCTTGTTCTTTGTAACAAATGTTACATAAACACGAGTTCTCTTGTTCTTTGTAACTAGTGTTACATAAACATGAGTTCTCTTGTTCTTTCTAACAAGTGTTAGATTTTCATGAGTGTCTCTTGTTCTTTGTAACAAGTGTTACATAAACACGGTCTCTTGTTCTTTGTAACAAGTGTTATAATAATGTGAGTGTTTCTTGTTCTTTGTAACAAGTGTTATATTAACATGAGTGTCTCTTGTTCTTTTTAAACAAGTGTTAGATTAACATGATTGTTTTTTGTTCTTTGTAACAAGTGTTATATTAACATGAGTTCTCTTGTTCTTTGTAAAAGTGTTATGTTAACATTATTCTCTCTTGTTCTTTGTAGCAAGTGTTATGTAAGCATGAGTGTCGCTTGTTCTGTTTAACAAGTGTTATATTAACATGAGTGTCTCTTGTTCTTTGTAACAAGTGTTATATTGAGATGAGTGTCTCTTGTTCTTTTTGACAAGTGTTACATTAACATGAGAGTCTCTTTTTCTTTGTAATAAGTGTTACACAAACACGAGTTCTCTTGTTCTTTGAAACGTGTGAGATTAACACGAGTTTTTTTGTTCTTTGTAAGAAGTGTTATATTATCACAATTTCTCTCTCTATCTTTGTAAAAATTGTGACATTAATATGTGTTTCATTTGTTCTTTGTAGTAAGTGTTATATTAACATGATTTTTTTTGTTTTTTGTAACAAGTGTTATATTAACTGGAGTTCTCTTGTTTTTTGCAATAAGTGTAAAATTAACATGAGTGTCTTTTGTTCTTTGTAACAAGTGTTACAGAAACGTGAGTGTCGTGTTCTTTGTAAATAGTGTTACATTAACAGGAGTGTCTCTTGTTTTTGTAACAAGTGTTACATTAACACGAGTTTTCTTTTTCTTTGCAAAAGTGTTATGTTAACATTATTGTCTCTTTTTCTTTGTAGCAAGTGTTATATTAACATGAGACCTCTTGTTCTTTGTAACAGGTGTTACGTAAACATCAGTGTCTCTTGTTCTTTTTAACAAGTGTTACATTAAAATGAGTGTCTCTTGTTCTTTTTAAACAAGTGTTAGATTAACATGATTGTTTATGTTCTTTGTCACAAGTGTAATATTATCACGAGTTCTCTTCTTCTTTGTAACAAGTGTTACGTAAGCATGAGTGTCGCTTGTTCTGTTTAACAAGTGTTATTTTAACATGAGTGTCTCTTGTTCTTTGTAACAAGTGTTATATTGAGATGAGTGTCTCTTGTTCTTTTTGACAAGTGTTACATTAACATGAGTGTCTCTTTCTTTGTAATAAGTGTTACACAAACACGAGTTCTCTTGTTCTTTGAAACATGTGAGATTAACACGATTTCTTTTGTTTTTTGTAACAAGTGTTATATTAACTGGAGTTCTCTTGTTCTTTGCAATAAGTGTAAAATTAACATGAGTGTCTCTTATTCTTTGTAACAAGTATTACACAAAGGTGTCTTTTGTTCTTTGTAACAAGTGTTATATTAATATGAGTGTCTTTTGTTCTTTGTAACAAGTGTTATATTAATATGAGTGTCTCTTGTTCTTTGTAACAAGTGTTACCTAAATATGAGTGTTTTGTTCTTTTAACAAGTATTACATTAACAGGAGTGTCTCTTGTTTCTTGTAACAAGTGTTACATTAACACGAGTTTTCTTTTTCTTTGTAACAAGTGTTCAATTAACACGATTGTCTCTTGTTCTTTGTAGCAAGTGTTATATTAACACGAGATCTCTTGTTCTTTGTAACAAGTGTTATATTGAGACGAGTTCTCTTGTTCTTTTTAACAAGTGTTACATTGACACGAGTTATCTTGTTCTTTGTAACAAGTGTTACATTAACATGAGTGTCTCTTGTTCTTTTTAACAAGTGTTACATTAACATAAGTGTCTCTTCTTCTTTTTAAAAAGTGTTAGATTAACATGATTGTTTCTTGTTCTTTGTCACAAGTGTAATATTATCACGAGTTCTCTTGTTCTCTGTAAAAGTGTTATGTTAACATTATTCTCTCTTGTTCTTTGTAACAAGTGTTACGTAAGGATGAGTGTCGCTTGTTCTGTTTGACAAGTGTTATATTAACATGAGTGTCTCTTGTTCTTTGTAACAAGTGTTATATTGAGATGAGTGTCTCTTGTTCTTTTTGACAAGTGTTACATTAACATGAGTCTCTTTTTCTTTGTAATAAGTGTTACACAAACACGAGTTCTATTGTTCTTTGAAACGTGTGAGATTAACACGAGTTCTTTTGTTTTTTGTAAGAAGTGTTATATTATCACGATTTCTCTCACTATCTTTGTAAAAATTGTTACATTAACATGAGTTTCATTTGTTCTTTGTAGTAAGTGTTATATTAACTGGAGTTCTCTTGTTCTTTGCAATAAGTGTAAAATTAACATGAGTGTCTCTTATTCTTTGTAACAAGTGTTACACAAACGTGAGTGTTCTTTGTAACAAGTGTTACATAAACGTGAGTGTCGTGTTCTTTTAACAAGTATTACATTAACAGGAGTGTCTCTTGTTCTTTTTAAACAAGTGTTAGATTAACATGATTGTTTCTTGTTCTTTGTAACAAGTGTTACAATAACACGAGTGTCTCGTGATATTTGTAACATGTGTTAATTTAACACGAGTGTCTCATATTCTTTGTAACAAGTGTTTCATTAAGACGAGTTCACTTGTTCTTTGTAACAAATGTTATATTGACATCAGTGTCTTGTTCTTTGTAACAAATGTTTTATTAACACGAGTGTCTCTTGTTCTTTGTAACAAATGTTATATTGACATCAGTGTTTTGTTCTTTGTAACAAGTATTACATTTACATGAGTGTTTCTTTTTTGTAACAAGTGTTATATTAACACGAGTTCTCTTGTTCTTTGCAATAAGTGTTATATTAGCGTGAGTCTCTTGTTCTTTGCAATAAGTGTTATATTAGCGTGAGTCTCTTGTTCTTTGTAACATGTGTTACATTGACTTGAGTCTCTTGTTCTTTGTAACAAGTGTTATATTAACACGAGTTCTCTTGTTCTTTTTGAGAAGTGTTACATTAACATGATTGTCTCTTTTTCTTTGTAATAAGTGTTACACAAACACGAGTTCTCTTGTTCTTTGTAACAAGTGTTACATTAACACGAGTGTCTCGTGATATTTGTAACAAGTGTTAATTTAACACGAGTGTCTCGTATTTTTTGTAACAAGTGTTACATTGACTTGAGTGCCTTGTTCTTTGTAACAAGTTTTATATTAACGTGTGTTTCTTATTCCTTGTAAGAAATGTTATATTGACATCAGTGTCTCTTGTTCTTTGTAATAAGTGTTACACAAACACGCGTTCTCTTGTTCTTTGTAATAAGTTTTACACAAACACGAGTTATCTTGTTCTTTGTAATAAGTTTTATGTTAACACGAGTTATCTTGTTCTTTGTAATAAGTTTTATGTTAACATGAGTGTCTTTTGTTCTTTGGAACAAGTGTTATATTAACATGAATGTTTTTCATTTTTTGTAAGAAGTGTTAGATTAACACGAGTTTTCTTGTTCTTTGTAATAAATGTTACACTAACATGAGTGTCTCTTTCTGTGTAACATATGTTACATTAACATGTGTGTTTCTTGTTCCTTGTAAGAAGTGTTATATTGACATCAGTGTCTCTTGTTCTTTGAAATATGTGTTAGATTAAAATGATTGTTTCTTGTTCTTTGTAACAAGTATTACAGTAACATGAATGTCTCCTGTTCTTTGTGACAAGCGTTACATAAACACGAGTTCTCTTGTTCTGTGTAATAAGTGTTATATTAACACGAGTTCTTTTGTTTTTTGTAACAAATGTTATATTAACAGGAGTGTCTCTTGTTCTTTGTAACAAGTGTTACATAAACGTGAGTGTCTTTTGTTCTTTGTAACAAGTGTTACATTGACGTGAGTGTCGTGTTCTTTGTAACAAGTGTTATATTAATGAGTGTCTCTTGTTCTTTGTAACAAGTGTTACTTAAACATGAGTGTTTTGTTCTTTTAACAAGTATTACATTAACAGGAGTGTCTCTTTTTCTTTGTAACAAGTGTTCAATTAACACGATTGCCTCGTTTTTTTTAACAAGTGTTACATTAACACGAGTTCTCTTGTTCTTTATAACAAGTTTTACATTAACATGAGTGTCTCTTTTTCTTTGTAACAAGTGTAAAATTGAGATGAGTGTCTTGTTCTTTTTAAAGAAGTGTTACATTAACATGAATGTCTCTTGTTCTTTGTAAGAAGTGTTACCTAAACATGAATGTTTTGTTCTTTTAACAAGTATTACAATAACATGAGTGTCTCTTGTTTTTTGTAACAAGTGTTACATTAACACGAGTTCTCTTGTTTTTTGTAAAAGTATTATGTTAACATTATTGTTTCTTTTTCTTTGTAGCAAGTGTTATATTAACACGAGATCTTGTTCTTTGTAACAAGTGTTACGTAAACATGAGTGTCTCTTGTTCTTTTTAACAAGTGTTACATTAACATGTCTTGTTCTTTTTAAACAAGTGTTAGATTAACATGATTGTTTCTTGTTCTTTGTAACAAGTGTTACATAAACGTGAGTGTCTTTTGTTTCTTGTAACAAGTGTTACAATAACAAGAGTGTCGTGATATTTGTAACAAGTGTTATATTAATGAGTGTCTCGTGATATTTGTAACAAGTGTTACGTTAACATGAGTGTCGTATTCTTTGTAACAAGTGTTACGTTAACATATGTGTCTCGTACTCTTTGTAACAAGTGTTTCATTAACACGAGTTCTCTTGTTCTTTGTAAATGTTACATAAACACGAGTGTCTCGTGATATTTGTAACAAGTGTTAATTTAACACGAGTGTCTCGTATTTTTTGTAACAAGTGTTAATTTAACACGAGTGTCTCGTATTTTTTGTAACAAGTGTTACGTTAACATGTGTCTCGTATTCTTTGTAACAAGTGTTTCATTAACACGAGTTCTCTTGTTCTTTGTAACAAATGTTATATTGACATCAGTGTCTTGTTCTTTGTAACAAGTATTACATTTACATGAGTGTCTCTTTTTTTTAACATGTGTTACATTAACACGTTCTCTTGTTGTTTGTGACAAGTGTTACTATAACACGAGTTTCTTTGTTTTTTGTAGCAAGTGTTACATTAACATGAATGTCTTGTTCTTTATTACAAGTGCTCTATTAACACGAGTTCTCTTGTTCTTTGTAGCAAGTGTTATATGAACTGGAGTTCTCTTCTTTGCAATAAGTGTAAAATTAACATGAGTCTCTTCTTCTTTGTAACAAGTGTTACATTGACTTGAGTGTGTCTTGTTCTTTGTAACAAGTGTTATATTAACACGAGTTCTCTTGTTCTTTTTCACAAGTGTTACATTAACATGAGCGTCTTTTGTTCTTTGGAACAAGTGTTATATTAACCTGAATGTTTTTCGTTTTTTCTTACAAGTGTTATATTAACACGAGTTTTCTTGTTCTTTGTAATAAGTGTTACACTGACATGAGTGTCTTTTTCTGTGTAACAATTGTTACATTAACATGTGTGTCTCTTTTTCTTTGTAACAAGTGTTATATTGAGATCAGTGTCTCTTTTTCTTTGTAACAAGTGTTACAGTAACATGAATGTCTCTTGTTCTTTGTAACAAGTGTTATATAAACAGGAGTTATTTTGTTCTTTGTAACAAGTGTTATATCAACACGATTTCTCTTTTTTCTTTGTAAGAAGTGTTACATTAATATGAGTGTCTCTTGCTCTTTGTAACAAGTGTTAGATTAACATAAATGTCTTGTTCTTTATTACAAGTGCTGTATTAACACGAGTTCTCTTGTTCTTTGTAGCAAGTGTTATATTAACTGGAGATCTCTTGTTCTTTGCAATAAGTGTAAAATTAACCTGAGTGTCTCTCTTTCTTTGTAACAAGTGTTACATAAACGTGAGTGTCTTTTGTTCTTTGTAACAAATGTTACATAAACGCGAGTGTCTTTTGTTCTTTGTAACAAGTATTACAGTGACATGAGTGTCGTGTTTTTTGTAACAAGTACTTTTTTAACGTAAGTGTTTCATGTTCTTTGTAACAAGTACTTTTTTAACGTAAGTGTTTCATGTTCTTTGTAACAAGTGTTATATTAACATGATTGTTTCTTGTTCTTTGTAACAAGTGTTAAATTAACACGAGTGTGTATTGTTTATTTTTAACAAGTGTTTCATTAATACATGAGTTCTCTTGTTCTTTGTAAAAGTGTTGCATAAACATGAGTGTCTCTTGTTCTTTGTAACAAGTGTTATATTGACCTGAGGTCTCTTGTTCTTCGTAACAAGTGTTATATTAACATGTCTTTTGTTCTTTGTAACATGTGTTACATAAACATGAGTGTCTCTTGTGTTTTTTTACAAGTGTTATATTAATACGAGTTCTCTTGTTCTTTGTAACAAGTGTTATGTTACCAGGAGTTTTCTTTTCTTTGTAACAAGTGTTCAATTAACACGATTGTCTCTCATTCTTTTTAACAAGTATTCCATAAACACGAGATCTCTTGTTCTTTGTAGCAACGGGAAATGTTTCTAGGAAAGGGGTAAGCAGTGGGGGAAATGTCTATCAACGGGGGTAAGTAGTGGGGGAACTTTCCCTAGCAATGGTGGTAAACAGTGGAGGAAATGTCCCTACCAATGGGGAGTAAACACAGGGGAATGTTCCTAGCAATTGGGTAAGCACTAGGGGAAAAGTCCCTAATAATGGGTGTAATCACTTGGGGAAATGTTCATAGCAATCGGAGGGAAGCAATAGGGGAAATGTCATTAGCAACTGGGGTAAGCAGTGCCCAAAATGTCCCTAGCAATGGTTATAAGCACTGAAAAATATGTCCGTAGCAACGCGTTAAGCACTGGTGGAAAAGTCCCTAGTAATTGGGGTAATTACTCGGGGAAGTCCCTAGTAACAGGGGTAATCACTTGGGGAAATGTCCATAGCAATGGGAGGGAAGCAATAGGGGAAATGTCCCTAGCAACGGGGGTAAGCAGTTGGGAAAATTTCCCTACCAACTGTGGTAAGCAGTGGAAGAAATATCCCCAGCAACGGAGGTAAACACTTGGGAAATGTCGTTAGTAACGGGGATAAGCAGTGGGGAAAATGTCCCTAGCAACCGTGTGTATTCAATCGGGGAATGTACCTCTCAACGAGGGAAAACAGTGAAGGAAATTTTCCTAGCAATGGGGGGAAAGTAGTATGGAAAATGTCCCTAGTAATGGGGTTAAGTGTGGGGGGAAATTCCTAAGAACTGGTGTAATCAGTGTCCAAAATGTCTCTATCAACTGGGCTAAGCAGTAGGGGAAATGTCCTTTGCAAAATGGGTAAGCAGTGGGGGAAATGTCCATAGCAATGGTTGTAAGAACTGGGGGAAATGCACCTAGTAACGGAAGAAAGAAGTAAGGTAAAGGACCCTAGCAACGGTGGTACGCTCTTGGGGAAAGTCTATAGTAATGGGGTAATCACTGGGTGAAATGTCCCTAGCAACGGGGGGAAAGTAGTAGGGAAAATGTTTCTAGCAATTGGAGTAAGCAGTGTCAGGTAACTCTCTAGCAACGGGGGTAAGAAGTGGGGGAAATGACTAGCAACGGTGGTAAGAACTGGGGGAAATGTCACTAGTAACAGGTGGTAAGAAGTCGGGGAAATGTCCCTAGCAACTGTTGTAAGAAATGGGGGAAATGTACCTAGTAACGGGGAAAAGAAGTGGGTTAAAGGACCATAGCAACAGGGGTAAGCTCTTTGGGAAATGTCCTTAGCAACTGGGTAAACAGTGGGGTAAATGTCCCTAGCTATGGGGTAAACAGTGGTGGAAAAATCCCTACAAACTGGTGTAAGCAGTGTCCAAAATGTCCCTAGCAACGGGTGGTAAGAAGTGGGGGAAATGTCTTTAGCAACGGTGGTAAGATCTGGGGGAAATGTACCTAGTAACGGGGGAAAGAAGTGGGGTAAAGGTCCATAGTAATGGGAATATGCTCTTAGGGAAATGTCCTTAGGAACTTGGGTAAACAGTGGGGGAAAGGTCCCTAGCAACGGCGAATAAACACAGGGGAAATGCCCTTAGCAACAATTGTAAGCAGTGGTGGAAATTTCCCTATCAATGGGGTAAGAAGTGTGGGAAAAGTTCCTAGGAATGGGGGTAATCAGAATCGGAAATGTCCCTAGCAGGGGTGTAAACAGGTTGGGAAATGTCCCCAGAAACGGGGGGAAAGTAGTAGGGAAAATGTTTCTAGCAATGGGGGTAAGCAGTGTCAGATATCTCTCTTGCAAGCTTGGGGATAAGGAGTGGGGAAATGTCTCTAGCAGTCGGGGGGTAAGCAGTGGGGAACTTTCCCTAGCAATGGTGGTAAACAGTGGAGGAAATGTCCCTAGCAACGGAGTAGGCACTGGGGGAAAGTCCCTAGTAATGGGGGTAATCACTGGGGTAAAGTGCCTAGTAATGGGGATAATCACTGGGGTAAAGTCCCTAGTAACGGGGGTAATCACTTGGGGAAATGTCCATAGCAATGGGAGGGAAGCAATAGGGGAAATGTCATTAGCAACTGGGGTAAGCAGTGCCCGAAATGTCCCTAGCAACGGGGTAACCACTGGGGGAAAAGTCCCTAGTAATGGGGTAATCACTGGGGGAAAGTCCCTAGCAACGGGGGTAAGCAGTGGGGAAAATGTATCTAGCAATGGTGGTAAACAGTGTAGGAAATGTCCCTAGCAACGGTGGTAAGAACTGGGGGAAATGTTCCTAGTAACAGGGGAAAGAAGTGGGGTAAAGGACCCAAGCAACAGGGGTAAGCTCTTAGAGAAATGTCCTTAGCAACTGGGGTAAACAGTGGGGGACATGTCCCTAGCAACGGGTGGTAGGCAGTGGGGGAAATGTCCCTAGCAATGGGGTAAGAAGTGTGGGAAATGTTCCTAGTAATGGGGGTAAGCAGAATCGGAAATGTCCCTAGCAGGGGGGTAAGGAGTTTAGGAAAATCTTCCTAGCAACCTGGTGTATTCAGTCGGGGAATGTGCCTCTCAACGGGGGTAAACAGTGAAAGAAATTCCCCTAGCAACGGGGGAAAGTAGTAGGGAAAATGTCCCTATCAATGGCGTAAACAGTGGTGGAAAAATCCCGAAGAAACTGTGTAAGCAGTGTCCAAAATGTTCCTAGCAACTTTGGCAAGCAGTAGGGGAAATGTCCTTAGCAACAAGGGTATGCAGTGGGGGAAATGTTTCTAGCAATGGTGGTAAAAACTGTGGGAAATGTACCTAGCAACGTTGGTAAGAACTGGGGAAAATGTACCTAGTAACGGGGGAAAGAAGTGGAGTAAAGGTCCCTAGCAATGAGAATATGCTCTTATGAAAATGTCCTGAGGAACTGGTGTAAACAGTGGGGGAAATGTCCCTAGCAACTTGGCGTATTCAGTCAAGCAATGTGCCTCTCAACGAGGGTAAACAGTGAAGGACATGTCCCTGGCAAAGGTAGGAAAGTAGTAGGGAAAATATCTCTAGCAATGGGGTAAGCAGTGGGGGTAAAATCCCTAAGAACTGGTGTAAGCAATGTCCAAAATGTCACTAGCAATGGGGGTAAGCAGTAGGGGAAATGTCCTTAGTAACAAGGGTAAGCAGTGTGTGAAATGGCCCTAGCAATGGTGGTAAACAGTGTAGGAAATGTCCCTAGCAAAGGAGGTAAGAACTGGGGGAAATTTTCCTAGTAACGGGGGAAAGAAGTGGGGTAAATGTCCCAAGCAACAGGGGTAAGCTCTAACGGAAATGTTTTTAGCAACTGGGGTAAACAGTGGGGAAATGTCCCTAGCAATGGGTGGAAAGCAGTGGGGGAAATGTCCCTAGCAGAGGGATAAGCAGTGTAGGAAATGTCTAGTAACCGGGGTAAGCAGTGGGGGGAATGTTTTTAGCAACAGGGTGTATTCAGTCGGGAAATGTGCCTCTCAACAGGGGTAAACAGTGAAGGAAATGTCCATAGCAACTGTGGTAAGAAATGGGGGAAATGTACCTATTAACAGGGGAAAGAAATAAGGTAAAGGACCCTAGCAACGGGTGGTAAGAAGTGGGAAAATCTCCCTAGCAACGGTGGTAGGCACTGAAAAAAATGTCCCTAGCAACTGGGGTAAGCAGTGCTCGAAATGTCCCTAGCAATGGGATAAATAGGTTGCGAAATTTCTCTAGAAATGGGGTTAAGCAGGGAGAAAGGTTGTTAGCAACAGGTGGTAAGCAGTAGGGGAAATCTCTCTAGCAATGGAGTAAGAAGTGTGGGAAATGTCCCTAGCAACAGGTGGTAAGAAGTGGGGAAATGTCCGTAGCAACTGTGGTAAGAGTTGGGGGAAATGTACCTAGTAACGGGGGAAAGAAGTAAAGTAAAGGACCCTAGCAACGGGGGTAAGCTCTTGAGCAAATGTTTTTAGCAACTGGGGTAAAGAGTGGGGGAAATGTCCCTAGCAATGGGTGGTAAGCAGTGAGGGAAATGTCCCTAGCAATGGGGTAAGCACTGTGGGTAATGTCCCTATCAACCGATGTAATCAGAATCTGAAATGTCCCTAGCAGGGGGGTAAACAGGTTGGGAAATGTCCTTAGCAACAACGGTATGCAGTGGGGGAAATGTAACTAGCAATGGTGTTAAACAGTGTAAGAAATGTCTTTAGCAATGGGTGGTAAGAAGTGGGGGAAATAACTAGCAACGGTGGTAAGAACTGGGGGAAATGTCCCTAGCAACGGGGGTAAGCAGTGAACAAAATGTCCCTAGAAACAGAGGTTGGGAGTGGGGGAAATGTTTTTAACAACGGTTGGAAGCAGTGGGTGAAATTTCCCTAGCAGCGAGGTGTATACAGTGGGGGAAATGTCCATAGTAACGGAGGTAAATACTGGGGGAAATGTCTCTAGCAATGGAAGTAAGCAGTTGCGGAAATGTCTTTATAAACAGAGGAAAGTAGTGTTGGAAATGTTTCTAGCAACGGAAGTAAGGAGTGTCCGAAACATCCCTAGCAACGGGGGTAAGCAGAGGGTGAAATGACTCTAGCAACGGGTTAAGCAGTGTCTGAAATGTCCGTAGCAACTAGGGTAAGCAGTGGGGGTATGTCCTTAGCAACGGGGGTAAGTAGTAGGGGACATTTCTTTAGTCTCAGGGTGTATACCGTGGAAAAATGTCCCTAGTAACGGGTTTAAACAGTGGGGGAAATGTCTTTAAAAATGGAAGGAAGCAGTGTCCGAAATGTCCTTACCAACGGGGTTTAGCTGTGGGTTTAATGTCCTTTGGAACGGGAGTAAGAAGCTAAGGAAATGTCCCTAGAAACGAAGGATAAACAGTGGGGGAAATATCCATAGCCAGGTTGGTAAACAATGAGTGAAATCTCCCTATCAACAAGGGTAAACATTGGGGAAAATGTCCTTAGCAATGGGGTAAGTAATGAGGAAATATCTCTAGAAACATGGGTAAGCAGTGTCGGAAAAGTACCTAGCAATGGAGTAAACAGTTGGGGAAATGTCCCTAGCAATGGAAGTAAGCAGTGGGGGAAATGCCCCTGACAACGGGGTATGTAGTGGGGAAATGTCCCTATAATCGGAAGATAAGCAGTGGGGGAAATGTCCCTAGCAACGGGGGTAAGTAGTGGGGAAATCTCCCTAGCAACGAAGGGTAATCAGTAAGGGAAATGTCCCAATCTACAGGGAGTAAGCAATGGTAGAAATTTCCCAAGCAACGGGTTAAGCAGTGGGGTAAATGTCACTAGCATCTGGTTTAAGCCTTAGGGAAATGACCCTAGCAAGCGGTGGGTAAGCAGTTGGGAAAACATCCCTAACAACGGTGTTAAACAGTCGGGTAAATATCCTAGCAACGTGGGATAAGCAGTGCAGGAAATTTCCCTAGCAACGTGGTATATTCAGTCAGGGAAATAAAAACCACACATGAAAATCTAATAATATAATATTCATCTGGGTCTTTTTTTTTTCTAAATATTATATTCTTTGTTTTTCATATTTTTTTTATTTTAAAATGAAAACCATATTGCATTTGGACCAGTCGACCCTCTTACTTCACATATTTATGGAGAAATTAAAAAAAAATTAATTGCAAATTCTGATTTTGTTTGTCTACAAAGGGCTTGTATATTGTATGCCAAGTTTTGTCAAGTCATGTTAGGTACTATTACTGTTATGGTGCATATCTGAAAATGTGATAGCCAATGCAATTGACGCTATGAATATCCATTTCACACACAGAGGCATCATGGTCCTTGCCACCGCAACAAGAACACGTCAAGGAACCACTTCATGATGTCTATGAGTGACCAAACCGCTGACACTGGAAACATCCGAGAAGGTTTGGTTTGTATTGCAGTACCCTGTAATTAAGATAACTTGCCCTGATGGTGGTGGCCTGGCATGGCCAAGCGTGTTGAGGCGTGCGACTCGTCATCTGAGGGTCGCGGGTTTGCATCCCCGTCGCGCCAAACATGCTCGCTCTTTCAGTCGTGGGGGCGTTATAATGGGACAGTCAATCCCACTTTTTGTTGGTAAAAGAGTAGCCCAAGAGTTGGCGGTGGGTAGTGATGACTAGAACGAGAATTTAGTCTTACACTGCTAAATTAGGGACGGCTAGCACAGATAGCCTGCGAGTAGCTTTGTGCGAAATTCAAAACAAACAAATAAACAAACCTGATGATGGTAGATAAACGTGGTGATGTAAATGTCAGAATGAGAACATTGGTCATCATCATAATTACATCTATGGGAGCAGAGATACACCTCACTGCAAAAACTCCTTGGGCAGAGAAACTACCAAGAATCACAAACTCGGGGATATTCTTCAAATCCCTCTCAACAATAACTTCTCCTGATGAATTCAAAGCAGCACGAGGTGTAATCTCAATAAGTATGTCCCAAATCATCTTTGAAAGCTAGAGCAGTTCATTGTGTTCAGATTTAGATGTTCCCACCAATATGTCACCAAAGTGGAGCTTCTTTACTGATTTTGGAAAGCCAACAAGTCCCTCTAGTCCATTCTGAATGAAAAAGTGAGACATCTACCCTGAAGGTTTGTCTAAGAGAATGTAGTACAAGAAAATGAAGTACAACAGGTTTTACAGATGTTGAATATTACTGCTCAGAATCTTCAAGATGTGATTGTTTACCTATGGACTGTTTTCTCACTATTTTACTTAAGTTTTTAATTGGAGGATCCATAATACAAAAAAGGAATATTTTGGTGCCCACTGACCCCATCCACTATGGAGCCCTACTAGGGGATGCACTACAATGCCAAACAAGGACACTGCAGCAACACTAGGGTTTCGTGAGCACTGTACCCAAACACCAGCATCAGATACTGTGTCCATAACACCTGTTGAGAACATCCAACACTGCTACTTGGTTGACTCTAGCCCAGGTGGACCAACCAATTTACCAAAAGTGGGCCACCCAAGGCTGCCCGTCTACAGAAATTCAAGGCCAAAGTGGTGTGTAAGGGTTGGATCCCTCAATAACCAGAGCCCTCTCCTCCCCTTTATTGGTCATCACACATGACAAATATGTGAGTGGATATTTAGGTCCCAGAGGAGGTAAACTGAAAGAATGAAACCTCCCTTTGGAGGTCCCCTCACCACATACAGGAATCCACAGCAAAGGGCTCTGTAGAACAACAGAAATTTCAAATGTATTGTTTCTGCTTTATTAGAAGTAGAAATATTGCAGTAAAAATATCTTAAAATCAAAGTTCTTGCCAGATTTTACAGAAGAATACTGATATACAAGATACAAAGCAGAAATTGAAATTAACACTTCCATAACTAATTTGTATATTTAACATGAACTTGTAACCATAATGTAATTGTGAATATATATGCACCATAACAGTAATAGTACCTAACATGACTTGACAAAACTTGGCATACAATATACAAGCCCTTTGTACACAAACAAAATCAGAATTTGCAATTAATTTGTTTTTTAATTTCTCCATAAATATGTGAAGTAAGAGGGTTGACTGGTCCAAATGCAATATGGTTTTCATGTTAAAATAAAAAAAACATGAAAAACAAAGAATATAATATTTAGAAAAAAAGAAAAGACCCAGATGAATATTATATTATTAGATTTTCATGTGTGGTTTTTATTTATTATTTATATCAGTGATAAAATATCAAAAATAAAAAGTTATTGATAAGGTAAAGTAATGAACAAAAAAGCTCTAATAAGGTATGCTTGTGAGCAACTCATGGATTATATAATTTGATATGTTAATGTCAATCCAACTGACATAAAACCTTTTCTTACTTTTTCATGTACTAAAGGTATTGATTCAATCAATAATGTTTTCATGTAATTAAATAATAAAACTAAGAACAACAATAATAATCAGTAAACACTGTCCTATAAATATCACAATTTTCTGGCTTTCTAACTATTTAATAATATCCTCAAAGAAATTCAGCTGAGCTCTTTAATGTAATTTGTAATTTCCATTAAAAGAACATTAAAACAACATGATAAAACAGACAACACTGCATTAACAGAAACAATATACAGATCATTTGACAGATTACAAATATAGTTTATTATTGGTTACAAATAATATAGTGTGGCACACTAAAGATAATTACTGGCATTTGTGAAAGATAGAATTTCAAGAGGTGGATCTGATTATTTAATTTTTTAGAGCTATAAAAATTGTACCTTGTCTAGATTATAATGAGCAACTTATGTTACATTTCTTATTTCTCAGAAAGGTGTTCAATAAAATAGAGAAGAGGAAAAACCTACAGAGCAAATAACACAATTCTCATACTAGGAATGAACGAGAATTTTTAAACATTTTTATGAGGTTTAGAACTTAAAACAAATATTAAAATTTGGTTAACAAACTATGTTTCAAACCAAATGTATTCATGTACATTGATTAAAAAGTAGTTGATTTAAATTTTGAAAATAAGTCTAAAAGGTTGTGTACATTTTGAGCTACATGAAGTGAAATCATTAACTGAAAAGATGTATTTACACACAGTCATCACAAAAGTATTACATCTAAACAAGTTCTCTAACAACACTTAATAATATCATTAAAAAGCAGACAATTTCCTTTAAGTATTACAATTTTTCTGGCTTTTGAACTTTCATTTGTCATAAGGTGGGTCAAATTGACCAACGTTATTTGGAGAAAATAACAGATAAAACAAAGTTTTACTACAGACAAACATTTGAAATCGTTTTAGGAGATTATGCAAAAGATGTATGATATTTTGAAACAAAGAAGATTATTTCTAATCTTAAGATGAAAATCACTTTACACACGGACTAGTGATAAAAATACTCAATTTATTCACAGAATTAAAATTTAAGTTGTTCAAGACCAGTCCCATTAATCAAATATTGGTTTCAGAACATAGGTTTTGTAGGAATTATTGTCAAAGACACCACAAATATTTAAGTCTTTCACTAAATCAAAAATAACGTATAAACACTGGTAATGTCAACATTCAAAAAGTGTGAAGCTTCTGTAGGAAAAGAGAAGTGTTTTTCAAAAAATTAGACATTTAGTATTATACATGGTGAACACAGTATGGTTGAAATACTATTATTATATGCTTAACTAATTCTTGAAACTAAGGGACTAGATACAGCATGTAGTGTTTAAAAATGTAACAGACCTATTACTAATGTCTTATTGTAAGTATAATTAATTTTAATAATACACTGCTAGCATTTACACCATGAAAACCAAAATAAAACTGGCATTCAGCTAGCTAACTACTGATAATGAAGGAATTAGTTACTTTAGAAGACAGAGTAACTGACTTTTTAATAACACTGTTACTCATTTAGTTGACAAGGCTGGCATTTAAGAACTTTAACATCTTAAAAACAGCATGATAAAAACTGGTGGTAAATAAGGTACAAAAGATTAACAAAAATCTATTACTCAATCAGGCAAAAAGAGTGATAAAAACTTAATACTGTATCAATAAACAAAACTGATAGAGAAACTGGTGAAAATCAGGTGAAAAGATTAACAAAAAGAACTGGCACTACATTAGGTGAAAAGACTGACAAAGAGAATTGGCACTATATTAGGTGAAAAGACTGATAAAGAAAGCTGAAAATACATTAGGTGAAAAGACTGATAAAGAGAACTGGTATTAAATAAGTCAACAAGATTCACAATAAAAAGATGTGGAACTGAAAATTAATAAAGTATTAAAGAGTCATATAAAATATGTCACATTGATATACAAGTATGCATACAGTTATTAAAATAAATAATATGCATAAAACATGTCATACCTTGTAACCTATTTATTTGGTCATCATACTTTACTACATAACTATCAAATGATTCTTGTGTTAAATAATATGAATTATTAACTTCCGTTTTGTTACTCAAAATATCATTGTCATCTTAATGGATTTTGTGAATATTTTCTAAAAATATCACCTGGTAACATAACAATGTTAAAATTCTTGGAGTTCATAATGTATATATATATATATATATATATATATATATATATATATAAAATTTGTGTAGTATCTATTTAAAAACATTCTACAAAAGCATCAAAGTCAGGCTTATACATGTGACTGCACAATCCAGTTACAATTAAAAATCTGTTAGGTTCATTAATTTCCAGTAATGTTAGACTATTTTTATTATATGTCAAAAACCTAATGAAAAAGTTATAATTGAGACACAAGATCAATATTATTGCTCGTAAGTGATGACAAACCTTCTTCCATCTCAAAATTAATAGGTTTTCTCCGACTGTTTCTGAATACAGACCACATAACAAAACTCTTTGGTAATACTTGTTATCTCCATGCAACCTGAATACATGAAATGAGTAGTTGAAGGTACATTAAATACAAGATTAATGATTTCAATAAATGTTTTATGAAGGTTCTTACTTTAAATATTACTTTTTTGCTACAGATAAGTAAACTTTAGTAACCAATAACAAGAGGGTATCCTCAGTAGCTATGGTACTTAAAAGTCTTTCAGGAAGAATAAATTAATCTTAGAAACTATATTTTTCTTTTTATTAGCTATATTTTCTGCACCAGCAATACCAAGCATGGAACACATGTGTTCTAAATTAAATGTTATTACTCATCAGGATCTCTACTAGCCTACCCTTAAAATGAGATTCTTACAGGTAAGATTACAATAAATTAATTTATAAGACCTTGGACATGGTTAAGTACATCAATTAAAAGGGTTTGTTTTCCTGAAACCAAAACTGTAACTAAATATTAAATTGATCAAAAGATAATGGAGTTATGAGCTAAAATGTCTTACTTCATTAAACAAACAAAAAACTCAGTCATTCTGCTATGCTGTTGCCAGAAACACCACATCAGAAAAATTTATACATATATATAAATCATTATTTATAATTAGTTATTAAGGGTAGGAAAAACTGATTAAATAGTGTGACCACAAAGACTTACTGAGTGTATAAAATTTAATAGTCAATACTCTGCAATAAAAATTATTTTACGCAGCAAATACTTACCAAATGAGTAAAAATTCAACAACTAACAGTCTAAATGACAAATAACCTAGCATAGTAAATACTTAAAGAACATGTACCATTTAGAAGCAAACAGACCAGTAAACAACCTATTTGGCCAACAAATATATACAGCCTATGTAAAATTTAACAGCATACTAGTTGGCCCAGTATGTATCTATCTAAAATATATCCAATATAGCAAACAGTCCTGTGAGCAAACTATACGTCAAAGCAAGTATCTTCTGTATGTGTAAAAATCCGACAGCAAACAACCTGGTAAACAAACTGTTTTCCACAACAAAAGTCTATTGATCATGTAAAATGTTTCAAAAGACACCAAACATACAACCTACTTTTCACATCAAACATCCATCAATTATGTAAATGTTTAACAGTTACACATCTCAGTAGACAATCTACTTTTCACAACAAAGATCTATCAATTATATCAACGTTTAACAGTTAAACATCTCAGTAGACAACCCAATTTTTAACAACAAAGATCTATCAGTTATATAAATGTTTAACAGTTAAACATCTCACCAGACAACCTACTTTTCACAAAAAAGATTCATCAGTCATAAAAAGTTAACAATAGCTTGATAGACATACTATTTAGTACAATGAAAATCAGCTGCATATTTATTTGTCACAATACACATGAAAAGCTGGTGATCAACTTTCCAGGTTTATAAGGCTATTACTTCGGCTTTGTTTTATCCACCATTTGTGTCCCAGTGGGACGATGCTACCTAGTTTTAAAAGTAAAATAAGTCAAGAAGTAGTAACTGGCAGTCAAACATTGTTAAGCTGCAAGATTTAGTACCTGAATGTAAGAAATTAAACTACTGGTGTTGACTGGGCATGAAAATTTTGATAAAGATTAACTGTATTTGTTTACAAAAATATTTTGTACATACATATATGTTAATAATAGATTAGTTGTAAAACTGATGATAATAGTAAGTTGTTGGCACAGCTTTTCATACACAGTACAGACTTTATACTTTACAAATTTTTAAGTGCAGTGTTAGTAAGAGTTTATAAAACTTATAAACTACAGCATCAAATAAAGTGATAAAGTTCAGTGTTGTTTTATTCAATCTCATAAAAAAGTGCATTATTTCTTGAAACATTTGATATTATAACATCTTTGTATTTGTGTTCACATTTGTGTTCTGTAGATATAACCTGAAATGATTTGTCCTATTACTAGCAACACAGATTGTAGATGTAAAACTCCCTACACATGTAAAACTTCTTGTCACTTACAAATACATACCTTGGTAAATGTGAAAGTTTCTAACAGAACTGAGTTAAAATTAAAACTCCACCTAACTTTTCTATATATTCTAATGATGAAACATCATCATCACCACCCATTTCTTGAGAACATTTTTCGTAATAACTTATGGATGTAATAATCACAAACTGTTGCTAAAATAAAGTTTACATATTATAAATGAAAATTCAAACTCATTCCCCTTACATTTCCTTCTTTCTATATTGAAAAATTTATAACACTGTTTATTGTATGTTTATATTGATATTTATAACACTGTTTATTGTATGTTTATATTGATATTTATAACACTGTTTATTGTATGTTTATATTAATATTTGTAACACTGTTTATTTTATGTTTATATAAATATTTATACTAAAGATTGTTTAATTCATTAATTTTATTGATTTACTGAAGATGAAATATGTGTAATTCAAAACATTCATTACAGATGTTTACATGTGTTGCCATGGCTCTACTTTATATTTTCACTTTTGTTTCTATGCTTTAAAAAATTAAGTTTTTATTGCCAGATAAAGTATTTTTATATAAGATCAAAACATGTAAAAATAAAACACACATTATAGTGTTAAGTCACGATGAAAGCTTCCTATTTATTTAAACCAACAAGTTCCACTGCACATACTAAAACGAATTATCAGCTCATACTAACCCCTCAACTTGAGTATGTCTTGTACTCCAGGTATTGATAACACAAACACAGTCAAACAAGCCTTAATAAAATATTGTGTGTAATAAGTAAACTTTTATAATCTATTCTTTATTGCTGAGTCACAGAACTGAAATATGTGTTACAATATCCAAATTAGTCAGTGGACATGTAATATCTGAAGATATAATTTCAAACAATATTTAAATCAACATAAGCCATTGAAATTTATAAAAACAAAATAAGTCAATGTGGCAAACATCTTAATGTCGTTTAAATAATTATAATTGCAAGTTTACAACTTAGTTAAACATCCAAAGTATGACAATACAAGATGTTGAGTATTTTACATCACATGTTAAGCATGTATAAATGTAAAGCTAAATTAAATAATGTTACTTACATGTATAAATCCTTACCAAAAATAGTTCAAGAACACATTACTTTTTATATATGTAAAAACAGCTGGTATTGGTTTAGAAAACTCCATTTTTGCTCCTCCACATAGAGTTTTCTCTACCCACACCAGCCGCTTTTTATATATATATTTTCTCTATAAGTGGGTTTTCTTGCCATCTCAGAATATTACTGTTTACTTTATAATGTGCTTGCACCAATGTACACAACACATGGTGAGGGCTGTAACTGTACACACTAATTCAGTGTCAGATTTACAAATCATATCTACAGAAACAGTTATTTTTCAACAGGCTTTATGAACTATTGTGAAAGAATAATTGTGGTTGTGAAACGAGTCACAAAGATTTTTAAATTTAAGAGGTGTTTTATGGTGAATGTTTATAACTGTGGTATACTTATCTGATGATTCTCAACATATGGAACAGTAATTTAAATAATAAACTCAAAGCTCTATAAATTGATAAAAATCCTATAACCAAAGTACTTTAAAAGGTGGATCTTCCTTCTTCAGGAGCAAACTTAGAATCAAAATTAGTATCGTTTTGTATCAAGACTTCTTGAGTCTGTGTTTTATGACTCAAAGTTCTATAACAATGGTTTTAATGGTTGTTCAGTATTTTGCTAAAATTGTTACAGTCTATCCACATTTCTCTTTAAACCACATTAGTATGTAAAACTGTAAGCATCTGTTGCTTCTCTTTAATAAATTGTGTGCATATCATCCAAACAAAGAATTAGCGCTCTTGATTCAATAATCAGATTACCACAGTAATAAGTAGAACTGTAAAAATCTATTGTTTCTCTATGGTGGCATTTACCCATATCATCTGAACAAAATATTACCACATCTTGATTCAATAAATGAATTATTTGGTTTTGAATTTCACACAAAGCTACACTAGGGCTGTTTGTGCTAGTCTTCCCTAATTTAGCAGTGTAAGACTAGAGGGACAGCAGCTAGTCATCACCACTTACTGCCAATTTTGGGCAACTCTTTTACCAATGAATAGTGGGATTGACCATTACATTATAATCCCCCCATGGCTAAAAAGACTGGCATGTTTGGTGGGACGGGGATTTGAACCAAGACCCTGAGATTATGAGCTAAGTGCCTTAACCACCTGACCATGCTGGGCCCAACAAACAAATAATAATATCAATATACAGAACTCTAAGAATTTATCATTTTTCTTAATGAATTGTGTGTTTATCATATGAACAAAGAATTAACAGAACTAGATCCAACAATCAGCCTTTTGTGAAAGAAAGTCAGTATATCTAAATAAGCATTTCCTAAAACGAAAGAGATGGATGTGACCAACTTGTTTAATTCTCTAAATATAATAATTTATCATAAAACAGATAAAACAGGAGGTTCTTATTTTACATTCTATCTTGTAAATATTGGTAAGTTTAAGTTTCTATTTCTTAAAAAAAACTACAGACTTTGTCTGTGGATATCACAAACAAATAATTAAAGCCAAAAATGTATGCAGTTCATCACATGACACAGAAAAAAACAATATTTATGAATTTGTTTTAATATTAATATTTAAATGAATTAACTACTAACCATTGTGGGTCTGACAAATATTAAGTTTTCAGTGTTTATGGCAGTATCAGCCTGAGATAAGTTCAGGTTCAACAATCAGTCTTTTGTAAAAGAAAACTTCAAAGAGTTATTACTACAATAGCTTCATCACATTTGAAGAATGTTATGTTATTCATTAGTTTATTTTATAAATTCTCTTAATAAATTACTGTATTGTGGTTTATGTGATGAACCTTACTTTTCCATTATTTTCAAAGATGCATGTATAAGTTCTCATTAACATTCTGAACCAACCTAACTTAACATGTGAGCCTGAATAAACAGTATGGCTGTGAAACTTTCGTCACTGAGGTGATCTCAGTGATGTATAATAAATTCATGTTCTAGTTTCTCTGTAATTACTTGTACTATCTATTTTTTTAAATTTCCTGTACACACAAACTGTGTAATCAGTGCTGGATAAAAATAAGTAATAAGTGTGCCAAATTGATAAATATAAAATGCATTGTTGAATGAATTTAATAAAGTTATTTTTGATATGTTTTATGATGTATTCAGGGTATTTTACACTAAGATTCTGATAACAAACATATCAAACTGTAACAATGGAATAAATCCTACTCAATTTAAAACCCCTGATTACATTTATCACAAATATAAAGTGTTAGTTAAACATAAAATGGTAAACTGATTCTGGTTCTGAGTCTTGTTCTCAGATTTTACTCATTATTCATATCACATTACAATTAGTATTGAGTATAAATATCTACTGGAAATACTGTTTAATAAAAGTTATCATTTGACACCCCTATAGATACAACTACAGTATGGAGATGTTGGGATGTTTGAATACTAGCTTAAATAATTGTTGATGTTACATAATAAATTACTTTTCATTTCCTAATGTTAATAAAGATTATACACAAACACACACACATGAGTTCATTGCAAAACTATAAAGCTTACCTAACAATAAAAATTATAATGAGTAATTTGAAATATTGGAAGTAGCTAGAAAACAACCAAAAAGTACCATAAATAGACGAACATTTACAAGAACATGTTTTAAACTACAGAAATTAACATTATCAGAAGTCAACATATACTGGAAAGTTGTGTATAGAATTCAGAGGTAATTATTACATTTACAAGAACATGTTTTAAACGACAGAAATTAACATTATCAGAAGTCAACATATACTGCAAAGTTGTGTATAGAATTCAGAGGTAATTATTACATTTACAAGAACATGTTTTAAACGACAGAAATTAACATTATCAGAAGTCAACATATACTGCAAAGTTGTGTATAGAATTCAGAGGTAATTATTACATTTACAAGAACATATTTTAAACTACAGAAATTAACATTAGCAGAAGTCAACATATACTGCAAAGTTGTGTGTAGAATTCAGAGGTAATTATTACACATCTCTACCAGCAACAATTTATATCAATGTTAACCCAATGTAAACTTGTTTTTCTTACTATCTTGGAGAATTTTTCAAGCATTTAAATAAGCAACAACAGATTTTTAACCTCTTTATAATATTACACCTTTCAAGAATTATATTTTGTCTACATATTTTATAAACTTACCTGTACAGTACCACGAAAGGTAACCTCAAACTCCCTGTATACTTCACAGATGATATCAACTAGTGTAACATGGAGATTTACAGCACTAGCTTAAAATGTATGCTTCATTATGGCTAAATTAATTACTATTTCTGTTATCTTAATATTTAAGATGTAGTAACACCCCTCATAAACATTACCTTTCATAGCTAGATAATTTCTAAAATGCACACATATATACTTATTTACAGTATCTGTATTTTATAAACTATATCAGATCCACACAACTGTTAATCATTTCATTTACAGTAATATATATTAAAAATTGTTCACAAAATTCAAATGATGATGGTGGTTTAGTATGAAACTGTTAACATTTCCTAAATAAAAGTAAATAATGTTAAATTTTCCAAAAGTATTTATCAGATGTTAATACTTACATTTTAATTATATCAGACACAATCATGTAACATAACAGAAATGATGTTTTCCTGTTTCAAGGTAACAATTCTACTGATACAGTTTCTTTATCCAGCTATATTCACCTGTCAACATGTAACATTTCCGGTGTCTATATGTAATAAAAACATGCCAATCAAGTTTTATAGACTACATAAAAATACTTAACTAATTAATCTAAATTTTACACAGATATGTTGTAACACATTCTTACTGCTTTCTTTCTTATGTAGAACTTTCATAATTTCTACAGAACTTATCACAAGGTAACATTAAAAACGTTTAGGTATTCATTATCATAGTTTTTGTACCATGTTAGTCATATCAAAGTTAGGTTCACTGACTTGTAAATGGTGATTGGATAAACTTAACAGTCCTAGCAATGTCCTGTTCTATATTTTCAAATCTGGATACATGTAAATATTAATGTGTGGGTACACATATTAAAAGTCTCATACAGGTGACTATCACCAGATATTTTTTTATATCAGTGAAATACATTTTTGTAATAAACACCTTTTCATGTTAATCATAAAAGAATAATATTAACTATTATTATATTTAATACTTACACAGATGGCCCTTGAATGTGGATTCCTGTACGTGATGAGGGGACCTTCCATAGAAGGTTCTGTTCGTACAGTTTACCTCCTCTGGGAGCTAAACATCCACCTGTGTGTTTGCCAGGTGTTGTAACCAGTCAAGGGGAGGTGAGAATCCCCCCCCCCAATGATCAATCGGCTAGTCCATTTGGGCCACAGTCAACTGAGTACCAGCATAGGTCATCCACAACGGATTTTGTAGACATTGTGTCTGACACTGGTGTTCAGGTATAGTGCTCACGAAACCCTGGCATCGCTGCAGTGTCCTTAAGGCACTGTAGTGCGTCCCTTTGTAGAGCTCCATGGTGGGTGGTGTCAGTGTGAATCGAAAAAAAATCTATTTGTTATGGATAGTCCTAAAACAAAAAATAACACAAATTGAAACCATCGACAAAACCCGTGCCCTTAATCGTTAGTATTTGTACCGATAAATTCAGACCCGACCATTCGAGCTAAAGCAGGATCCAAAGAGGGCGACAGACCCACATCCAATAAAGAAAAAAACACAGTCGTAAGCAGAAGGGCTCTTTACCGTCTTCTCCTCTGAAATAATTACACATGGCCACACTCATCCAATGGAACTGTCAAGGTTTCCAATCAAATGTGACTGGCATCAAAGATCTGATTACCTTTTATCATCCCATAAGTTTTTCTTTGCAGGAAACACTTCTACAGCCTACAAATGCAGTTACTATCTGCCACTATTCATTATACCAGAACGACAGGCTATGTGTAGGACGTGGACATGGGGGAGTTGCACTTCTGGTTGATCAGCATGTGCCCACCCGGTCCGTGTCGTTGACCACACCCTTGGAGGCAGTACCCATCTGTGTCTCCTTGGGTTGTACCATCACTATTTGCTCTCTATACCTTACACCTGAAACGCATTATAATCAATCAGACCCCGATACCCTCATTGAGCAAATGCCTACTCCTTTTTAATCTTCGGAGATTTCAATGGGCATAATCCTCTCTGGGGTGGCTCCCGTATTGATATGAGAAGGCGCACCATAAAGCATACACTCCTGAACCACAACCTGGCTGTATTCAATACTAACTCTTACACATATTTTAATGCACCTAGTCAGTCATTTACAGCTATAGATCTTTCTGCCTGTTCCCCTTCACTACTCACTCACTTTTCCTGGGAGATTGGCATTAATCCACGAGGTAGTGATCATTTTCCCATCATCTTGCGAGAGATTGGCCGTGATCAGTGCCACCTGACCCATGTGCCTCGGTGGAAGTTGGTCCCTGCCAACTGGCCTTCTTTCACTACTCTCTTGGGACTGGATCCTGCTATCTTATGTAAATCATCCATAGATGATTGTGTAGCAGCAGTAAACAACAGTATTATACAAGCTGCTACTCGATACATCGCTAAAACCTCGACATGTTCCCTGCAGCATCCCCGCCCTTCGTGGAATTCTGCCTGTTCTATAATATGGAAAACTCAGAAGTGTGCTTGGGATAAATCTCGAAGATATCCCATACTCTCAAACCGTGTTGCATTTCAGCAAGCCTGTGCACACACTCGGCAAGTTAGACGTCAAAGCCAGGAGGAATCTTGGATTAAATGCACCTCAAGCATTTCTTCAACCACCGGCACAAAAATTATATGGAATAAGATCTAGAGGGTGAGTGGAAGATATACTTCTTCCTCCCTCTATCATAATATCTGATGGTCACGAAGTTGCAGATGCACAGAGCATTTTGCCAATACTCTTGGGGACGTCTTCTCTCGTGTATCTATCCCCTTCCTTTTTGGCCATTAAAATCAGGCAGAGCATCTGCCTCTTTACTTTTTAACTGATCATTCCTATGACTACAATCGCTCTCTTACATTGATGGAACACAAACTTGCTATTCGTCAGTCTGGCAATACATCAGTCGGACCAGATAATATACATTATGAGATATTACGCCACCTTTCCCAGAACTCTCTTACTATTCTCCTAGCTGTCTTTAATCGGATATGGCAGGAAAATGTCTATCCAGATGCTTGGCGACAAGCTATCACACTCCCTATTCTGAAACCTGGGACTGATCCAACGATTCCTTTGAATCACCGTATCATTGCTTTGACAAGCTGTCTCAGTAAGTTCTTAGAGAGGATAATGAATGCCCGCCTCGTTTGGTTTCTTGAATCAAACAACCTCCTCTCACCTACTCAGTGTAGGTTCAGAAGACAACACTCTATGATAGACCACTTAATTCATCTTGAAACATCAATTAGAAGCCTTTTTTAGGCGACAACATCTTGTTACTGTTTTTTTGTATTTAGAAAAAGCTTATGATACAACATGGAGATATGGCATCTTACGAGACCTTCACTCATATGGATTGCGTGGAAACTTACCCCTTTTCATCTAGCAATTCTTAATGAAGTGCCGATTCCAAGTCCGTGTGGGCTCAACACTTTCTCATTTTTTCTCACAGGAACTTGAAGTCCCTCATGGCTGTATTCTTTTCATTATAAAGATAAATGCCATCGGCAAATCGTTTTAAACTTTCACTCTCTAAAACCATTTGTATACACTTCTGCTGCAAACGGTGAATCCACCCAGATCCAGAGCTACGTCTTGATGATGTTGTACTTTCTGTCTTCCCTAAAGCAAAGTTCTTAGGTCTTATATTTGATTGTAATTTAAATATTATATCGCACATCAAGCAACTTCGTATCAAATGTCTAAAAGTATTGAACATTCTTCGTGTTCTCTCTTCTACTTCTTGGGGAGCAAATCGATACTTCATGTTCAAAATTTATCGTGCCCTCATCCGATCCAAACTTGACTATGGGTCTGTAGTTTATGGTTCTTCCAGAACCTCAGCACTGAAAATGTTGGACCCCCTCCATTACCAGGGGCTTGGGCTTTGCATTGGAGCCTTTTGTACTTCTCCCGTGCAAAGTCTGTATGTGAAATCTCATGGAATCCCCTCTATATATTCGCCATTTGCAACTGTCTCTAATGTATCCTTCCAAACTTCGATCCTTACCACAGCATCCTACCTGGAGTCGTGCTTTCCAACTACAATGGACCACACTTTCTCATAACAGAAAATCTTCCATTGTTCCTTTTAGTCTCCATATCAAGGCACAATTAGAAGATTTGGATTTATCATTGAATTACATTGCAGTTAATGGCAAATTAATGTCCCCAATTGTAACCTATTTTTGAGTTATTTGAGGAAAGCAGATACACCCGATTGAAAATATCGCTCTTTCTTTGCTGAACATCTTTCATACGATCCATCCATTTCTATTTATACAGATGGTTCCAAATCGAGTGACTCAGTGGGTTCAGCCATAGTTTGTGATAGTTCGATTGTAGAACACAGACTCCCCCTACAGTTTCTGTTTTCACTGCCGAATTGTATGCCATCTCTCTTGCCCTAAACCATATTGAAATAATGCAATATCATTCCATGATAGTCACCACCCTCTTTTCATCAATATCGAAAAAAACTGGCCCATCTTTCTCTATCATTTGTCTCCATCCAATTCTTTTGGATACCAGGTCATGTTGGTATTTGTGGGAATGAGCTGGCCGACAGAGCAGTAAAGTCTGTCTGTTCTGGATCTATCATCCCAGTACCCATTTCATACATGGACTATGGTCCAGTTATCAAATACAGACTGTACACCAGATGGCAGGCAACCTGAAATGAGCAACACAATAACAAGCTTTTTCAAATCAAACCTTCTCTTGGTCTTTGACACTCTTGCTTCTGTAAGGATCGAAAAGAGGAGATTGTCTTGGCAAGACTATGCATTGGTCACAGTTTTTGAACCCACTACTTCCTTTTATCTGGAACTGCTGCACCAATGTGTGGTCTATGCAGCACTCAGATCACAATCATCCACATTTTGTTATCATGCCATCATTACAACCTAGAATGACGACACCATTTTAAAGATATTTGTAAGGTGGATTGCCCTTGACTTTGGCCCATGTTATAGGTGATACTGCCCATCTCACTCATGTTTTTACATTTTTAAGAGCCATTGGTCTTTTACAGTTAATTTAAGGTATTTTATTGGACTATATAGTGTTATAGCATGATTTATTTTACACATTTCAATTTTTATTTTGACTTGAACCCAGGACTGGAAAGGCCAACTTCAGGTGACTGACTGCAAATTCAATCTTCATGCTTCATTTTACACATTTTAGTTTTTATTTTTATTTCGAACTGAACCCAGGTCTGGAAAAACCAACTTCAGGTGACTGTCAGCAAGGGTGTACTTCTTGCTTCAATCTTCCTGGCAGTTCCTAATTTTACATATTTTACTTTTTACTTTAACTGCCCCATTCTACACTGTACTACATCTTGTCTGGCACAAATAGCCTTGTAGCTTTGTGCCAATAAACACTGATTACCTACCTACCTTACACAGATGGTCACGTACATCTTTTTCAAACAACTCAGCAACACTTTCTCTTTAGGTTCAGACATGACAAGTTTGGACTCATCAGTTAACTAATCCACCCACGGGTCTAAAGAAGTAGGATTAAATTAAATACAGAATGAACAAATAAGAATCCAAAAGACTTTGTTAACTACTAGAAGTTAGATTAAGATATAATTTTATGTTCATGTTTAAAGTTCAGTTTAATGTATGCAGAATAATAAGTAGTTAGTACTGACTAACTACTTTTCTATAGAATGGAAACTTTGAATATCTCAAGGTGAACAAAAGGATCAGATCATGTTTGAGATCCACAAGTATTTTTTGTAAGTATACTGTGTAAGTTATTGTAATTTGTGTGGATATAAAGAAGTTCTCCATGAATTTATTCAATTTGTAACCATGTTTCACAGAGTTAAAGATCCTTTGTTCATGGTTTAATCACATAGATCCACCCACACAACAGAACTGACCAGTAACCCTCAAACAAAAGACAAAGATTATTTTGAACCCCTTACGAATTCATGGAATGTTGACAGAGCTGATGAAAATTAAATTAAATTAGCACAACATTTGTTTTGTTTAAAAATTACTTTTGATGTTAAAATGAAATTCAAGTAATTATTAGTAAGTTAAAATAATATGTAATAAACTGATCAAATGATCTTTAACCAGGTCTATTTCTTTCTCTGGTGTTTTAGGATATCATTCATTCACAAACTATTTCAGAGTTTATAAACTTTATCGCTATTACAAATCTCTATCAACTCTGTTCAAATCTCTCCTTATCAGTAATGGTTTACTTTTATTTCTTGTTTCTTTATGTACAAAACATATGTGGCTAAACAAAATGATAAAAGATGTTTTCCCCTGTATTCTCACCATCACTTTTACTATTAAGTAAACATTCTGAACTGAGTTAGGATTCTATACTATTACCTGATCAGAAATGAGTCAATCTGTTGACAACACAATTGTCTCTTCATACACTTGAAGAGTGGTATCTTCATATCATATAGATATGCTACTTGCCACTGTTGTAATACTGTGAAACAAGAATTGCAGTTGATATATTTCCAGCATGTCACTGTTTTATCACATTACAACTGATTTATAACTTATATATATATCACTGAATAACAATGTTTAAGTTGGTATAAATATATCTTTCATGTAGATCCATTTCATTTTACTTGTTCAGTGTTACTGTTTGTTTAGTACTTGGGTCTGTGGTGGTCTTACAGAACCTGAAGTATTAAGTACAAGTAATGTGACATTAAAAAAACATATCCAGTAACTGTATATGTACTGTTACTTAGTTCACGTATTACACATTATTCTGGTGTGAATAGAGTAAGTTTTGGTGTTATCCACTGTATTATTACAGCAGTGAAATTACTGGAGTTGTTACTTTAGTAAGGAATATTACCATGTATATTACATTGTTATAGCGTAGCGACAAATTTGCTGAATCACACCATGATTATTACCTGTTTTACATTTTAGTAATAGACATTTTCAAGCAGTATTGTGCTCTTTGAACTGATAGCTCTATGGACATAGAAACGAATGAAGCAGAAGTTGAAAAAAAAAGTCTCAACATAAGAAAAACATTGAGCTGGGGTCAGAACATACATATCTATCTTCAAGAACCATCCAAGTGTGCCAGGAAGCAAAACTACTGTCCACGATGAAGCTAGAAAATGTCATTTGTCCATGTAATGATGTAACTGAAGTTCCTGGGAATGGATCATCTATCACCAACTCTGATTACCCAACATAAAAAATGGAGGAGGCCAAGCGAAGGCCAAACAAAACAGTTTGGAATTGACAGACCCTGCAGTTAAATAAAAGAAACCAACAAGATATTGAGGATATGTATATGTGAAAGTTAACATCAGACATATCAACCTTTGTCATTCACAAACCTGGAGGAAGCACCTGACAAAGTGACATGAACGACTCCATGCCAAAACTTTGTCATTCACAAACCTGGAGGAAGCACCAGACAAAGTGACATAATGTTCTAACTTTGTCTATAAAAAAAAATGTTCAGACTGTCAGTTAAGGGACAACAAACAACCAGGAATAGAAGATGAAATGACCCACAGATTCTACAGTACTTTTGGAAAGAAGGTCCTGATTTGCTTCTGACAGAAAATGGCAGAATATGGGTTTCCTTAAGAGATGTTGGTTGGTTGGTTGGTTGATTTAGTGTTTAATGGTACAAAGCAGCTAGGCTATCTGCACCAAACATCCAATATAAAGGTAAAAGTAAAGTAAAAGTAGTAAAATTCGTAAAAGGAAATGAAGGTAAAACAAAACAGCAATTAAAAACATAAAAGGCATAAAACCAACATTGACATCCAATTTACAATGTTAAGAGATAAACTACAGAAAGAAAAGTAATCAAGGACTTTCTGTAGCATAATGGTAATGATCATAACCTGCCAGGAAGACTAATATGTAAGTACAAGAACCACTGTCAGTCACCTGAAGTTGGTCTTTCCAGTCCTGTTAGATGAAATGGTGAAAGAAAAAAACATTTTAATAACTGATCAAAATTGTTGATGACTTTTACATATATACATTTAAAATGTATCATCTACCATTATTTTACTGTGCAGATTTCTCCTAAAAATATCTCTACTTCAGTAATAATTGTACCGTTGTTAAGTCACCCTCCCTCTGGTCTGGCCTGGCATGGCCAGGTGGTTAAGGTGTTCGACTCGTAATCTGATGGTCACAGGTTCGAATCCCTGTCAAACCAAACATGCTCACCCTTTTTGCCGTGAGAGCATTTTAATATGACAGTCAATCCCACTATTCATTGGTAAAAGAGTAGCCCAAGAGTTGGCAGTGGGTGGTGATGACTAGTTGCCTTCCCTCTAGTCTTACACTGCTAAATTAGGGACGCCTAGTGCAGATAGCTCTCAAGTAGCTTTGTGTGAAATTCAAAAAACAAACAAATAACAAACAATTCAATAAAATATTACATTTTGAATTTTGTATGTTAAGAAAGATATAATGAGAACTTCAACAATATTACAATACCATTAAAAGAATGGACATGTCATGAACTAACACAACAACGAAGCCAATGTTCATGTTACAAGAAAAGAATATTTCTGGATTAGATTACACTATTCATTCAGCTATCACTATTTTAAAGCCGTTGTTTCAGTCATAATTTAAAACAGAAATATTTCAAGATTGGATAGTATTAATCCTCAAATTATAATTTTATGGTCATTTTTAATATTATATAATTCAAAACAGGATAGCATCTTATTTAGTTTAACTTGCAACCTAAGATAAACTGTTCATGTTATAAAGTTTAAAACAAAAGCATTTCATGTTCAGTTTACACCGATTCTCAAGCTGTAATACTAATAATTTCACTTTTAAAGCCAAATTTAAGTCACATATTTTAAAAATGATGTACTTTTAGATTAAATTACATTTATCCTTGGATAAAAATATTTCCAAGGTGTTTACTGCTTTGTTCTGTTTTCCTGAGAATAATTATCATTCTTACCTATACATTGTAATTGCTCTTTCTTCTAATGTGAATATTAGGTTGATGTCAACACTGTTCAGTTGTCTACAAGTTCCATAAACAAACTCATATTGTTTATGAAATTTCTAAAAATTCTGAGGATATTAATCATCTCTTTTTTTTCATTTGATTTCTGAGAATATTGTGCCTAATCATTGTCTTATCTGTATCATAGAATAAATATTCACTAAAGCCTAAATCACATTCAGGTTGGACCAAACTGATTACACCTAAAATTACTTTATTGTAAATGTAAATTTTGAAAAATTACAATGTAACATTAATTGGAAGACAATTATTTTTCATATCAAACAAAATTTTATAAATATAGTCTCTCAACTAGTGTAACAAATTCTAGGTTTGATTATTTTTTTGGTAAGATTCTTCACAACAACATCTAAAAATAATTTAGCATATAATTGTTTAGGGCACCCATTTTGAATTTCAAAGAGACTGTCATTTTCAGCTATTTCAGACCATTTGCATGGAAATAAAAAATTAGGATTAATATCTATATACATGTCTGTAAAAATATGGATTAGATCTAGGCACACACAAAATGAAATTTAGAGTAGCTAGCCAAAGGATTTACTAATTAGGCATACCAAAAGTGAAGCCCTTTCAATGTGTCCCTGGAAATACCATGGCTTTGACAACAACGTCTGTTGCTAACATTATTTCTATATCAATAAAAGTTTCATCTGTGATGAAATAATTCTGATAAAATGTTATGGTATTTGTTGTTAAAATTATTTAAGCATCTATTAAATGAATAAGTAATTTTAAGCTTTCTTATTCCAAGTAATCTAGAGTCATGTCAAGTAATCCTCGGAGACAGTCTCATCGGAAATCAAGACAGAGACAAGTGTTGATTTGAAGTGCTGCCTAAAATGCCAAGGGGACAAAATTTATATTGGAACAAGCAATTTCCTCATATCTAAAGTTAACTGGAAAACATTTTTAGATAGTTTCAAGTATAGAACTTCTTTTAAATATTCTGAATATATTGAACTCAGTCAGCAACTGTCTGGTTTGTTGATTTACATATTCCAAGAGAGCAATGCTCTGTGGTATAGAAAATGCTGCAGCAAAGCAACACATAAACAATCTGTAGAAAAAGATAGACAGAGGTTACAAAAATGCCACTGCTATGAAAGATGGCAATGTATTATCAAACAATAACAGTAATGGACAGCCTAAATCAATGAGTTGGCCTGGTACATTGGAAACTGTTATGCAGTATCTTACATGGTCTAATGTTTTAGCATTCAGTCAAGATTTGTGATTCTATTGTTAAGAATATAAACTTGATACATGTCATAAAGCAGAAAAACTTTGTACTTGCAGCAGCAAAAATATAAGACAGTCCATTAAAAAAACCTGTTTACAAAAGTGACAGAAAGTTTTGGAATCTTGCTGACCTACAAGCCAAGGGTGATTTTCTTGCTATGAATATAAGTCCCACAAAAGTTGTCAAACTATACTGGAGACGTTTTGCACAAGAACACAAGAGACAGAGTTGTAGCTAGGAGACCATCTACACTAATGAGAATATCATTCAGTTAATTTCAGCTGAAACTGTATTCATAGCTAATCTATAGTAGAAAATCATTATAAGAGGATTTTTAGAGTGAAAGAAATTTCTAACGTACACAACAAGATAATAAAAGATCATGGTGCTTAACACTAAGAAATATCCCATCATAAGTTGATGGAAGCAGTGAAAAAAGAACATATCAATCATTTCTACCACTGAGGACTGAGGTAGAAAACCAGCAGTCATACATTCCACAAAGGCAGGACATTCAGCCATAAACAATGCTGTAGTGAAAAGGGATATTCTTGGTGAGATTACAACAACATTTCATTATTCCAAAATCATTTGGAAAGCCATCTTCCAATTCAGGAGGAAACATCCTTGGTTTTTCAATGAAATCCTTACTGGTTCTGTCAAAGAAGGTTTGCCTATATAAAAAAACTACACCAATCAGATGAAGCATACAGGGGACCAATCATGTAATAATATTGTTTTAGCAAAACAGCTGCATCCATCTTGACTTATCCTGTCTCAGTCACTTATTCAACAGCACTTGATTGAATGACAAGTGAATATTTTGTCTAATAAACCTAAATCAAGATTTCACGCAGTCTATGAGAATCCCTTTGCTGTAGGACTCTCACTGTATATGTATCACAACTTTTGGAGTGATACTGCAGTGCCAATGTTGCATAAGATTTTAGCTGGAATTTCATTTGACCATGTCACAAAATCCTGCAGTAAAATCATAAAGATGTTTGAAGTGTATGTTCCAGTTGGAATGTTACAAAACAGAACCATAAGAGCATCCCCAGACAACATTGTTAAGAAGATGGAAACCACAGATGGAATAAAACAACTTTCATCGTTTGGCTATTAGTGTGTTTCAGAGATCAGGAGAAGTAAACGCTTTTCAATCAACTTGAAATGCAAAGTGTGACTTCAAACGAAATTAAAAAAGTTCCCTTGTCTCTTATCCAGGTGTTCCCAATGTCAAATTGAGGGAAACCCGAAACCCAAAACAAGCCTATATTTTCCAAGCCTTAAGATGTGTATCTATGATGTAAAATCCAAGTTATCAAAAAAAACATGATTTGTTTTTTAATTGTGACTTGATTTTTCAATAGATAAGCTCTCACAGCTCAGTTACAAGCACCTCTTCAGACTTGAGACTGTTTCTGTATTTAGTAAAGAATATGAAAAAAATGAAGCCAAAAATCAACAGCCAGATAACACACAAGGAATTTAATTTTGGAGGAATTACCATTACCAGTAGACCAGGGGTGGGCAATTTATTTTTTGTAGTGGCCACAACTGTGGCTAATGAAAACAACGTTGGTCACACTATTCAAAAAAGAAAAATTGAAAGATGTTAATTTAATCAAAATAATTGCATTTCAACTAACCTTCAATGTAAAAATTGATGGGGGTTTTCATCAAATGTCTATGCTCAATAAGCATCTTATCTCTGCATCTAAATTTATGTCAGTAAGCTGAGATATGTATCTTGACTTGAGAAAAACTAGCGTAGAAAATGTTGGCTCACACACTTATGTGGGTCCAAAAATGGAAAATAATTTTGAAATTGCTATTACTAAATTTGAAAGACTCTCATTTATCAAAATAGTGAGCCACATCTCTCTGACAGAACATCTTGTTCTACACTTTACAGGGTAAGCATCTCAACTTCAAATCCACACTGATCCAAGGACAAAAAAGATGAAATTGAAATGGATCATGCAAAAATGTAAATGTTAATTTCAAATTTTTAAATTTGGAATAACATGATTCAAATTTTGAAGATAGATTTTTGATCCAGTTTACACAGAGATCATCTTTAGCATCAGAGAAATCATAGTCTTTACTATTTTCTAGAAAACTATTCAACTTTGCAAAATGTGTCAAATCATTCTTTTGTAATTGTTCTGCAAGGAGGTAAAGCTTTAATTGAAATTTATAAATATACTGTGATTGCTCGCTTATTATTTTACCTCTTCCCTGAAGTTTTGTACTCAAATTATTAAAGTGAGCCATCGTATCTCACAGAAAGTGCAAATCACACTGTCATGACAAAGTTTCAATTTCAGAGAAATTTTCAATCTTGCCTTTTTCGACAAGATACTATTTTATTTGAGGAAATAAGGAAGTAAATCATTTTAAGACTTTACCTCTATTTAACCATCTTACATTTGCAAAAGCAGTAAGATTATCAAAAGTACAGTCACTGCTTTTCTTCAAAGACTGAACAAACTGTTAATGGATGAGAGAGCTTCCACTTCTAATATAATTTACAATAATGTTTATCAAATTTTTCAATTCATCACTTTTTGACATCTGAGCACATGCAATTTTTTGATGCAAAATGCAATAGAAAGATGGCAGTATGAACTTCACATTATTTTCATTTAAATGCTGCTTCAAATGAGAAACAAATCCTAATTTTGCCACAGTCATGGCGAGAGCATCGTCAATTATGACTGAAACCAATTTTTTAAAATCCAGATTGAATTTTTTGACATTTCAGGATATTTATCAAAGATGTTTTTCCACATGTTCAATCTCATAATCCACAAAGGCCAAGCACTTCTTGCTTCACTTGAAGATCCAAAGTTACATATAGAGCCCAAAATATCAACTGTGCAGTGTCACTAACATCTATAGTCATATAGTGCTAAAGAAAAATACAAACTGTCTTTATTTGTTCGAGCAACTCATTTTCTATGTCTATCCCTAACTTTAGCATTTTGAGACAATTGTTCTACGACTTAATTACAAATCATTTACCTTTTGAAGAATATCATCTTTTATTTTTGAATCGTAATTCTTCAATAGAGTTTCAATGACTACAATCAATATTTTTTTTACTAGTTTAGCATCAGCAAATGTGACTAAAGGAAAAGAATGAATAATCTAATACACAAAGACATTATTTAAATATTGTCTTACTACACCAGAATTGGCATACCTTTCTGTTGAAGCTGAACATTTGATTGCAACTGCTAACAGTGATGAGTCTTCAGAACATCATTTCCTTTCTCAGACAAAAACTTATAAGTAAGATCAAACAACAGTTAAGCTGAAAACCAATTTGTACAAGTAAGCAGTTTGCTAGTTCTGCTAGACAGCATAATGAAGGGACGAAAACAATGAATGATCACATGTTCAAGGAAGTCATTTACACAAGCATTCAAGAATGTATTTTGTTAGTGGAACATATTGGCCATGATACATACAACAAATGTGAAAGAGCACCTTCTCTGAAATTAAAAGATTTGGGACAAACTGTCTTGAGGTCAAATTCATGACTTGGATTGCTTCTGAAAAAGATGTGAAGGATGGATAAGAGCTTTCACTTGGAATGCAATCACATCTCTGTTTGCTCAACTATTCATCATAACAAGATCTGTTCATAAGAGGGTTGACAAAGAGGATGTTATTGGACTCCATAAATTCACTTTCATAAGTAGAACACATGTTTAACCAAATGGATCCATTCATCCAACATACGACAAGAACTAGATCATATATCTCTTGGAGAATCTTGAAGTGAATAATAGCAACAATATTGAGACACAATAAACATGTCTGGTTATTGATGAAATGGTCATTGCAAATCGACTCCAATTTGTGAGAAACTTAAGAATATGTTAAGAATTTTGTGAAGCATGTGATCAACTAATTCACAGTAGAAACAGAGACTATCAAAAAGTAAAGATTGTATTTGACAAGTACCCCAAGGTTTTGTTCTTGAAAGAATGAACCAGGGAAACGTAGAAGAAACTCAAAGGGATTAAAATCATACGTTGTTCAACACTCAACTCCCATAAAAGACTAGAAAATTTTTTAGCAAGCAACAGCATCAAAGATTCACTTACCCTGTATTTATCAACACATTGATTGACGAAAGCAAAGTGAAAAAGAATTTGATGATTGCTATATGAACAATTTCAAGGGAGAATCAGGGTTGGCAACAGGAAGAAGAAGATACTCTTATGATTTTCCACACTATTGAAACTAAAAGTAAAGTTCTCGAAATTCATCTTTATTCATATGACACTGATATTTTGTTGTTGTCCATACACAGAACACCACAAGTTGGTTTCAGTGTTTTCTTAATCACAGGAACAAATCAGCATCATCATACCATCAGACTATATCTGGTCTTTGATAAACTTGGTGAAGGAATGGCATTTGCTTTGATCAATTAACCTATTCTGAATGGATGCAATGTGACAAAACATATTTTTGAAAAAGGGAAGAAAGCTAATTTCTCTTTCTACGTGAATGCAAAGACAACTGTGGTCCATGTAATACAAAGTCTTTGCATAGGAGATAAAAATTTTAAAGAAGTGTGTGATGATTGTGAAAAATTCTTATATAATATTGATTTTTGTCCTAAGGGTGTAAAATTTTCGAAAGCAAAGGATTTACAATGGCACTTGTTTAAACAACTGAAAACTGACCATATTGTGGTGAAATTGCCACTAACTCTGACAATCTGGCTACACAATATCTCTAGTGCTCATGCACTGAAATGTATCTGGCAACTGCATCCAGAAGATTCAGATCCTCTGAAATTGGGATGGCAACAATGAGACAAAAGACTTTTCCTAGTTTTATCAAATTATGCACCAGCTTTGGATTACGTTTTGTAGAAGATTTACTAAGGTTATTAAAAAACAAATTCTTGCATGCACAATCAGTAATGTCGAGAAAACCCACTTGTAGAGAAATTTATATGCAAAAACGGCTTGTTTGGGTTGAGAAAATATTTTACATAGAAGAGCGAACAATGTTTCGACCTTCTTCGGTCATCGTCAGACGAGCAACTAGCCAAGAGAGAGTAATACAAAAACACTATTGGACAGTTACAGTTAGTGTATTGTAGACCTCGGAAGCTATAATTGTGTTTAACGCCTATTAATCGAAAAACTACAGAATTTGACCAGAAACGTTTGTCGATTTCTAACATTACAAACTGTTCAAGTTTAGTGAATTAACTTCGGACATTAACATTTCTTTCTCGGTAAAAGGTCAGTGGTGTGAGGCCACTCAAGCTAACTAGCTTAAGCGAGGCGTGACAGTATCAACTCAGGACTGACCTGCTCATCGTGGACTTGGATCGTCGATAATTATTCTGTTCTAGACCGGATATAAAACTCAGTATTGTTCAGAAGTTTGCAAAACTGTTTGTTGTATATAAACCACCATTTGCAATAACTATTAGCGATAACAGCTATTATAATTTATATATATATATATTAAAAAAATATGGCCAAGTCGTTAAAACACCCGGTTCGTAATCCGAGGGTCGCGAGTTCGAATCCACGTCTCACCAAACATGCTCGCCTTTAACAGCAGCGGCAGAGTTATAACACAACGGTCAATCCCACTATTCATTGGTGAAAGAGTAGCCCAAAAATTGGCGGTGGGTGGTGATGACTAGTTGCCTTCCCTCTAGTCTAACACTGCTAAATTACGGACGGCTAGCGCAGATAGCCCTCGTGTAGCTTTGCGCGAAATTCAAAACAAATAAGTAAACAATTAAAATATATTTGCGTTGGGACAGAAAAATGTTTTATTAATCTTGTTAGCAAATGTCATAAATTTGATACATATCAATATTTAATTAACTTTCTCACCAATTTTAACACGTGAAAGTTTCTCGCTAATTTTTCAAGTATCATTTCATGGTCTATAACAGATTCTCGCTAAATTTTTTTCGCTTTATAATAATTAATAGAAACCTAGATTAATTCAATCTCCTTGGTGTTGTCTTTGATATCCTCAATTTCTAGAGGATCTAAATCAGATATTACACATAATGCTACCCCTCCCCCTCTTTTGTACTCTATTCCTATTAAGTAGCCTGTAACCCTATATTTTAAAGATTTTGTGTCATGAAAACCATTTTCAGTTGTCTCATATCAAATTTCTCTATTCAAACCATGTACTTCCCTGAAGTCCTCAATCTTATTTGTTATACATCTTCCATTATAACTACTTCTACACTTATTTCCTATGCTGAGCTTTTCTCTGCTTCTATTTTTGCATGTAGTATACATGCAAAACAAAAACGTTATAACTGTTTTATATCGCCTGTTTTGCCAGTTATGTCCCTCATCTGTTCTCCCAGGTAACATATTCTTTTCTCCCTATTTACCCACATGTTGTCAATGAATCTCTTTATCATCCACACTCTTCTCTGATTTTTTGTTTTTTCCTCCAATTGGCAGCCAGGTAGTTAAGGCACTCGACTCGTACCCTGAGAATCACGGGTTCAAATCCCGGTAATATCTAACAACTCGCTCTTTCAGCCGTGGGGTGTTGTAATGTTACAGTCAATACCACTATTCGTCTTAACACACTTGGACATATCGGTCCTGCAAGTTGAATGAATAAATCAATACATATCAAGATGGAATTAAATACTGGAACCATTTCTGAACGTTTCTCTTAAAGTATTTTTCTTCTTTCATCTTATTTTACTGGTAGATATAGCGGTCCTGAGATTTTTATTGGTAGAATTAATGTTTTAAAGTTCTGTAGTTATAGCACTACCATGGCTTTGTAACTGTAAGATATGGTTTCAGTATAACTGTTCCAGCTGAATCAGACCCAAAAATATGTCCATACATACCGCACATAAGATGCAAGATAAACTTTAAGAAAACACTAAATACAAGGTAGTAAAATGTAGGAAATACTTTAATCCATCACATCGTTTCGGGCCTAACATCTTCTCTTGATGACGTATTTCAAAGGCGTAGAAAAGAACACATTCAAATATCACTAAAAATATTTAACAGTAGGAAAGCGTGCGAAACGTGGTTGGAAATGTGGTGTAACGCTCTTGGTGAATGAATTATTGGAAAGTTGGAGTGTGATAGTAGAGCTAACACTCTATGCAACGATTTTAAGTCTTTATAAAAGTAGAACAAAAATAATCTGGATTTTATTATCTACAGGTCATTAGTGGTTAGATACGAAGAACTACCTGGCATATTCGCTCTAAATCCGGTGCCTTTGTCGCTTTTCAGTTATCCAGTGTCTGAAATTCGAAATCAACAAATAACCCAAACCGAGATTTTAAATATTATTTCACATTCCTCTTTCTTCAACTGACCCGCCACTTATCTAGTTCTAACAGTAACTATAATTTTATGTGATAGAACAAATCAGTCTTCACAATCTTTAACTGGTTATTTTATTGTTGTTTTATGTAAGATCTACATTGCCTGTACATTTATGTATACATATGTAATGAACATTTTACAAATTAGGAGCAATGAAGTATTTTTTGTGGCAGATATGTTGTCTGAAATGTTGTATCTACAGAATAGAGTACTTTATATTTATCTGTGCTTAACAACTTATTATCGGTAGTTAATAGGTTATCAATTATTGTAAACAATAAGATAGTGAATTAATATTTTATGTCGTGTTAGACTTCCAAAAGCTGTCAAAAAATGATTACAATTACACTTGGAATATAATATTAGTATTAAACCTATTAATTTTGAAACACTTTTCTTCCCGATATTTGACTTTTCTTGCTCATTAATATATTTTACTATTTATATTTTACTTTTTTCTATAATATTTTAATTTTCTGCCTCGTTCTACTATTTTTATTTTATTTCTTCTTGATTTCCTTTCACTGTTTCTTCAATTAGCCACTTAGTAACTCAGCAGCATGTTTTTGGACACTTAATATAAGGTTGATGGACACAGCACGGATATCCCATTCTGTAGCTTTGTGTTTTACTACAAATCAACAAACAACTCCAGTAACACTCATGAGGTCATCTCAAAGATTAAAGTTTAATTAATATTATATTTTAATTTCACCAAAATAATCCCAGTTCTGAACTTCATTAACATATTATATCTTTAGTTGATTTTTTATTACCTGTTAAAATTATGTCACGTTCGGTTTAATTATGTATTAAAAAATCAATTTATTTCTGCCTTCGTCTGCTACAGATTTGTTAATCTTGAAATTTAGTTTTACATTTACTGTCTATAATTTTGAAAATTAAAAAGTAGATATAAACATCCTGTGTCAAACTTTATGTAATGTTCAAATATATGTATTTGTAAACATAGACTGATATGAAATTCTGTGTAATAGTGTTTTGCGCTTATAAAGTATCTTTTATTTTATCCTTGGCCCGGCATGGCCAAGCGTGTCAAGGCGTGGGACTCGTAATCTGAGGGTCGCGGGTTCGCATCCCCGTCGCGCGAAACATACTCGCCCTTTCAGCCGTGCTGGCGTTATAATGTGACGGTCAATCCCATTGTTCGTTGGGTTTTGAGTTTTCAGCCATACTTTACTGGGCTGTAGTTGAAGTTTTAAAATGTTCACTATCATTGAATCTACATAAATAAATATCAGTATGTGTGTATGTGTCTGTTTCTTATACGTCTCCACGTTTCTTGTTCAATTAACACAAAATTTAACACAGTGATAAAGTTCTGTTTGTTATTCGTCTGCAAACCATTAACTAGGTAATCAGACCAATGTCTTGCAATTCCATCTTTCACAAATGCTAAGAGTTATCTTTAGTATTTTACGACAGTGTTTTCTGTGTATTATAATTCTCTGTTCTTATTGTATTATTTAATTACATAAAAGCATTATTGATTGTATCAATAATGTATCAATACCTTTAGTACATTAAAAAGTGAGCTTAAGTTTCATGACAGTTGACAGCAAAAAAGAGAAGACCCAGGTGAATATTATATTCTTTGTTTTTCATGAGTATGTTTTATTTATTATTTATATCACTGAGTAAAATGTACAAAATAGTAACTTATGAGATAAGGTAAAGTAATTCTTTTTAATATGGTATGCTTGTATGCAGCTCATGGGTTATTTAATTTTTGGGTTTTGGTTCCAGTTTCGAATCTCTTGTGAAAACAATCTTGTGAGGGCTGTTAACGTGTTTAATTTGATTATTCTTTTTAGGTTTCTGTACAATAAGTTTATGTTCGCTTTGGCAACGTTTCAACTGACACGTGGGTGTTAATTTTGAAGCTCTACCAATAACAAATTTGTTTCGGTTTTCAGTATTTTCAATAACAATAAAAACGTTTCTCTGATGATGTTCTGGTTTATTGCCAAGTCTTACAGTAATAATTTTATCAACTTTGTGAAAACGTCTAGTGGAGGGAGGCCTGATGTTATTTGACACCTCCCTCTGGATACGTTCATCGTCTTTCACTTCTTTTGGTGTTTCTGTCTTAAGATGTAAATCATAATTAGTGAGGCAACAACACTCATCAATCGAAAAAAAAATGTTTTAATAACAATAATCAGTTAATAAACATTTTAAAAATATATAATTTATTCTTTATGTAACAATCATTTTACTATAATATGAGTAAAACCAAATAAGTGTTTATATGAAAATTGTAAATTATGAAATTGGTTTAAGATGTCTGATAAACGTTTTCTCGAAACTACGAAATATATCTCAAGCATTGTCCCAAATAGTGAGGAAGGTAATATAGAGCAGATAATACCTTTAAATAATGTTTGACATTTATGTTTTGTACGTTCACAAATACTAACTTGCTAAAATAAGATAAAACTACTGTTATAAACAAATGTTAGTTATTTTCCTCATTTCATTGTTATATAAATTAAGCATGAAAAGTTATGTAATCTGAACTACAAATGACTATAAAGAGGAAGAGTTTTCAAACTGTCTTATCATAGTTGTAACACTGTAGTAAATCACGGAGTTTATAGTACTTTAAAATATTCAATAATCTTAGTAAAGTCCAAAAGAAGACAACTGGATATTTCACTAAATGTCTGTAAGACCAATGAAAGTTGGCTGACTATAAAAAACAAACACTGTTGTAAAATGTCTCAAAGTGTTATTAACATGATATGGTGGAATCACTTGTAACAAAATGGTACAAATACACTGGTACTAAACTAAGAATAATAAAGTCCACATTTAAGTAAGTTACCGTGATCTAACGATTCGCAGCAATTATGTGATAACTGTTAAAAACAGAATCAGATGTTAGTAGTTACAACAGAACTACATTTCAGTGTATGTACGGTTAAAAACACAAGAAATTTGACAATATTAACAAAGGTATATTATATTAAGGTATATTATAGTTATAGCAAGACACAAAATAACTAACTTTAATATCGATAGTGGAAATATGTGTGGAAATGAAAAATCACGAACGGACATTCTGACCTTTATGTTTTTCAGATGTCATTAATGCTGTACATAATAGCAATGGAAGTACCTTTTACACTATCATATATGTTTACGTTTTTTTCTGGCTTTAGCTAAATGAATGATAATTGTCTTCCCACATATAATAATATTGAAGAAGAGGTGATTGACCAGTTTAACTAGGGTACAGACTTATCAGACCTCAATAGTATCGAACATGTATAGGTCTCTTTTGGAAGAAGAATTACATGTATTCAAATGACTCTGAATGCATGTTTTTCTGTAGTTGTGGATGTCTTAACAACACTCATTGTAAGCATGCAACATCGATATCATATTGATCACTCAGTTTGACATAGTATGCATTACATTAAAGTGAAATGTTTTTAACTACACTAAATATTAATCATAAACGTAATATGAATGAGAAATTAATTCAATTTTGAACCAGATACAGATATTCACAGAAATTAAATATGAGAATGGTTGTAATTATTTTATAACAGTAATTTTGCATTAACATTAATAATGTACTATTAATTCCATTATATTTTAGTTGCTTCTTGCAATATATATATATGTAGGTATAAATAAACTTGTACGAAGTGAAAGTTTAATATTAAGAGCAGATCCTTGTTATTAATGGTTATATACTGATGCTGTATAATACTGACTACTATAAAGTGAAAGAACTTTAAACATACGAACCGTTGTTAGTGAATCAGATTTTAATGTCTCTTCAGGTTTGTCATCATTCACGATTGTCTTAACGCGTGTCTTTAATTTAGTTTTATCAGAACCTGAAGCAGGTTTGCTCACATTTTCTGTTCTTTCTGTTTTCTTTTCTACTGAGTGATTTTCATTGATTGTCTGCAAGATGGTTGGTTCTGTTTGATTTTCCTTTAACACCATATTAGTTTCTCTTTTATCAAACTTATTTGTCGAGACCTTCTCACATTCAGGGATCATTGAAACAGCTTCCAAAATGTCTAATTCCCTGGGGGTGATCTTTTCAGTTACAAGCTCTTGGTCTTCTAGCTTTGTATAAGCAAAAACACCACAAGACCCGAGGACGCGGTTTTTAAGGGCATTCCATTTGCCCCGGGCTTTTTTATTCATGTTGCAGAAGCAACAAAGAACGCTAAACAATAATAATAAATAAAAACGCGATTTATTTATTTCAGTTTTCTATGTAAACAATACTATTAAAGATTAACTCTAAATAGTTGTGTTTTTTGTTGTTTTTTTCGTAAACAAACAGATCTACAAAAACACTTGATAAATCACCATACAGGAGTTTGGTGAGAAGTGTTAACTGTAACTGAAAAGTTTTTTTACCTCATTTGTAAGGTTAATTAAACATATTCAGCTTTACTAGGTTCACATTAGCGTTTTCACAAATTAACTACCTAAGGGGCACTGAACACACTTGACATTTTCAAATATCTAACCCTACTATTCAATTAAAAGATAATTGGGTATTGAGGTCAGATGCTTTCTCACCCCTGTTCCACATACTTTAATTAGCAAGAACTGGAAGATAACTTGTAACTTACCACAGAGCAATAAGACAAATCGAAATTAGTGTCAGCTCTTCCATCCACCAAGGATACCTTACAACTGTAGGTTTGGTCGCCCAGGGGAAAGTAACCTTGAGAACCATATCAGTTGGATCTTAAGAAAGAGAGAGTTGTTTTTAAAACAGTTTTACACATTGTATCGATTACATAAAACAGAAAGAATACTTCAAATGTAACTTCATAATAATAGGGAAGCGTATAATTCTTTAAGCTCAAATATAAACTTGATTTAACGTATTAAAAATTTCAATTAAATAAATATGATATTTCTTGCATGTATAATATATTTTCATATTAAGCATTGATAACAACCTTTACAATTTGACAACTGCATATATACATTTTATCTTTACATATTAAACAGATAATTAGCAAAGAAAAATGACGCCTGTTGTATTATTTGAGCTCCTTACTAGTAGACAAATAGTACAGTTGTGTAATGACAACAACTATATAGTTATATAACGGGAAATCAATTAGGTTTTCCAACATATTTACATTGTGAGACGATATATCACGAAACCTACTGACTTTCCATTCCAAACACACGTGATCAGACTATATAAGAAAAATCTAGACATTTTCTTTACGATAATTGACATATTTTACAACTCAGTATAACACAGTGAGTTAAATCAACTTCGATTCACTTAAATTGTAAGAATATATAACACAAATTAAACAAACCGTCTTTCCATTGACTACTTAATATAGCCAGTTTGTTTAATCGCTATTCACTTGCTGTATTAAGTTTTATAATTAGCTTCTTTTATTATGGTACATTATTCTTTTATGCTATCGAATCGTATCCACTGAATGGTAGTTTCTGCGTTTTTATAACACTATTAAAAACAGTAATTTTTACAAATTTCTCTTTACTGTAAATTTCCCAAATAAAGAACGATACCATTTTGACCACAAACACTGAACGTCGTACGTCACTAATGATGAAGTTTTTTCGCTTACTTGGTAACAATTCATTCCAATAGTTTTATTCAGAATTTATGAGACGGTGCTTACGTTTTGATAATCCAATGTTATTATTACCTTATATTAAGAGATTTGTTTTGTATTTTAACAAATTACTGTATTTTATTACAAAAACGACATTATGTACACAAAATAAACATACTAAACATAGATTTAAGTTATGTTTTGGGACATACACTGTTTTAGTTAAATATCTTTAGGTCTTTTTAGTTATAATGTGACGCACACAGATGTGCTATCGAGACACCGTTATATTTGTTTGTTTTTCAATTTCGCGGATACCTGAACGAGGGCTTTCAGCGCTAGCCGTTCCTAATTTTGAAATGATATGCTGGAGGTAAGACAGCTATTCAATACTATTTGTCGTAAATGTTTGAGCCCATCTTTAAAAACGAATAGTAGGATTTCCCAGTAAAAGCAAAGCTTTTTAATGCACTAAAAACCATGAAAGTTATGAAGAAGTATTGTATTATAACAATCTGTTTGAACAAAAATAAGCATCTTTAAAATGTTAAGGAAACAATAAAAGAAAACTTTAAAACCCTTTTGTTCCATTACTTCTACAAAGATCTTTATTATCAGCTCCTTCTTCATCAGTAATTTCGTCATCAGGACAAGCTACACAGGCGTCAGCACCAAATGATGTCATGTAAGTCCCTCCTGGACACGGCAGGCAGTGAGTTTGGAATCCGTTGTCATAGTGACATGGATCTAAAAGCGTTAAAAGTACATAGCTAAACATTTATTTACCCAGTGTTAATTTTATTGTTCTAACAACGTCTTTAGTGTCAAAAAACGTATTTCTTTAACTAAAATTCCATATTTTTAAAGGTCTTTCATCTATTTGTGTTTAATGTGAACGGTTTAAAGTAATTGAGTATCATATATACTTACAACACCTGTAAACATCTCTTTGGTATCCTCGAGTACAGTTGAGATTCTCGGCTGGAACATACACTGGAGAAAACAACAGAGAGTTAATATTTTTATTAGCACGTTTTGTTTGTTTGGGAATTTCGAACAAAGCTACTCGAGGGCTATCTGTGCTAGCCGTCCCTAATTTAGCAGTGTAAGACTAGAGGGAAGGCAGCTAGTCATCACCACCCACCGCCAACTCTTGGGCTAGTCTTTACCAACGAATAGTGGGATTGACTGTCACATTATACACCCCCCACGGCTGGGAGGGCGAGCATGTTTAGCGCGACGCGGGCGCGAACCTGCGACCCTCGGATTACGAGTCGCACGCCTTACGCGCTAGGCCATAGCACGTTTTGTGTCACCATTGGAATTTTAAGGTTTTTCACAATGAGCACGACGCACTCGTTATAATATTAATTATGACTCACTCTGTAAAATAACAACATAAATGTTATTTTTCGTGAGAAAAATAAAACGTGTCAAAACAGTTTCTTAACAGTAGACTTTTGTTTCTTTATGTACTTCCTGATTAAGTTAACTAATGAAACTAATCACACAAACTTGGAAATTTATGAAATTACACACGATCTTTTTTTTATTGGTACATTTGATTTCTGTTGGTGTTTCCCTTGTAAAATTCTTATTTGTCACAGTTAAAATGTTGTCACTCTTTATGTTAATATCAGTTATGTAAATACAGGTTCTTTTGGGAATATTACGTTGGTAAAATGTATCAGTATATGATTTTGAGGTGTCTTGAAAACAACAAAATATCAAATAATGTCTTTATATGCAGAAGTTGCATGAAATTCATTCCGAGAAAATTTTTCATTTGAAGTTAATATCAAAGCAAATACTTAATTTTTTGTGGATTTATCAAGATAAATAATATTGCGATCTAACACCTTTCACTGTAAATTTAAAGTATTGTTTATTCAAAATACGTTCTTAAAAAAACTTCGTAGATATGATTTGTATCTTTACAGTTCATAAGATTTTGCTTCAACATTCATAAATTGAGTTCATTATGTCAAAATAACTTGAGTAATAACTGTTGCTAAAATAAAGTTTACATATTATAAATGAAAATTCAAACTCATTCCCCTTACATTTCCTTCTTTCTATATTGAAAAATTTATAACACTGTTTATTGTATGTTTATATTGATATTTATAACACTGTTTATTTTATGTTTATATTAATATTTGTAACACTGTTTATTTTATGTTTATATAAATATTTATACTAAAGATTGTTTAATTCATTAATTTTATTGATTTACTGAAGATGAAATATGTGTAATTCAAAACATTCATTACAGATGTTTACATGTGTTGCCATGGCTCTACTTTATATTTTCATTTTTGTTTCTATGCTTTAAAAAATTAAGTTTTTATTGCCAGATAAAGTATTTTTATATAAGATCAAAACATGTAAAAATAAAACACACATTATAGTCACGATGAAAGCTTCCTATTTATTTAAACCAACAAGTTCCACTGCACATACTAAACACGAATTATCAGCTCATACTAACCCCTCAACTTTAGTATGTCTTGTACTCCAGGTATTGATAACACAAACACAGTCAAACAAGCCTTAATAAAATATTGTGTGTAATAAGTAAACTTTTATAATCTATTCTTTATTGCTGAGTCACAGAACTGAAATATGTGTTACAATATCCAAATTAGTCAGTGGACATGTAATATCTGAAGATATAATTTCAAACAATATTTAAATCAACATAAGCCATTGAAATTTATAAAAACAAAATAAGTAAATGTGGCAAACATCATAATGTCGTTTAAATAATTATAATTGCAAGTTTACAACTTAGTTAAACATCCAAAGTATGACAATACAAGATGTTGAGTATTTTACATCACATGTTAAGCATGTATAAATGTAAAGCTAAATTAAATAATGTTACTTACATGTATAAATCCTTACCAAAAATAGTTCAAGAACACATTACTTTTTATATATGTAAAAACAGCTGGTATTGGTTTAGAAAACTCCATTTTTGCTCCTCCACATAGAGTTTTCTCTACCCACACCAGTCGTTTTTACATATATATTTTTCTCTATAAGTGGGTTTTCTTGCCATCTCAGAATATTACTGTTTACTTTATAATGTGCTTGCACCAATGTACACAACACATGGTGAGGGCTGTAACTGTACACACTAATTCAGTGTCAGATTTACAAATCATATCCACAGAAACAGTTATTTTTCAACAGGCTTTATGAACTATTGTGAAAGAATAATTGTGGTTGTGAAACGAGTCACAAAGATTTTTAAATTTAAGAGGTGTTTTATGGTGAATGTTTATAACTGTGGTATACTTATCTGATGATTCTCAACATATGGAACAGTAATTTAAATAATAAACTCAAAGCTCTATAAATTGATAAAATCCTATAACCAAAGTACTTTAAAGGTGGATCTTCCTTCTTCAGGAGCAAACTTAGAATCAAAATTAGTATCGTTTTGTATCAAGACTTCTTGAGTCTGTGTTTTTATGACTCAAAGTTCTATAACAATGGTTTTAATGGTTGTTCAGTATTTTGCTAAAATTGTTACAGTCTATCCACATTTCTCTTTAAACCACATTAGTATGTAAAACTGTAAGCATCTGTTGCTTCTCTTTAATAAATTGTGTGCATATCATCCAAACAAAGAATTAGCGCTCTTGATTCAATAATCAGATTACCACAGTAATAAGTAGAACTGTAAAAATCTATTGTTTCTCTATGGTGGCATTTACCCATATCATCTGAACAAAATATTACCACATCTTGATTCAATAAATGAATTATTTGGTTTTGAATTTCACACAAAGCTACACTAGGGCTGTTTGTGCTAGTCTTCCCTAATTTAGCGGTGTAAGACTAGAGGGACAGCAGCTAGTCATCACCACTTACTGCCAATTTTGGGCAACTCTTTTACCAATGAATAGTGGGATTGACCATTACATTATAATCCCCCCATGGCTAAAAAGACTGGCATGTTTGGTGGGACGGGGATTTGAACCAAGACCCTGAGATTATGAGCTAAGTGCCTTAACCACCTGACCATGCTGGGCCCAACAAACAAATAATAATATCAATATACAGAACTCTAAGAATTTATCATTTTCTTAATGAATTGTGTGTTTATCATATGAACAAAGAATTAACAGAACTAGATCCAACAATCAGCCTTTTGTGAAAGAAAGTCAGTATATCTAAATAAGCATTTCCTAAAACGAAAGAGATGGATGTGACCAACTTGTTTAATTCTCTAAATATAATAATTTATCATAAAACAGATAAAACAGGAGGTTCTTATTTTACATTCTATCTTGTAAATATTGGTAAGTTTAAGTTTCTATTTCTTAAAAAAAACTACAGACTTTGTCTGTGGATATCACAAACAAATAATTAAAGCCAAAATGTATGCAGTTCATCACATGACACAGAAAAAACAATATTTATGAATTTATTTTAATATTAATATTTAAATGAATTAACTACTAACCATTGTGGGTCTGACAAATATTAAGTTTTCAGTGTTTATGGCAGTATCAGCCTGAGATAAGTTCAGGTTCAACAATCAGTCTTTTGTAAAAGAAAACTTCAAAGAGTTATTACTACAATAGCTTCATCACATTTGAAGAATGTTATGTTATTCATTAGTTTATTTTATAAATTCTCTTAATAAATTACTGTATTGTGGTTTATGTGATGAACCTTACTTTTCCATTATTTTCAAAGATGCATGTATAAGTTCTCATTAACATTCTGAACCAACCTAACTTAACATGTGAGCCTGAATAAACAGTATGGCTGTGAAACTTTAGTCACTGAGGTGATCTCAGTGATGTATAATAAATTCATGTTCTAGTTTCACTGTAATTACTTGTACTATCTATTTTTTTAAATTTCCTGTACACACAAACTGTGTAATCAGTGCTGGATAAAAATAAGTAATAAGTGTGCCAAATTGATAAATATAAAATGCATTGTTGAATGAATTTAATAAAGTTATTTTTTGATATGTTTTTATGATGTATTCAGGGTATTTTACACTAAGATTCTGATAACAAACATATCAAACTGTAACAATGGAATAAATTCTACTCAATTTAAAACCCCTGATTACATTTATCACAAATATAAAGTGTTAGTTAAACATAAAATGGTAAACTGATTCTGGTTCTGAGTCTTGTTCTCAGATTTTACTCATTATTCATATCACATTACAATTAGTATTGAGTATAAATATCTACTGGAAATACTGTTTAATAAAAGTTATCATTTGACATCCCTGTAGATACAACTACAGTATGGAGATGTTGGGATGTTTGAATACTAGCTTAAATAATTGTTGATGTTACATAATAAATTACTTTTCATTTCCTAATGTTAATAAAGATTATACACAAACACACACACATGAGTTCATTGCAAAACTATAAAGCTTACCTAACAATAAAAATTATAATGAGTAATTTGAAATATTGGAAGTAGCTAGAAAACAACCAAAAAGTACCATAAATAGACGAACATTTACAAGAACATGTTTTAAACTACAGAAATTAACATTATCAGAAGTCAACATATACTGGAAAGTTGTGTATAGAATTCAGAGGTAATTATTACTTTTACAAGAACATGTTTTAAACAACAAATTAACATTATCAGAAGTCAACATATACTGCAAAGTTGTGTATAGAATTCAGAGGTAATTATTACATTTACAAGAACATATTTTAAACTACAGTAATTAACATTAGCAGAAGTCAACATATACTGCAAAGTTGTGTGTAGAATTCAGAGGTAATTATTACACATCTCTACCAGCAACAATTTATATCAATGTTAACCCAATGTAAACTTGTTTTTCTTACTATCTTGGAGAATTTTTCAAGCATTTAAATAAGCAACAACAGATTTTTAACCTCTTTATAATATTACACCTTTCAAGAATTATATTTTGTCTACATATTTTATAAACTTACCTGTACAGTACCACGAAAGGTAACCTCAAACTCCCTGTATACTTCACAGATGATATCAACTAGTGTAACATGGAGATTTACAGCACTAGCTTAAAATGTATGCTTCATTATGGCTAAATTAATTACTATTTCTGTTATCTTAATATTTAAGATGTAGTAACACCCCTCATAAACATTACCTTTCATAGCTAAATAATTTCTAAAATGCACACATATATACTTATTTACAGTATCTGTATTTTATAAACTATATCAGATCCACACAACTGTTAATCATTTCATTTACAGTAATATATATTAAAAATTGTTCACAAAATTCAAATGATGATGGTGGTTTAGTATGAAACTGTTAACATTTCCTAAATAAAAATAAATAATGTTAAATTTTCCAAAAGTATTTATCAGATGTTAATACTTACATTTTAATTATATCAGACACAGATCATGTAACATAACAGAAATAATGTTTTCCTGTTTCAAGGTAACAATTCTACTGATACAGTTTCTTTATCCAGCTATATTCACCTGTCAACATGTAACATTTCCAGTGTCTATATGTAATAAAAACATGCCAATCAAGTTTTATAGACTACATAAAAATACTTAACTAATTAATCTAAATTTTACACAGATATGTTGTAACACATTCTTACTGCTTTCTTTCTTATGTAGAACTTTCATAATTTCTACAGAACTTATACATTTATGTATACATATGTAATGAACATTTTACAAATTAGAGCAATGAAGTATTTTTTGTGGCAGATATGTTGTATCTACAGAATAGAGTACTTTATATTTATCTGTGCTTAACAACTTATTATCGTCTGCCTCGTTCTACTATTTTTATTTTATTTCTTCTTGATTTCCTTTCACTGTTTCTTCAATTAGCCACTTAGTAACTCAGCAGCATGTTTTGGACACTTAATATAAGGTTGATGGACACAGCACGGATATCCCATTCTGTAGCTTTGTGTTTTACTACAAATCAACAAACAACTCCAGTAACACTCATGAGGTCATCTCAAAGATTAAAGTTTAATTAATATTATATTTTAATTTCACCAAAATAATCCCAGTTCTGAACTTCATTAACATATTATATCTTTAGTTGATTTTTTATTACCTGTTAAAATTATGTCACGTTCGGTTTAATTATGTATTAAAAAATCAATTTATTTCTGCCTTCGTCTGCTACAGATTTGTTAATCTTCAAATTTAGTTTTACATTTACTGTCTATAATTTTGAAAATTAAAAAGTAGATATAAACATCCTGTGTCAAACTTTATGTAATGTTCAAATATATGTATTTGTAAACATAGACTGATATGAAATTCTGTGTAATAGTGTTTTGCGCTTATAAAGTATCTTTTATTTTATCCTTGGCCCGGCATGGCCAAGCGTGTCAAGGCGTGGACTCGTAATCTGAGGGTCGCGGGTTCGCATCCCCGTCGCGCGAAACATACTCGCCCTTTCAGCCGTGCTGGCGTTATAATGTGACGGTCAATCCCATTGTTCGTTGGTAAAAGAATAGCCCAATAGTTGGCAGTGGGTGGTGATGACTAGCTGCCTTCCCTCTAGTTTACACTGCTAAAGTAGGGACGGCTTGCACAGATCGCCCTCGAGTAGCTATGTGCGAAATTCAAAAACAAACAAACAAATTTTTATCCTTAATACCAATCTATCTGACGTTCATATCAAGTCAAACATATCCTTGTTTATTACGTAATGAAGTAAAAAAACTATTCTCTAACCACTTAAGTCGTTAACTTGTCCAAACTTACACATCATGGAGTCTAGCAGGTCATGTGAGTCATGGTTTCATAAACTGTTACCAGAAGGCAGTATCAGAAGAAGTAATTCGTGATGACGAGAAACACTTGAAGTAAAAATATGTCTCAGGACAGCTGGTATGGGTATTAACACTTTACTAACAAAGCAGAAAACAACGTTTCGACCTTCTTTGGTTATCTTCAGGTTAACAAAGATACAATATTAGTTGGAGTTGTATTACTAGAATCGTTTACAAACTGTAATGTATTAAACTGTTGTGTTGTTGTTGTTAAGTTGAAAACTACCCAAACAGATATCTACACTCTCCTCACCGAAAGTAATGAAACCAAATTTGTAGCGTTATCAGCCCTTTGTCTTATCGCTGAGCCAAGTAATGCAGTAAAGTTGTATTCACCTGTTTCTAGACGATCGTATATGAAAGTATCTACTCATACATTTAATGTTCTCAGATTTATATGATATAAATATATAACTAAAGCTTGACGGTCAAGTCTTTGTATATAAAGTCAGCATGTTACACATATTGGTCAAATGCTTTTGCAATGTTTAGGAAGATAAAGTAACAAACATTATCTACTGTAATGTGATACAAAAGTGATTTTGACTTTGTAAGCACATTTACCCTTTATTAATATTTTATGAAGCTTGAATTAATATGTATATTTGTTATTTTTCTGTAGGAATTAAACTCACTATCCACTAGTTCTAATGAAATGGAGAAGCTAGAGAAACAGACTGTTTACAGTTTAGATTTCACTACATTCACTCTCAGCTATTAACATATAAGTAAACTTACAAGCTAAAGAAAGACACAATAACAAGTTATTTTATTATGTAGGGTGAAGAAGGGGGAAATCTTTTCATATAATTAAATTTTTTACATGTTTACAGATTATTTTATAACAGACATTTTGGAGGTATATATCAAGGGTCAAGTGTTCTCGTTCTAATGTTAATCAGTCTAGTCGTTTTTCTGTTATTTGTTCTTTTCACAGATACGATCAAAAGTACGTAGAAAGGTTCATTTGGTTTAAGTTTGTATTGCTCGAATTGGGATAAAGGATTTGCATAATTAAATAATCATCATTGTTCTATCTATTGTATTGTACATTACTCTAACATTTCTACAGAAGGTCAATATCTATAGACTTCAACAGGTTTTTCAAATCGGTAGGCTGTTATAACGGAAAAATTACAAATAAACCTCCAACTCTATCATCTCAGGTGTTATCAACACAGTTATTATTTCAAAATCTTGAAAAAAACCCAATAAAAACAACGTTTTTTCCAGAATTATTGGTGTGGAAGAATTAAGTATGAAGGCTATAAAATTTACATTTAAAGAACCAAATCATTTGTATTTTCTTCAGTTTAGGGATGTTACAGATATTTCACAAAAATATTATTTTGACACTAATAAAGGAAGGTATGAAATTTATTACTAAGTGGTCCATGATTTTGACGGTAAGAAAACAATTTTAAATGGTATAAAACTCATTTGTTTGACGTTAAACACAAAACTACATTAAGCCAAGTATCATTGTCAGTGGAGATAAAATACTTCAAGTTAGGGAATGACATTAAAAACCTCTGTTTTATTCCTGTAGCTTTAGCTATGTTCTCAAAAACCTTTGGCCTACTAAAATTATAAAAGGAATATTTCCCATATTTGTTACACAGAAGAACCATCGATAATTACCAGGGACACGTACCAAACATCAGCCTTTATTCATAAAACACCATGACAACAGTACTCAGAAAGAAATTTTTGGAATGACATCGATAGTAACGGGAGGACCATCGAATCTTTAAAAAAAAAGATGTTTTCAAGTTAAATTAATGTACGTATATGAGTCGTGATAAATTCAGCAGTTTTTACCATGAAAAGAAATACAGTATTTATTCTAATACATCAAACAAAATAGATGTGTGAGCTATCTAATTTGTATAAACATTTAACTTTCGTTAAAAGTAAAGGCAGAGGAACTGCATAGTAACGCTATTAATAAAAGTGATGACAAAACTGCCAAGATAATCATTGAAATTAATAAAGATGACATTCTTGATTATAAACACAATTTGAATATTATGCCATAATTTTCTATGGTTTACCTTATATTTATAAAGAAGGAGTTTCATTACGACCTATTGTTTTCGACAATTGAGTTTTCAGCCATACTTTACTGGGCTGTAGTTGAAGTTTTAAAATGTTCACTATCATTGAATCTACATAAATAAATATCAGTATGTGTGTATGTGTCTGTTTCTGTATTATTTAATTACATAAAAGCATTATTGATTGTATCAATACCTTTAGTACATTAAAAAGTGAGCTTAAGTTTCATGACAGTTGACAGCAAAAAAGAGAAGACCCAGGTGAATATTATATTCTTTGTTTTTCATGAGTATGTTTTATTTATTATTTATATCACTGAGTAAAATGTACAAAATAGTAACTTATGAGATAAGGTAAAGTAATTCTTTTTAATATGGTATGCTTGTATGCAGCTCATGGGTTATTTAATTTTTGGGTTTTGGTTCCAGTTTCGAATCTCTTGTGAAAACAATCTTGTGAGGGCTGTTAACGTGTTTAATTTGATTATTCTTTTTAGGTTTATGTACAATAAGTTTATGTTCGCTTTGGCAACGTTTCAACTGACACGTGGGTGTTAATTTTGAAGCTCTACCAATAACAAATTTGTTTCGGTTTTCAGTATTTTCAATAACAATAAAAACGTTTCTCTGATGATGTTCTGGTTTACTGCCAAGTCTTACAGTAATAATTTTATCAACATTGTGAAAACGTCTAGTGGAGGGAGGCCTGATGTTGTTTGACACCTCCCTCTGGATACGTTCATCGTCTTTCACTTCTTTTGGTGTTTCTGTCTGAAGATGTAAATCATAATTAGTGAGGCAACAACACTCATCAATCGAAAAAAATGTTTTAATAACAATAATCAGTTAATAAACATTTTAAAAATATATAATTTATTCTTTATGTAACAATCATTTTACTATAATATGAGTAAAACCAAATAAGTGTTTATATGAAAATTGTAAATTATGAAATTGGTTTAAGATGTCTGATAAACGTTTTCTCGAAACTACGAAATATATCTCAAGCATTGTCCCAAATAGTGAGGAAGGTAATATAGAGCAGATAATAGCTTTAAATAATGTTTGACATTTATGTTTTGTACGTTCACAAATACTAACTTGCTAAAACAAGATAAAACTACTGTTATAAACAAATGTTAGTTATTTTCCTCATTTCATTGTTATATAAATTAAGCATGAAAAGGTATGTAATCTGAACTACAAATGACTATAAAGAGGAAGAGTTTTCAAACTGTCTTATCATAGTTGTAACACTGTAGTAAATCACGGAGTTTATAGTACTTTAAAATATTCAATAATCTTAGTAAAGTCCAAAAGAAGACAACTGGATATTTCACTAAATGTCTGTAAGACCAATGAAAGTTGGCTGACTATAAAAAACAAACACTGTTGTAAAATGTCTCAAAGTGTTATTAACATGATATGGTGGAATCACTTGTAACAAAATGGTACAAATACACTGGTACTAAACTAAGAATAATAAAGTCCACATTTAAGTAAGTTACCGTGATCTAACGATTCGCAGCAATTATGTGATAACTGTTAAAAACAGAATCAGATGTTAGTAGTTACAACAGAACTACATTTCAGTGTATGTACGGTTAAAAACACAAGAAATTTGACAATATTAACAAATAAAAGGTATATTATAGTTATAGTAAGACACAAAATAACTCACTTTAATATCAGTAGTGGAAATATGTGTGGAAATGAAAAATCACGAACGGACATTCTGACCTTTATGTTTTTCAGATGTCATTAATGCTGTACATAATAGCAATGGAAGTACCTTTTACACTATCATATATGTTTACGTTTTTTTCTGGCTTTAGCTAAATGGATGATAATTGTCTTCCCACATATAATAATATTGAAGAAGAGGTGATTGACCAGTTTAACTAGGGTACAGACTTATCAGACCTCAATAGTATCGAACATGTATAGGTCTCTTTTGAAGAAGAATTACATGTATTCAAATGACTCTGAATGCATGTTTTTCTGTAGTTGTGGATGTCTTAACAACACTCATTGTAAGCATGCAACATCGATATCATATTGATCACTCAGTTTGACATAGTATGCATTACATTAAAGTGAAATGTTTTAACTACACTAAATATTAATCATAAACGTAATATGAATGAGAAATTAATTCAATTTTGAACCAGATACAGATATTCACAGAAATTAAATATGAGAATGGTTGTAATTATTTTATAACAGTAATTTTGCATTAACATTAATAATGTACTATTAATTCCATTATATTTTAGTTGCTTCTTGCAATATATATATATGTAGGTATAAATAAACTTGTACGAAGTGAAAGTTTAATATTAAGAGCAGATCCTTGTTATTAATGGTTATATACCGATGCTGTATAATACTGACTACTATAAAGTGAAAGAACTTTAAACATACGAACCGTTGTTAGTGAATCAGATTTTAATGTCTCTTCAGGTTTGTCATCATTCACGATTGTCTTAACGCGTGTCTTTAATTCAGTTTTATCAGGACTTGAAGCAGGCTTGCTCACGTTTTCTGTTCTTTCTGTTTTCTTTTCTACTGAGTGATTTTCATTGATTGTCTGCAAGATGGTTGGTTCTGTTTGATTTTCCTTTAACACCATATTAGTTTCTCTTTTATCAAACTTATTTGTCGAGACCTTCTCACATTCAGGGATCATTGAAACAGCTTCCAAAATGTCTAATTCCCTGGGGGTGATCTTTTCAGTTACAAGCTCTTGGTCTTCTAGCTTTGTATAAGCAAAAACACCACAAGACCCGAGGACGCGGTTTATAAGGGCATTCCATTTGCCCCGGGCTTTTTTATTCATGTTGCAGAAGCAACAAAGAACGCTAAACAATAATAAAATAATAATAAATAAAAACGCGATTTATTTATTTTAGTTTTCTATGTAAACAATACTATTAAAGATTAACTCTAAATAGTTGTGTTTTTTGTTGTTTTTTTCGTAAACAAACAGATCTACAAAAACACTTGATAAATCACCATACAGGAGTTTGGTGAGAAGTGTTAACTGTAACTGAAAAGTTTTTTTACCTCATTTGTAAGGTTAATTAAACATATTCAGCTTTACTAGGTTCACATTAGCGTTTTCACAAATTAACTACCTAAGGGGCACTGAACACATTTGACATTTTCAAATATCTAACCCTACTATTCAATTAAAAGATAATTGGGTATTGAGGTCAGATGCTTTCTCACCCCTGTTCCACATACTTTAATTAGCAAGAACTGGAAGATAACTTGTAACTTACCACAGAGCAATAAGACAAATCGAAATTAGTGTCAGCTCTTCCATCCACCAAGGATACCTTACAACTGTAGGTTTGGTCGCCCAGGGGAAAGTAACCTTGAGAACCATATCAGTTGGATCTTAAGAGAGAGAGAGTTGTTTTTAAAACAGTTTTACACATTGTATCGATTACATAAAACAGAAAGAATACTTCAAATGTAACTTCATAATAATTGGGAAGTGTATAATTCTTTAAGCTCAAATATAAACTTGATTTAACATATTAAAAATTTCAATTAAATAAATATGATATTTCTTGCATGTATAATATATTTTCATATTAAGCATTGATAACAACCTTTACAATTTGACAACTGTATATATACATTTTATCTTTACATATTAAACAGATAATTAGCAAAGAAAAATGACGCCTGTTGTATTACTTGAGCTCCTTACTAGTAAACAAATAGTACAGTTGTGTAATAACCACAACTATATAGTTATATAACGGGAAATCAATTAGGTTTTCCAACATATTTACATTGTGAGACGATATATCACGAAACCTACTGACTTTCCATTCCATACACACGTGATCACACTATATAAGAAAAATCTCGACATTTTCTTTACGATAATTGACATATTTTACAACTCAGTATAACACAGTGAGTTAAATCAACTTCGATTCACTTAAATTGTAAGAATATATAACACAAATTAAACAAACCGTCTTTCCATTGACTACTTAATATAGCCAGTTTGTTTAATCGCTATTCACTTGCTGTATTAAGTTTTATAATTAGCTTCTTTTATTATGGTACATTATTCTTTTATGCTATCGAATCGTATCCACTGAATGGTAGTTTCTGCGTTTTTATAACACTATTAAAAACAGTAATTTTTACAAATTTCTCTTTACTGTAAATTTCCCAAATAAAGAACGATACCATTTTGACCACAAACACTGAACGTCGTACGTCACTAATGATGAAGTTTTTTCGCTTACTTGGTAACAATTCTTTCCAATAGTTTTATTCAGAACTTATGAGACGGTGCTTACGTTTTGATAATCCAATGTTATTATTACCTTATATTAAGACATTTGTTTTGTATTTTAACAAATTACTGTATTTTATTACAAAAAACGACATTATGTACACAAAATAAACATACAAAACATAGATTTAAGTTATGTTTTGGGACATACACTGTTTTAGTTAAATATCTTTAGGTCTTTTTAGTTATAATGTGACGCACACAGATGTGCTATCGAGACACCGTTATATTTGTTTGTTTTTCAATTTCGCGGATACCTGAACGAGGGCTTTCAGCGCCAGCCGTTCCTAATTTTGAAATGATATGCTGGAGGTAAGACAGCTATTCAATACTATTTGTCGTAAACGTTTGAGCCCATCTTTAAAAACGAATAGTAGGATTTCCCAGTAAAAGCAAAGCTTTTTAATGCACTAAAAACCATGAAAGTTATGAAGAAGTATCGTATTATAACAATCTGTTTGTACAAAAATAAACATCTTTAAAATGTTAAGGAAACAATAAAAGAAAACTTTAAAACCCTTTTGTTCCATTACTTCTACAAAGATCTTTATTATCAGCTCCTTCTTCATCAGTAATTTCGTCATCAGGACAAGCTACACAGGCGTCAGCACCAAATGATGTCATGTAAGTCCCTCCTGGACACGGCAGGCAGTGAGTTTGGAATCCGTTGTCATAGTGACCAGGAGGACATGGATCTAAAAGCGTTAAAAGTACATAGCTAAACATTTATTTACCCAGTGTTAATTTTATTGTTCTAACAACGTCTTTAGTATCAAAAAAACGTATTTGTTTAACTAAAATTCCATATTTTTAAAAGTCTTTCATCTATTTGTGTTTAATGTGAACGGTTTAAAGTAATTGAGTATCATATATACTTACAACACCTGTAAACATCTCTTTGGTATCCTCGAGTACAGTTGAGATTCTCGGCTGGAACATACACTGGAGAAAACAACAGAGAGTTAATATTTTTATTAGCACGTTTTGTGTCACCATTGGAATTTTAAGGTTTTTCACAATGAGCACGACGCACTCGTTATAATATTAATTATGACTCACTCTGTAAAATAACAACATAAATGTTATTTTTCGTGAGAAAAATAAAACGTGTCAAAACAGTTTCTTAACAGTAGACTTTTGTTTCTTTATGTACTTCCTGATTAAGTTAACTAATGAAACTAATCACACAAACTTGGAAATTTATGAAATTACACACGATCTTTTTTTTATTGGTACATTTGATTTCTGTTGGTGTTTCCCTTGTAAAATTCTTATTTGTCACAGTTAAAATGTTGTCACTCTTTATGTTAATATCAGTTATGTAAATACAGGTTCTTTTGGGAATATTACGTTGGTAAAATGTATCAGTATATGATTTTGAGGTGTCTTGAAAACAACAAAATATCAAATAATGTCTTTATATGCAGAAGTTGCATGAAATTCATTCCGAGAAAATTTTTCATTTGAAGTTAATATCAAAGCAAATACTTAATTTTTTGTGGATTTATCAAGATAAATAATATTGCGATCTAACACCTTTCACTGTAAATTTAAAGTATTGTTTATTCAAAATACGTTCTTAAAAAACTTCGTGGATATGATTTGTATCTTTACAGTTCATAAGATTTTGCTTCAACATTCATAAATTGAGTTCATTATGTCAAAATAACTTTGGAGCCTCATCACTTCTCTCTTCAGGTTTACTATAATCCATCTGGTCTCTAATCGCATAGAAATCTATAATTCCTACATCAGTGACGTGACTGATATGTCTGTGTGTACAATAACATGCATTTCTATCTAATCACTCAGCGGTTAGAAGACTGAGATATTTTTTACGTACCGTCTCCTAGGACACTTCAGTGGTTTTTATTTCTGACATTTGTGTTCGTACGACTAGTTGTAGGTCTTTTTCCGAATTGTTCTGGAGAATCAAAATTATTTTTTCGATGCTCTTGCGTACAATAAATATTTTTGTTTCGAAAAATTTAAATTCTCATTTGAATATATTTTCATGATTTGGGCACATAAAAATTTACATTGGAAAGGTTACTTTCCCAAAAGTAACCAATTTTCGGTTACATCACACCATTTACGAAATGTTAAGCAATGTCATAAAGTTGTTCTGATAACTTCTGTTCTGCCGTGACTTTATATCAGATTAAGTCACATTATATGCCAGGTTGCATATTCAAAACTGTTTTAATATGGCTTACTAATCCCTATAAACTATAAAGTATTATTGCTATGAACATCAGTGGCAGCCTCTGACTAATACTGTATGTTTATTACAGGAGTACCGATAATATTACGAGTTCGTCTTCATCACTGCCCTGAAAAAGTTATTTCAGGGCATCTTCAGCATCAACTAATGGAATGTGATGCATCTTTTATAAGTATATTATAGCTGTCAATATCAACATCTGCACCTTGGAGTTGGGCAATATTACCCATTACAGGAGTCCTGATTAGATGGACCAGTATATGGACGAACAAACATTGATGGTAACATTTAAAGCAATTATATGTCGATACGTTTACCAATACTTATTCCTGCTCATACCACACTCCAACATCGACATTTCCTCTCATGAAAATTAAGAAAAACTGATTTCATGTTATCTCTAAAGTAATAATTCCTTGTAAGTACTTTTAACAATATTGTAATAATCTATTTCATGCATTTATATTTCTGAGGAACTCACTTGAAGCTAATAAAGTTTGCAGACATTCTACAATGGGTAATTTAAAACTTTTTATTACAGAATTCATATAAAGTTCGATGTTTCTAGGTTATAAAGCGATTAGGAAGGAGATTTGAGATAACGGTGATATAGAGAAACCTTAGTTAACAACACGATACCCACCCTGTCAATAACCCCAAATACAATAAACAAAATACTTAAATTCTTGTAAAAAATAAAGCAAATACAATACTAATGTCATTTATAAAATACTTTATGGCAACTTCCACGTATTTTACGTCAGAGAAACAAGCCCGAAACTCAAAACAACATTCATGTAACACAAAGAAATACAATCTCACGTTTTTAAATTTAACACTGCAACTCAAATAAATATTTTCAGGTAACATTTAAATACTAAACAGAGAATCCAACATCACCAGACAATAAACCAAATAATTCCTTGTAATACAAGAGCAAACACACATTAAACCAATGTAAAGAAAAACTTTTATATCTATATTAATAAAATTTAATAAATCTTGTTCGATGTATTATAGTTTGAAGATGATACTTTTAATTTTCAAGATTTTATAATTTACAAAATATTCTGAGAATACTAAGAGTAATGCAGATAGTATTAATAGGAAATTACACGAAGGTTGTTAAAAACTATCATATGAAAATAAGACAGTTCAATTTTCATTATATTTAAATGATGTGAAAGATAACGTATCGTTTTTGAACGAAATCGATAAAAACATAGTTTAATTAACGTAGATGGGAGTATTTTAAAATTCCTATCTGGTGCAGTAACAACAGTTTGATCAACAGAGACAATTCCATAAAGAAATTATTTACTTTGTAGGTGAACAAACGAATAATATGAATTATTTGACTCAACCAACTGAAAACCATGATTAGAAAAGCATACAGATCATTGGTAAGTATCACTAATATATCAATACATATCAGAGAGAAACAAAATAAAATATATAAAACAAGAGCTGAAATATTAGTTTTCAAATGACAAAATTCAGAATAATTGACAGAAGTTAGCTTTTACAATGGAAAACAGTAGATCGGTGTTAGCTATGTATGAGCGCTGTATGTGACCGCAAGTAGAAAATTAAGTTCTTGCTTTCTACTTTAAGTAAGCTATCAAATCTATTAAACAAAAGCAAAAGATTACCTCACACTTACAGTTTGTGGTCCCTACACAGTTATCATATTTTCATTTATTACACGTGGACTGACGTTACTACAGCTACAATTAGAGGAACCTTGAAAATGTTTAAATAAATTGAAAAGAAATGCACTTATTGTAGCTGTTTCAATATCAGTCCACGTGTAATACATGAAAATCTGACAACTATATGTAGGGACCGTAAACTGTAAATGTGATGTAATCACATCGCTTTTGTCTAATATATTTGATAGCTAACTTGGAGTAGAAAACAAGAACTTAACTTTCTAATTAACTGTAGAGAATGAAAAGCTTTTCGAATGATCAAGCACACATAGTTTTTCTTATAACAAAACCACATCGGGCTATTTATTGTGTCCACCGAGGGCAATCGAACTCCTGATCTTAGCGTTGTAAATCCATAGACTTACCGCTGTCCCATCGGGAGACTATTTCATTAAAACAATAACTCCATGAACATAGTTATTTAATGTTAACTGATTTTATCTGTTGTCAGTCCAAAACTGGTTGCTTATCAGTTCGATTATAAGACTATAATCGTAACGTTTTTTTAATTAATGATTAAATGGTACAATATATTATATTACACGTTTTTAAGCTGTGAGTTTTTGTTTCTATTTTTCTCTGCAAATATGCACTCTACTTAAACTAAAGACATACTCATACGACTTGGATTTAAATCTATTCATAAAGAATATGAAAAAACAACGTATTTGCGAGTCATTTGAAAATACTGAACCACAAGAATAAGAGGATCAATTTAAAATAAAACACCAGTTTTAATAAATGAAGTTCAATTAAAATTCCTTTTAACCAAATAAATTATTCAGTCACATTTATTCCACTTTAAACATTAAATCATCGTGTAATATCATTGCTACGCCAACTTAAACATTTTCTACCCATCCTATACATATTTTACAACGCGTAAAGAAAAAATATTTTTTATTGCTATAGATGAGACCGACTAACGGGTTCTAGCATTAAAGAACTCTCCTAAAACGAGATTTTCGCACACCACTGACTTAAAATCGGTTATGAGGAAATTGAAAAAAGTGAGGCAGAAATATTTGCGAGCAAATAAATAGATTGAAAGTGTAGTGTATCAGTAAGATATCTTTAGAGTTTCAAATTTTTTAACCAAATCTTTGAATTCACCATCATCATCTGCCACTCGATTCCTTCAAGGAACATAAGGCCGCAATCACTGCGGTTTCTGTAACAGGTTGATTTAAGTGAGTAGGTTGTAAGCCCACTGCACCGATACGTCCCTAATTTAGAAGTGTAAGACTAGAGGGAAGGTAGCTAGTCATCACCAACCATGGGCTACTCTTTTACCAACGAAAAGTGGGATTGACCGTCACATTATAACGCCTCCACGGCTGAAAGTGTGAGCATGTTTGGCGCGACCGGGATGCGAGCCCACGACCCTTAGATTACAAGTCGCACGCCTTAACACGCTTGGCCATTCCGGGCCCTGACAGCATATGAATCAAGATTTACATGCATTTATACTAAAGTTATAGAATAATATTTAGAAGTACCTTTTCGAGATTTGCGACTTTTATATAAATCCTTTTCACGTATCAGCCCTCAAATATATTCTACCATTATGTTTTCGTTATACACGCTCCCAAGTCACAAAAGCAAAGTTTGAAAACAATAGACCTTTTCCATTTACTTTAGGCATAAGCAATTAGGAAAAAACATTTTGTGCCCAGGAACAAGAAAAGGCAAAAATTTTCTTCATCGTGTGATCTTACGTATACACAGGTAATTATTTTGTAAATCAATACACATGGTGAGTGAAATATCAAACGAAAAGGTTATGGCTGAAAGACATTTAAAAGCAAGATGGACGATTTCGATTTAGATGTTATTCCTGTTAAGTTAGTGTAGTTTAATAAATGAAAATATGTTCTAAAAAACCATGAATTTACCTCTGACATTATGTTTGTAATCACCTTCACGATTTTTGCATGTGTAAATTCCCGCGTCTTCAAACTGGATGTTGGTTAGCACTAATTTGCCACCGTATTTTATTTGCGTTCTCTCACTATTAATAACTTTTTCTTTGAGATTTGAGTACCAAATAACTGGTTCTTCTCTCGCTTGGTTTGAACATATTAATGTAAGAGTAGAACCACGTTCAATTTCGTAAACGAATGTAAAACCTGAAACAAGCAGGAAACTACCGAAAATATAAAATAATTGAGTGTAATTAGCCATTGAAATCTCTCTGCACTGTACGCTTTGTAAGTCACTTTCTGTATTGTTTCTAAGTGAAATATCAGTGTTACTATGCGCATAATAGTATTCTTGTTTAAATGACGTCATGAACTGAAGTAACATTGTGAGGTAGAAAAACGTTTTACTAACAATAATGATTGTAAAGTTTATTGCTTTCTGTTGTGTGAAAGACGCTTGAACTGAGAAATTATATTCATGTTTATGTTATGCATAGTTTGGATTTAATAAACAATAACAACACTTGCCTAAGAGTTCAACTTGAAAGTTAGGTAAAAGAAAATAAAATTTATACGAAGTTTTGCTTTGCAATTTCTTCTGACAATACATGTCTTAGTCGGTATTTATGATATCAGTTATAATTTATATGTATCATGAGACATCTGTTAGCAGTCTTATTATGTATTAATATTTTGTTCTTCAAAATTAATAAGATTTCAATAATTTGTTTTTTGAATTTCACACAAAGCTACTTGAAGGCTATTTGTGCTAGTCGTCCCTAATTTAGCAGTGTAAGACTAGATGGAAGGCAGCTGGTCATCACCACCCACCGCCAACTTTTGGGCTACTCTTTTACCAACGAATAGTGGGATTGACCATAACATTTTTACGCTTTCAAGGCTGGGAGACGAGCATGTTTGGTGCGATCGGGATTCGAACCAGCGACCCTCGGATTACGAGTCGAACGCATTAACATACTTGGCCAAAATTTCAATAGATCTTTTGTCCTAAAAACGGTAATATGTTCATTACGCTATCACAGTTTTGTTGTGCTGTTGCAATAAAGTTAATACCCTGAATCAAATAGGCCTAAGATTTATAACAAATATTATGTAAATTGCAAATCCTACTTTCCCCTCAGTTCCAGCATGGCCAGATGGTTAAGGCACTCGAAAGTCGCGGGTTCAAATCCCCATTATAATGTGACGGTCAATCCCACTATTCGTTGGTGAAAGAGAAACCCAAAAGATGGCGGTAGGTGGTAATGAATAGCTGCCTTCCCTTTCGGTTTACATTGCTAAATTAGGAATGTGATGGCTCGTGTAGCTTTACGCGAGATTCAAAAACAAACAAACCTATCTCTTAATTTGACGTTAAGATACATTTGCTTCTAGATTTTTAAGTTATTCATTTCTCAGTTAAACAACCAAAAACTGTGAAGAATAGCATGCAAAACTAACGTATAATTCAATTACAAGGTAGTACATGGATGAAATCCTTTGTTAAATGTAATTTTTGTTACTGTGACACTTCGGTTTTTGAAACGTAGATTTATATTTTTATAAATCTTCAATTTCATAAATATCTTGTTACGTATTTCTCTTCGTCTTTGAAGTGTGTTCTTGGATATTAAAGGAGGTCCACAGTGCAGATTAACAGTATGGGGTTCATTATAATGGGGCTTTATTTATATACGTATAAGTCTTTGGGCCCTTTTTATTGTGGCTGACATTTTAATAAATATTTCTGAAAAGATGTCTACAAATTTGTGTCATTCGCTTATTTTAGATCTTTCCGCAAGCCTATACAATGCGCATGCACATTATATACTGTACAGTATAAATCTGAGCATCACTTGCTGTCAGCGGCAGTTCAATTTTTTCATGTTAAGGACGGGTGTATATTTTTACAGAGATCCTTTTATCATGCGTGAGAAAAGAATGTATGATGATACCGAGCTAAAGAAACCTAACTCGCACTAGACAAAGGAATAAATGAATCATCTGTAAGACTGTTCAATGAAAGAACCAGTAAAAACAGTATTGAATGGCTACCAACTGTTATGCCTCTAAAACAATCGTAAAAAAAAAGGAGTTATCTAATGGTGAATACGGAACGTCTGCTATCAATACGATTAGAAGATTGCAATCAGAAGCGAATTCCTTTAAGTCAAATGGAAATTCAAACGAAAGCTACGAGCCTTTTAAACGCCTTAAAAGAGAACGATGGAGAATGGGGAACTAATGAAATATTTTTGGCAAGCCGTGATTGGTTCTTTTGTTTTAAACAAACACTCTGGTTTTCATAATGTTCGTATTGCAGACGAAAGTTCAAGTGCAGACAAAGATGTTGCTGAAAATTTTCAAATGAATTTATAGAAATTATTAAAAAGTTCGGTACAAAGATAACCAAATATGAACCGGATTTATTTTTGGAAAAATATGCCTTCTAGAACTTTCCTATCAGAAAAAAAAAACACAAAAAACTCGGCCACGTTACAAGCGTTAAAAGATCGTTTGACACTTGTTAGGCGGAAATGGATCTGGCGATTTTAAATTGAAACCTGTGCTTTTGAATCGTGCGGAAACCCCCCGAACACTAATCAGCTGTGCAAAGAAGACTCTCCCAGTTGTTTGGCGATCAAATAAAAAAGAATGGGTCACAAAACCTTTGTTTGAAGACTGGTTAAAAAAGTTACTTTTGTTCTGCAGTTGAACATTACTGCAAAGGAAAACAACTTTGGACTTTAAAGCCATCCAACGGGACTTTGTGACTTTTATGGAAATGTCAAAATTCATCTTCTTCAACCCAATACAACATCTCTACTGCAATTAATGAATCACGGTGTCATTGTGACGTTTAAAGCTTATTATTTGAAGCAAACTTTTTCTTAAGCAATAAAGGTTACAACTACAGAAGCTGCACTATCTTCGACTAAATTCTGGAAGAATTACATCATCAGAAGTGCTATCGAAAATATCAACGAAGCGAGAGTAACATGAGATCAATATGGAAGCACGTTCTGCCTGATTGTGCAAGCTTTAAAAATTTTACACTGGCTGGTTGAGGCTGAAAAAAAATGTATAGAGCAAATACGTTGTAGAGAAAAGTTAATTGCCATTTGACAGCAGTAGAAAGAACTTCGGTCTACTGGATTTAATGAATGGGCTGCACAAGGCACATATATGGCAAACTTATTTTCTTCTAAAATCTTTTGCTGCATATCCTTATAACGCCCAGACATGTTAGCAGCATTGTCATAAGACTGACCCCTATATTTTGTAAAATTAAGTTTGCAAAGTTCACGTAAGTACTGCAATACCTGGTTTGCCATTTCATCAGTCATATGGTTTTTTAGTTCCAGAAAGGTTAAAAAACATTCAATAGACTGCCCATTTTTTAAGTATCGAGTACAAATCTTAACTGATCTATATGTGATAGATCTGGCGTCGAGTCAACTGACAAGCTAAAATAACCAGATGAATTTACTTCGACATGTATGAAGGATTTCCTTTTCCAGAATTTCCGTATTTATAAATGTGCCCTTCTAAAAATGGATCAAACTGACTTGTGAGCTCAAGTAGCCCTAAAAATTCCCATTCTGCAGTGAACTAAATTTCATCTGTTCAGTGAAAAGCCAGGCTACGTTCAGCTAACGTACAAGTAACAGCTATTGCGTGCTCCAAGACATGTTCACAGTAATCGCACTCTTCTTTTAATTTGTTTTTCCAACTCTTGTTGCAAGCCTAAACCTTGTCTGTAAGTTACGTATGTTAACATAGAGTTTCGGTGAGTAGTGCTTCTTTCATGATGATCAATTACAATAATATTTCGCCAGTCACTGAACCCTTCTCTTTCAACAAAAGACGAGGAAAATTTAGGGACAAAGAGTCGATAGTGAATACAATAACCACTCTCTCTTGTATTACTCACCATTGGCTTTTACCCCAAAGAAAAGTTTTTGCAAACAGTATCTCATTGGTTTGCTACTATTGAAAATGCAGCAATATTTAACATATGACCCATTGTGGTGTAAACAGTCAGTGAGTCCACAAGTAATCCAATAAGCCACATCAGCAGCAGAGAAATCGAGCCACAACCCTGGATCTTTTGCTTTAGTTTCTTCATCTTTTCTAGAATGAAGCATATTACCATAGTTCAACAATTTTCATTTTCAGAAATTATTTCAACTTCAAACTGTCTTGTAGAGCAACTTGCATCAACATTAACATCAGAGATATCTGGAGAATTTACAGGCAAAGTAAGATCAGTTGTGAAAGTTGTTCCAGTTGAGCAAGCCTATGACACCTCAACATCATCATGATGTTCTGACCTTCAAGTGGACAAAGTGTTACTTGTATGTGAGAAGCTTGGTTCAACTTTAATCGTGTTAGAGTCAGATACAGTACAAGTGACTTTCATGGCAGAGATGGGTTTTGATTTGGAAGATCTTGTTGTGTAAGTTCAGTGAACAAATTAGTCTGCTATCTAGTCTTGGCCACTAAATCCAAAGCCTTTTGTTGGTTCTTTTTTGCCAGTTTTTTCTTTTGTGCACCACTTAAATGAACATGTTTCATCTTGCAGTCTGAAAAATACAGAAAAAAACACAAAATAATACGGATCATATATAGTTATAATGATAAGAAAAACACTGAAATTTATAAAGAAAAACATTCGTAAGACAGTCAAACATACTAAACTCTAGGTCTACATTTAGACAAAGACTGTCAGAAAGTTATCCTTAGGTCCAGGTCCATCAGCACATAAACATGAATTCATAAATACTTTTATTTACTTGCTGTATTCTGATATGTTGAAAACCATTCATAACTGGCCTCAATCCATTTTAGAAAAATTAATTTTCAGTCATTGCAAAAGTTTCATTAAGGTTGTTGTTATGGTAGCTGATTGCAAGAAGCAATGTCAAAGGCTAGAGTACCTTAATCCTAATATCTGAAGAATGAGTTGTAACCTCAACTTTTCTTTTGAGCTCAAATTTGACCTGGGACTATTAGATGAGCCAACAAACCATACATCAACAAAATAGGCATATGTCTGAAACTTTACTTACATGCCTGGATGCGAAGGCAAATTCAAAACGACAGCCTTACACTGGGAATAGTCCACTTCATTATTCCAGGCTACAGTAGCGTTTCCAGTGTACTTACACTAAACTAGTTACAGTATTTACGCCTAACGTTATTGTCACTCGGTTCTCAGAAAACATTAACGTTAGGCCTAATGCTAATAAATGGTGGCCTTAAGTCCCTACCCATCCCTATGTTATGTAAATTTGAATTACGCATGTATTATATATTCGTTTCTTTTTTTCAGAGAAATATGGCCGATGTAAGCCCATTTATACTTGAAAATGTCTCACAGAACATGGCGTCGCATATCATATGCAGCGAGAATGAGGGACAGAACACAGATACACTGGATACATAAGATATATGGATGGGTGGGACTTATGGGCCACATTGCAACTGAGGCCACTAACGTTAAGCCCAGTACTTACTACTAACCTTGCTCACATGAACTTGTTCAGTTTATGCACTATTTTCAATCCTAAAAAGATTTTCTTGATTTTTTAGAAATTTACATTATCTTCGTATGACCACGGTGCCACAGTACTTTACAACTACTAGTAGTATGGTATAAACATTGCAATGTTAAGAACCTTGTTATCGAACATGCCGAAGTCTTACGTAATTTGACCTAAAAGGTCGAATTATCGCCTTTAGACTGCTCCGATCATTCAATTGTTTTCCCAGCTTTTCAGAAATGTAATACAACACATAGTGATCTGAATTTATAGTCACAAAATAGTTGAATTACACCTGAAAGTTTGTCTTAGTTGTATTTGTGTTTCTGTCTCGGATTGTTCGTTCGTCTCATAAAAAAATATCACCAGAAGGCACCCTTGTACTTATCTCCTTAGTAAATCTCAGCTTCAGATCTGCTTATATCATTACATAATTACAAGGGTATACATACATGCCCAAATGCTCTTATAGGTTACATGGAATATATGAACGGTGGTATTGCTACAGTAGCATTCCTTTCTAAAATTATTCTTGGTATGATAAATTACAAAACATGTACTGACAAATAAAGGTTTTTTAACAGCAAGCAATTTGAAGCCAAAAAACATATGGCTCAGAAAACTTCAGTGAAAAACACACTTATAAAAATATTACAAAACACACAAATAAAGCAATACTAACGCAAATAAAACTAAAACAAACAAGACAATAACCCAAATATAAGACACGAAAACAAAGCCGAAAAAAACATTAAACTAGCCACGTCTCTGTACACATGTTACCATTTCGTTTGACTTATATTTCTGTGGTATTATTCTCTTTTGTTTCTGTAGATGTAACTGAATAAAGCAGTAAAAGATATAACAAAAACCTTCCATTGGTGCCCTAATCATGTGCGTATTTTGCTTAATGGTTAATTCAGGGCTGCTTTAGTTGGTTGTTAAACCTTTATAGTATGTGATTTTACGTATGAATGATGATAATAGTAATCTTTAGAGGAAGTTAAACTTGCAAGTTTGTTGCGGGGACTCAGTTCATTTTTGCAGAAAATTTCCTTTATACTTTGTTTTGAACTTTTAATTTGAAGTTCTTCTGTGATATATTTGATTTTTTGGTCTGGTTGTTGTTTTGTATTAAGCACAAAGCTACACAATGGGCTATCTGTGCTCTGCCCATCACGGGTATCGAAACCCAGTTTTTAGCGTTGTAATTCCGCAGACATACCGCTGAGCCACTGGGGGCTTTTTGGTCTGGAGGTATACTTTTATTTTTAGGAAGGTTGGTGTCAATTTTTCTAATCTGCAAGTTTTGTAAACGTTAAATTTCGCATCGTATTTTTGAATTTCATCATATTTTTTTTTGTAATGAAATAAACTTCTATTTTCTATTTCGCCATAACAGAATCAGATTCTTTCGATAAGGCTTACGTTGGTTAGTGGTAACTGTAGGCTTAAGCTGGCTTTTTTTTTTTTTTTTTTTTAGACACGTCAAACGGAAGTTAAGCTGTAATTTTGATTCTAAAAGATTAGATATAAATATATGCTCAGTACTCTCTTTGGCGAAATAAATTATTTTCGTTATCTTTTACAATACTCACAATAATATATGAATTATTAGGCCTATATTAATCGTAAGGCCTTCCACGACGATTAACTTCCCTTTTTACTTTTCTTTGGCCTACTTCTGTTTCGTAACATCTCGTCTGCTAATTTTTGTCTGTTTCTCTACTTTTACCATTCCAATCACACTATTTATTTATCTTTAGCGCAGAAAGTCTAGTTGCTTTGCGCCATGAAACAGCAAACCAAACTATTTATCTTTATTACACCTAATCGTCTGTTTTCTGTATTCTACACATCAAAAAATTTCACGCGACACTCAACAATCTTTGCACCAATGAGTTGCAAACAATGCGTACGACCCCTATCGAGTTTCGTAATTAAATTTGTCATAATGTTTACTGCTAAATTAGGGACGGCTAGCACAGATAGCCCTCGAGTAGCTTTGTGCGAAATTCCAAAACAAATAAACAAACAATACTTTAAATTAATTGATTGTGACTCTCATGTTACAAATAAAGCTAAACAATCATTAAGTATTTATTCTTAAAATAAATTGTATAATTTATTTGATAAACATGTAATCTTATGTAATTATATACATATATGACTTATCCTACGTTACGTGCCCCGGCATTGTCAGGTGGTTAGGGCACTCGACTCGTAATCTGATAGTCATGGGTGCAAATCCATGTTAAACTAAACATGTTCGCTCTTTCATTCATAGGGCGTTATTATGGTAAATCCCATTACTCGTTTGAAAGAGTACCCCAGGAGTTGCTTTTTCTCTTGACTTACTCTACCAAATTAGGGACAGTTAGCGTAGATCGTATTCATATAGCTTTGTGCAAAATTCAAAACAAAGAAACAAACCTACTTAACGTAATTACAACTTCATAAATAGAGTATCATATTATCCAGTGTTTGTTATGTTATTAGAGGCAATATTACCCACTTTCATTCACATCATTCTTGGGTTTGTATGCAACTACTTGAGCATCTGCATGATATAAGGTTCTACTCATATATCATTGGGAAAGTATTTGACATATTATTTGTTACTGGAGCCCTTATCTTCACTTCTAGTGTTTTTAACTGAGATGTCCCATGTCATTATTACTTCATCAACTAACACAACACTAACATCCTCTGACTCTGAGGTTTCTGTTTATTTATCTGTTCCTCCTCAATTTTTGGTTTTGTTTTGAATTTCGCACAAAGCTGTTCGAGGGCTATCTGTGCTAGCCTTCCCTAATTTAGCAGTGTAAGACTAGAGGGAAGGTAGCTAGTCATCACCACCTACCGCCAACTCTTGGGCTACTCTTTTACCAACGAAAAGTGGAATTGACCGTCACACTATAACGCCCCCACGGCTGAAATGGCGAGCATGTTTGGCGCGATGGGGATGCAAACCCGCGACCCTCAGATTACGAGTGGCACGCCTTAACACGCTTAGCTCTGCCGGGCCGTTCCTCGTCAAAAGGTATTCAATCTCATTTGAGTTATCGGTTTTTATTTTGTAACAGAGTTACTATTGTACATTTAGTGTTGTACCTTCGCTTTTTTCAGTGTAATTTTATTTTTTCTTTTGACGTTTACTCTGGGCTGTGTAATTCACAAGTCCTGCCTGTTCTCGAAATTAATAGAAGATTCTCGATCGTAAGAATCAACAAAATACTAGGTGTGAATGTAATGCTAGCGATTGACAATACTTTTGCCAAGTGACCTTCGGTGTATAATCTGGTTTCGCATGATTTATATAAAAGCAGCGCACCAAGAGTGAAGAAGACTATTGTTGTTGGACATCTACAGTCAATGTGCTTCAGGCCTAGGAAACTATAATTGTGATTAATGCCTAGTAAGCAAAAAAAACTATAGAATTTAACCACCAACATTTAAAGATTTCGAACATTACATATTGTTCAACTCAGCAACATTTTAGCTTCAGACACAAGAAGCTTGGACTCATCAGTTAACCAATCCATCTACAGGTCTAAAGAAGTAGGGTAAAATAAAATACATAACGAACAAAAGAGAATCCAAAAGCCTTGCGTTAAGAATTACAAGTGGCAATTTTTTCATGCAAGAAACCATAGTTACAAAGAGATTCATGCTACTGGCAAGACAGAGAGAATACAGTTTTACATCTTTAAGAACACGGTTTTATATGGTGTTTTAAATCCAGTTTGTACCTAATGTTTTTCAAAAGAATATCTTATCTTAATCAATTAAAAATTAATAAGTGGATAAAATTGTCAATGTAGATGAAGTCATATGAGTAACAAATATAAACACGCGCAGTTCAGTGTTTTACTTCTTGTGATTGGTACATTTTCAGTCACGCAGATTGAAATATTTGTGAAAAACAAACAATTTTATTACATATTTTATTAATTTTTTTTTCAACAGAAAAGTGAAAGATTTAAGCTTCAAAATGTTTGATGTAAGCGTAATAAGAGGAGGCATTGCCACTCGCGTGGCAAAACCTTGTAATTTGTACTGCAGCTGTAATATTTCGTGTGAAGTGGTTTTCATAATTAAAGCACAGGTGTGTCGTGTGTATACAATACACTTGTTCTGGAAGTGGTTGGGCCAGCAGTCTCTAAGTTTCTGGCTATTAGTGTTTCGTTCACTTTTCCATCATACTTTATAAAACTGTACATAAAATAAAATTACAGCTTTTGAAAACTAACTTCCCTTTTAATCTATTTTGTGGTTATTTAAAACAGTTTTTTGTCGAAAGATATCAAATTTTAATTTATTTATTTGCTTGTATTTTTCTGAAATCACAAACATGGCTCTAATTTATTTCAGAAACCTTCATTAAGACTCATTTCTTACCAAAAGAGTGTATTTACTGTACATTGCCAGATATCAATACACAATCGATGTTCAAATGTTATTTTCCCGGTGGCTAAGCGGAAAGTCTGGGGGCTTATAACTTTCAAAATCGGATTTTGATACTTGTGGTAGGCAGAACGCAGATAGCCTGTTGTGTTGTTTTGTACTTACCAACCAACCAAACAAAGAAGAGTTATTTTATTTTTCATAATCTATAATTAATGCTTATTTATAATTAAAAATATATGTAAATATAACGTTATACAAAATCTAACCACTATGTAGTGCTGAGGTTTTTTGTAGACCGAAGTTCATTGAATAATACCGAAAAATAATGATTTTCAATAGGAAATTTACAGCTTTCGGTTATCACAATTTAGATAACTTGAGTGTAAATGGTGAGTTTAAATGTTTTATTTTCTGGTTGCCAAACTTTCTTGGTCGTTTAGAATGTTCTTTTTTTTTTTTGCAAAAGACAAAATGTAATATGCCGAGTGATGTAGCCAACTCAACAATGTAATTCAGGACCAGGTTATTCATACTCTTAGAAAGATAATCTATATTTTTGCTATACTTTGTTAGCTTAAGTATGATGCATGCAGAAATAAACATACCCCCGACCATTAAAGCATAAGCATCAGCATAAAGATACGTTTGTAATCAAATGGACAGTTGATCCGAAATAGAATCATAAAGGGACCAACAAAACAAAAACGAAGTTAGATGTTAGAATAGAACTTTTTAGAAGTTAGTTTTCCCAATACCATATTCTTCTATGTTGTATGGTGTTACTCTCACTCTCAGTACCATAGTGAACCATGTAATACTAACAATAAAGCTGAGTTAGAAGCTACATTATCGACAAAAGTTTTATTGTTGCATTAGAAACATATTAAATCTTCTGGAATTAGACTGCAGTCTGAAGCACTAAACATAATACATAACGTTTTGGAACAGTATGGGATCTCTTGGTCCATCCTGGCTCTTACATCCTCTAATTTAAACAATAAATGTTAATGAATAAATTTTTAGAAGTCTTAAAGCCAACACTTATTCATATACTTATCAAGCTTTCTGTTAAACTTGTTTAAATTTTCTGCTTCATAACATCCAAAGAAAACCCACTTCAAAGGCCAACTATCTTGTAAGAAAAATAAAGTTATCTTAGCTGAAGGTGATTTCTACTCTGCCAGTGTCCATTAAGTAACTAGAAACCAGGACTGGAAAGGCCAACTTCAGTTCACTGATGGTGGTTTTTGTACTTATCTGTTAGACTTCCTGGTGAGTTATGATTATTACAGTCATGCTACAGAACGTCCTTTACAACTTTGAATTACTGTAGTTTTGACGTTATAGACTAGATGTAAACATTGGTCTTATGCTATTTATGTTTTTTTTTAAACTTTGTTTTGTTTGACCTTGATTTCCTTTAATAAATTTTAATAAATTTACTTTTACCTTTTTACCAGATGTTTGGCACAGATAACCTAGTTGCTTTGTGCCAAAAGTTAAGGATACCAAGACTGAACACAATACTCCAAATATGACACAACAAATGAACCATACAATGAAATTATAACTGCTTTAGACTCGCATTGAAAATCTCTCCATATATGACCTGAAATTTATTTGTCCCACCACCAGCAATAATGCTTGGATAGCTTCTGAGACTGATCAGCTATTACATCAAGATCCCTTTCTTTCATGACACTGTTTAAATTATTCCCATCCAAATTATTATTCAAATTATGATAACCAACCAGCACTATTTAAGATTTATTATAATTAAATCCCATCTGCCATTTATTTGCCCAATTCACTGAATGATATAAATCCTTCTGTAAATCAGTAGCATCTTCTTCACAGGTAGTAACACTCTATGTCTTAATGTAATCTGCACATTTAAGTACTTTATTGACCATTCTTTCATCTGTGTCATGGATCCAAATCAAAAAGAGCAAAGGTTCTAAGACTTGAACCCTGACATACCTCACTTGTGACATTAATCTAGTTTGGTTGTTCTGTATTTGTGACAATCCTTTCTTCCTGATCCACTCTTACTCTCATCAACACAAATAGTAACCTTTTGAAAAAATGTCAACAGATTTCTAAGGCAAGGTTTTCCATCAGTAAAACCATGTTAGTTATCCAATAAAATTCTTAGCTTGGTTAAATAAGTTTTTGGAGTTTTTTTTTTTAATCAGACTCTCCAAAACGTGTTCCACAACTGATGTAAGACTAATGGGTCTGTAAGTATTGGGACAATTTTCATCACCCTTAATTTCCAATTTATTATGCTTCTCATTAATTTTATTTCGAATACTCTTTGTGAGCCAACATTGTTTTTACTTGCTGCTTCCCTATTCTTTCTGTAAGGAAAATATTAACCTTGAATATTGAAAGTTTTTTCTTTGAAGATTTTCCACATTTGCTCAGTGTCTCAGCATAACTCAGCTGCCCAGTTAACAGATAATTCTTGTTGTTTCCCTTTAAAATTTGAAATGAAAACAATGTTATTTCTTATTTCAATATGCAGGAAAAACACCAAACCTAATACAGCAGTGATCACTTGTACCTATGTGTTCCCCAGCTTTCTACCTATATTTTCAAAGTTACAACAAATCTAACAGAGCAGTTTCTAGATTATTTGACCAATTGGTAAAACAGCCATTATGAACAGTTGACAAAAATCTTTCTCTCTCACAGGTTAACTGCAGCATTTCCTGTTGTGTATGCTTGAAATTAAAATCACTCATAATTATGGCTTCACTAACAGCTGAAACCTTAATCTCATTGTAACTGTTTGAGTTTTGTCAATATTCTTTGGTTGTTTGTAACAAATTTCCATTAAATGTCATTTCCTTTTATATCCACTTATAGAAACTTCACTGGATATAATCTCATTGCTGTTATCTTTGATATCTTTAACTAAAACAGGATGTAACTTACATTGTACATGTAAATCCACTTCTCTCTTTTGTACTCTAATTATCAAAAGCCTTTAACACTATATTTGAAGGAAATTCTTTGTCACACATCATCTTTGTTTAACCATATTTCAGTTATTCCCATTATATCAAAATCTTTCATTCCTACTAATGCTCTAATGTTATCTATTTTATATCTTTTACTTCTGTTATTATGACAGTAAGAAATAAGTCTACCCTTATAATTACTTCTATACTAATTTCTCAACTAAACTTTTCTCTGCCTCTTATTTATTTTTCATTAGTTTATCGTGGACCTCACCACTATCTAGTCATGTTGTGTATGTCACGAGTAACAATAAATATGAACTGAATGAATTTTAGTATTTAGGTGAGATTTTCCAGTTTTTGAGACAGAGTAACCAAAGAGGAAATAAACATGTGGCTTCAATCAACACTTTAACTCCACTGCATACTTGTGTAGATTTTTACATTCAACTCATTGTCAGAAACTACATACGTCAAAGTTTTAGGATTCTTCTACAGTAAATGTCTGTGATTTGTTAGTGATAAATTTGAAAATAACATGCAGCAAGCAGTCCACTTATTTTAAAATTAGATATTTAAAACAAGTTAAATGTACCTACAAGAATTCTCTGGACTATGATGACGACAGTTGTATTTTAAATGTGACAGTTCTCTTCATGTTAAAAGTCCACTTAGGCCGATTAAATTATTTTAGAATCTATTTCACAAGCTGAACTAACTTAGAATACCGTGTTACAAGTTATTCTCCATATTTTTATCAAACTGTTAAATTCATTTTTAAATATCAGCCAGTTTCAAAATGAGTATTGTGATAGATTTTTTTAATGGTACAGTATGATAATAAAATGAATTAAATATGTTAAAATAATTCACCAAGAAAGTTCAAAGAATACAGGTATTTCATTCAAAGTTAAATACTTATTTTAGTGTTGGCTTGCTATATACTTTGTATTGTACCTCAGTGTTATTACTATGTCCTACTTGAGTTAGAACAATGAAGTTTTATTAAATCTGTAGCAGATTAGGTTAGAAAAACTACTTTCTTTACCAAGAAATGTTTAAGATACATCTGTAATACAGACCCATAATGAAGCAACAGTACCATTACATAGTAAATTTAGAAATTTATCTAAAACCCATATTGAGTTACATTGTCCTTTATGAGCAGAAATATATCAAACAGCTTTTCAATTTTCAACAAGAAACATATTGAAACATGTTTAAATTCATAAAGAATAATCAGGTTTGTTATTCTTTTGAGAACAAAAAATATAAGAGAGTGTTATTTAGGAAATATGACTGGTTAATTGGTGTTTAATAATTTTAGCATAAACAGACCCACAAAACATTTGCAATAAAATTAATATATTTATTGTAACAATACTTCTTTAAATACTAGAGTAATACAAAAAAACTATTATCACATACACCAAAATTCTAAGTCCACTTGTCTTAGGCCCGACATTTGTTAATCATTTATTTTGCATACATCCTTTCTGCTATAAAGAAATAAATTACCACTGTAATTTATGTATATTTTTTGGTTTAATTTAGTTAGGGCTGAACTTTACCATACTCAAAACAATAAATAAACTTACCATGTTATTGTATAACTTATTAATGTTAGACCTTTTTAAAACTTTGATAAGCTTTTAATATGTGTTACTTCAAAATGTTAACTGAAGTATATTTACACCTGCCTTTTGTTTATATCTTTTAAAATGAAGTGCACATAAAGTTTCAGAACAGTATTATTATAAGATATAATTTAATGTTACTTAATACATTTTGTTAGAATATTTGTTTTATGTGGAAAGAAATGCAAGTTACACATCTGTGTAATGTGGTTAACTGTATTTCTATTTGTTGTATTAAGATGTGTCTTAAGTTAAGTTATTAATTCAAATTCTGTTAAACATTTATGAAACAAAAAGTAACTTCTGAATTACAAGGTGACAAGTGCCTGAAGGATCAAACTACTTCATGAGAAAGATAATCAATACATCTTGCTCTGATCCACCAAATACTTATGAAGTGGTGTACAACTTTGGTCTTCATACACAAGAAGGAATAGTGATGTATAAAGGACTGTTCAGAGTGATGCAACTTAAACTGATTATCAAGTAAAAACGAGGAAGTTATCTTTCTATTCAAGTCACCAGTTGGTCCTCGATAGTCTTCACTTGAAATATTGTGTGAGCTTTGTCTGAGTCATGACACTGATTTGTTGTAAATTGTTCACACCACAGCTACTAAAATTACTCCAGGGATGGAAAGGTTATAGTAAGATCTCTTTATAAAAGATCAACAGACAAGGTTTTCAGTATGTTTAAGTGGGTGATACTAATGAATCAGGGAGATAATCCTGTCAGTGTACTATGTAGTGCTGGCTTGTGACTCTTCACCATATTTTATGCACAATATCTTAAGGAAGATCCAGAGGCATGCTCCCCAAGAAATATTTAAAATCAGAAACACCATTCTCTCTATTTTCTGGTCTATTTTAAAATAAGGGTATAAAAATTATTAAATTTGCAATGAACATGTGATTTAGTAAGGTGTAAAACATCTTTTCATGAATGTTATTACTCTTCTTCCTTCAGTAATATGAAGATGACTTTGAAGTAGGTAAAACTTTTTGGTAAATATGGTGAAAAGACTGATCACAATAGGCCAGGTGGTTAAGGCACTTGACTCGTAAGCGGAGGGTAGCAGGCTTGAATCTCGATCACACCCAATATGCTCGTTATTTCAGCCATAGGAACTTCATAAAGTAGCGCTTAATTGCACTATTAGTTGGTAAAAGAGCCGTCCAATAGTTGACGGTGAGTGATGTTGACTAGCTACCTTCACATTTGCCTTACACTACTAAATTAGGGACGGCTAACGCAGATAGCCCTTGTGTAGCTTTGCATGAAATTCAAAATAACACTGAACACAATATTCCAAATGTTTGCTCTTAAGTTATATAATATACCTGCCAGGCAAGTTGTTTAAAGAATTTTCATAACAATAATTGTGATTATCTAACAAGTATTATTGTCAAACAATAATATTTTGCAATAAAAATCGCGTAATCTTTAGCCCTTGGTGAGCTCAGCAGATAGCTCAATGTGACTTTGCTATAAGAAAACACACACACAAATACGTAATCTTAATATTTTTTCCATCTCATTTTAAATTTGTATATTTTGAATTAAAATCAAAGCTGTTTCCAAATTGAATTGTGGTTCTGTGGCATTACCACAAATTTTTCACCTTCTAGTTTCTGTACTTTGTCAGCTTTAGGCATTTAATCGGAAACTTCTACAATACATTATTTGTCTGACATCTTTGTTGCTTCTAAGCATTGTAAAATCACATGCTTACATTAAAAATATCAACAATGAATTAGTTTCTTAGCAACACAGAAATTAGGAAACTTTTATAACCTTTGTTACATAAAACATTTAAATTTTAAAGCAAATAGATATAAAGTTATAGTGGAGATGAAATTATATTTACAAACATTTATTTTTATCACACTCGGTGCTTTAATAACCACAATGCCCGCACAAACAAGAGTTAAACATGAAGGTATTGAACTCAACGCCTTGAACAGCTTATTGTATTAAGTAGCTAATATCTATTACTGAGTATATCTTTCACTTTTGGACGACTAATTTAGGGATGGCTCGTGCAGCCACTCCCATGTAGCTTTGTGCAAAATTCAAAGAAAGAAATCTTTAATTTTGATCTAGGAAGATATCTTTATCTGTAGGATCAACGTGTCAATGAGAAAACAAAATTTGAGAATAAATACAGCACTTCGTATTGTTCTCTCTCTTGGGTTTTGGGTATCATATGTACTCTGGAGGGTCAGGTGCTCTTTGACCTCTCCGCTGTTCTTTATTTATATGATCATGCAGTGTTGGTTGGTGTTAGTTCCTGCTTTAGAGTCAGAGTGGGCTGAATTTACTCTGACCCTTTTAAGATCAATGTCCATGTACTGGTATACATATACAGATATTATTTTGCCTTCTCAGTAAGAAGTCTAGTTTGATGGTGGCCCTTTTTTAAATATATATTATTATTTTATCTTGTTTTTTCATTCATTTTTTTTGTGTTTAAAATATGTGTTGATCGGGTAGAAGTGTTTAGGACTACCTTCATCATGTACAAGGTACCTCTCTAGTTCACTTAATAATTCATTTTTCATCCAATCTTTATCAAAATACTTTTTTGTACGATGTAAGAGTCTATTTGGTATGGTTGGTATGTTTAAATATTTGTGTATGAATTTGAATGTTGCTTCTCTGGGAACTCTATATGCTGTTGTCGGGAGTGTGTTTTGAATTGTTGGCAACTTCATTTTGATTGTTTTGTCACTTACTATGCTGGAGCTGCATAGTCATTTACTGGTCTGATGCATGTTTTGTATATTTTTCGTATATTGTCTGTTGATGCTGCACTATTCTTGCAAATAAGGCTCCAAGCATAGTTGGTTCTTTGCCAGACTTTAATTTCGTTTACATGGTTAGTTTTGTGTCATAGGCTAGACTTAGAAATTTTGCCAATGTGGTAGGCAGAAGTAGTGTTCCATTCACATATACTTCAGGCTGAAGTATTTTTTTGTATCTTGTCAACTACATAAAGACGACAAGTTGTGTTTTTGCTGTATTTGTTTTTATTTTGTATTTTCAACAATAATCGTTTATTCTGTTTAGTTGTTGTTGTATGTTTATGGCTGCTGTTGTTGGTGCTGTGGCACTTTTCGATACTGCCACATCATCAGCAAACTATGAGGAGAATCCATGCTTAGGATCCTTCAATGGCAAATTGTTTACATACATGATGAAGAGTATAGGGCTGACCACCCCTCCCTGAGGTACACCAGCTTCTGGAGAAAAGTACTCAGAAAAGGTTCCCTCTACATTTACTCCACATTTTCTATTTTTCAAAAAGGTAGATAACCAGCGAATAATTCCACGAGGTAGTCACATTTCCTTCACATGTAACCGTAGACCATTGTGCCATACAGTATCAAATGCTTTCTCAATGTCAAGAAAGCAGGAGACAGTCCATTGGTTTTGTTAAAGCTGTCGACTATCCCTTAGTGAGTCTGACTAAGTGGTCAGTTGTTGTCTAAATTTTCTGAATACGTTTTGTTCTTCTGGTAACTTTCATGTTATCTCCAAGGATGTGGAGAGTCTGTTACTGACTATTCTCTCAAGAATTTTGCCTACACAGCTGATCAGGCTGATTGGTCGGTAGCCATTAGGTTTATCTGCTGGCTTTCATACCTTATGGAATATTAGTATATTAACATGCATCCAAAAAATTGGTATGTGTTCTGAGGATAGTGATAAGTTAAAAAGTGCTTTTTGGTGATCAAACAATTTCGGAGTGCCCTTTTTTGGGAAGATGGCTTGTATCTCATCTTCACCCGGAGATTTGTTTCTGTGTTTTTTATTGCTTCAAGAAGTTCATGTATGAATATTTCTTTCATTAGGATCAGGTCTTCATAGTTTATGATGTGTCTTGTATTTTCCTCAGATACACTTGTTAAGAAATATTGGTTCAAATTGTTCTTTGTTGTTTAGTATATAATTTGTGACTTTGTTGTAAAAATAACCATTTATATCCAGATCTGTATGCATTTTAAATGTATTCTGTGGTTGGTTCACTTAATTTTGTTTGTTTTAAATTTCGCACAAAGCAACACGTGGACCTGCTGCGCCAGCCGTCTTTAATTTAGCAGCGTAATTGGGGTACGCTTTTACCAATGAATGTGGGATTGACCGTCACATTATAACAAACCTTGTCTTGTATTTGCCTCAGATACACTTGTTAAGAAATATTGGTTCAAATTGTTCTTTGTTGTTTAGAATATAATTTGTGACTTTGTTGTAAAAATAAGCATTTATATCCAGATCTGTATGCATTTTAAATGTATTCTGTGGTTGGTTCACTTAATTTTGTTTGTTTTAAATTTCACACAAAGCAACACGTGGACCTGCTGCGCCAGCCGTCTTTAATTTAGCAGTGTAAGACCAGAGGAATGGCAGCTAGTCATCACCATCCACCACCAACTCTTGTGGTACGCTTTTACCAATGAATGTGGGATTGACCGTCACATTATAACAAACCCGCTGACTAAAAGGTCGAGCGTGTTTGGTGTGATGAGGAATCAAACTCGTGATCCTCAGATTAAGAGTCGAGTGCCTTAAACACCTGGCTATGCTGGGCTATTTACGAAAAAAAGAATACTGAACAAAATTTGTGTATATATTATAATGTACATCAATTAATTGATAAGGAAGTAACTGAAAACAGAAAAGAAAACCTCTAGAAAATTGTTAAACCTTCTCAAGTGTGAAAACATTTAAAACTTTGCTAAACTAGTTTAAACACCTGGCCATGCCGGGATCTGTTTACTCTCTCTTCTGTAATAGATAATAAACTCAAGATTTCGTAAATAATTTTAATATTTTTGGAATATCTTCTTTCAAACATTTCCAGTCACTTTATGTTTTTCTCTTATTGTGAAAATGTGTTGTTCTTATAGCAAAGCAACAACAGGAAATCCTCTATGTCTACCAATGGGAAATCAAACGCTCGATTTTAGGATTGTAAATCCAAACTTATCATTAATTATGAATGTATTTTGAGTTGAAACCTGTTGTGATTTACAATACCACATATATATTTTAGGCTCATAACAAATTATTAACTACTTTTCTTCAGGAAAGCTCATAAATCAAAAATCCTGTTAGATATAAACAAAGTTTAACAAATCTTGTTGATAGTTTATCTTGCTCTGCACCTATTTAATAAAAAGTATTTTATCGACTTCTAGAAGTTTGGTATAATAATATTAATGCCATATCAGTTCAAAACAACCCACCCTCGTTGTACAGCGATATGTCGGTAGACTTCAAGTGTTAGAAATCGAGTCTCGATATTTGTAATCCATGGTGGACAGAGCACAAATAGCTCATTGTTTAGTTTTATGTTTATTTTGTAGGGTTGTATCGCTTCTCTGTCTTCATGAGTCATTAACTTTTGAAGTGGAGTTGTGCTTATCCTATTTACTAGTACAAATACTTAGCACACATATGATGTAAAATTTGAACACTTAATTTATTATTTATAATTTATCAACATGTACTGGTCCCCTAGCAGAACTGGTATCAACAAAAACAAAAGTATGAGAAGAGCAATTCTGTCCCAAAATAAACAACTTGGAAGCATGAAAAGTAGTGGAAAACTAAAACTCCTGAAATGGTGTGGAGTATGACAGACTAAAATAAAAAGTGTTGAAAAAAAAGAAAAACAGAGTCCAAATGTTTTCTCATTGATTACATTCTCACTTAGAAACATTGCTTTACTGAAAAGAAGAAGAAATCACTGGCAAAACCCATGAATCTAATTTCCTGAAAATTAAAGTCTGCATATAACGTTGAACTAAATTCCTGGGAAATCTTACCAGAAGCATGTTCAACTATAATGGAAATTTCTATCGTCAATACACTGATCATATATTACTGCAGCAGTAATTTGGTTTATCAACATATTAGATACCCAGAGCTCTCATGATTGTGAACAAATGTTCTTAATGTAAGGCTCAGGGAAAAGAGCAAAAATATCAAAGACAGGAATTTTGTTTCTTTTGTTGTTGTGGTTTTATTTCTGAAAATATTCTTGACTATTTGAAAGCTGCAGGAATATTCTTCTATGACATCATATGTTTATTCTGGTTTATCAAGTGCAGTATGTAATACTTAACTGATTGAAATCCAAATTATTTATTAGATAAAAATTCATCTTGACCAAAAAATATAGAGTTTAAACTTTTTATATTTTAAAAGAAAGATATAAACCCTTAACACAATTAGATTTATCTTCATTAATTTTCTACAAGGTACAACTGAAGATTGCCATTTAAACACTATTAATATGGTAGAATACATCATGATGTATTTCAGTTTCTATATAATACATAATGTATAAAAACCATAATAATTCTGAAAAGTATTTTAACTTTTTCTTGAATAACTCAGTTTGAAAGATTCAACTTATGTTATTATTTGCTATTTCTAAGAAATAAAATCTTAAAAACCTTTATGACCTACTTAGACAGCCAAATCATTAACATATCCAAAGATAATCTGTATTAATAACACTTATGTAGTAATTCTTAAAAGTCTTCAGTTAACTATAAAATCCTATGTTTTTTAGTACTATGAAACCTCACATTGACATATTCTCCTGCTCATTTTACACCACTTCAAAACAGGCAAATGCAATAATGGGAAAAAAGAAAAAAATCAAAATTTTTGTATTTATATGTTTACAAAAACATAACATATCAACATGTAGGGGGAGGTTAAGTGATTAACAATATATCATGTATTTCGTGATGACAAGAAACCAACTTGAAGTAAAAATGTATTTTAGAACAACTGTTGCAAACTCCTTCTTTGTTAATCTGGAGATGGCCTAAGAAGGTCAAAACATTGTTTTCAGTTTTATTTTAGTATAACCAGTTGTCCTGAGATACATATCACATACTTGTTATGTTACTGGAAAGTCACACAACAATGGGAATATAAAATTCAAGAATTTCTTGCTCACACTCTCTCTTGAATTACATAGAAATAACTTAGGAGAAAGCTAGTCTAATCTAGCACTTGTGTTAGGTAAAATTAAAATAATAAACCTTTTTACTCCATACACAAATTATACTGCAAAACAATTTTTTGCTTCCTGAAAAGGTTTTGCTGATTGTGGCACGTATCTGGTGGGTATGCACAAATATAGTTTTGGTTTTGCTTCATCAGTAGAAACTTTGAGAAATAGACAGTTAACTGTTTACTGGCAATAACTTATTTAATTGCATTTATGTTTGTAATATGGTATTAAGTTCAACATAATTAAAAGTGTTTTGCTCCTCATTTTTGTTTGTATTCAATGTCCAGTGCATCATGTTGCAGTGTCCAACAGTTGTCAGCAAGCATTGACAAATTCCACTTGCCCTGATATTGTTTTCCCATTGTAGCAAAACTGAAAATTTCAATGAAACTGTATGTAATGGGCAAATGTGGATGTGATTTTCATGATCAGCAGCCAAAAATCTATAAGGAACACCCAACAGTGTTCAAGAAGCAAAAACTATGTTGTGCAGTGTTGTCTAACATTAACTTCATTCTCCACAAGCAAGGAAAGGTGACAGAAAAAACCTATTTCATAATATAAATAGTAGTATTTTACCTTTCTGTGTTGTTACAGATTTGAATATCAAGTTCAGGTCCACAAATTCCTTCCTACTTGTCGATCTACCTGAGGTAATGTGAGTAGAGTGTGATTACTCTTCTACTACCAACAATTTGTTTGAACCTTTGTATCAATAACTTCAATAAACATGGCTTACTATTTCATTGATTAAGTAAACAAATCATGCATCACAAAGATAGAGTTTTAAAATATTCAAAACATATTATCTAATATACATTCATTAAAAATAAAAAAGTGACAGCTGTTAAGATAAAAACTACACTTTATGAATTTGACTTTAATGTGGTACTTATCAGATTACTACATGGAAGTATGATTTTACAAAGCCTTTCATACTGTTTTTCTTCCTACTTTCCTACAGACAATGTTGATGATAATTATGAAATTACAAAGTGTTAAAGACATGTTAAAAGGCCATCACAAAATTTTGCAGTTTCAAACACTAATGAAAGTTAAGGCAGCCTTGGATACCTGGTTGGACTGTAATATTTTGAATGCTAATGTACTGTCTTCTCATGAAGTTTATAAGAACTGACCACACCTTTTCAGCATGATATTAAAGAAGTAAAATGAGATAAATAACACCCAGAATTTGCCTTCATCAGACCCAACTTAAATACATCTGATCTATTTCGGATGTGTGTGTTGGTGTGCATCACCACTGAATATACCCCAAATCAGTCATTTTCTGACCTCATCAAAGTATTTGGTTATTTCAAAAAACAGATTTCATACACTAGCCAAATGATACTATAAAAAAACAGAAACAAGAAACAGTCTCACCTTTACCTTACACACCATCTCATGTGCACCAGACAAAACAATATCACCAAACAAGAAGCATCACAATGTAATTTGAAAAACAATTAGTCAACATGACTGTAATCCATCATTACTACACAACCTGTGTGAGGAAATTAGTCACTCACACAATCAGCAGAACTTCACAAGTAGCATGGAAATTTCTAAGGCAGACATAAAGAAGACAGCTTTCTGTGCAAGATGTGAACTGCCTCTAAAAAGATTAATTTTTGATTACTGAATATTGAAAACAGCAATAATTGGACACACAAGTTGATTATTTTCATAAAATTAATTAATTACTTTGCATGAAACCAACTGATGTATCAATTCTCATTCTGATTAAGAAATTTTGAAATTTAACCATGAATTTTGCAACAAGTTATTTTATGGTCTGGCTTAAACCTAAGCAATGTAAATCTAATTCAGATAGTCAAAGTGAGAGAAAAATAGTGCCACCATCAATACAGATACCCATTTATTTTAGTTTCTGTTCAAATACATTAAAATTACAATTGGTTGACATAAATAAATCAACTTTTTTTAGACTGTTTGCAAATTTTTTAACACTGCTTCCACAAGCCAGACACCCAGGATTTGTGCTGAATGACTGTCCTTAATAAATAACATCCTTCTAGAATGAGCTAAAACTCACTTTTAGAGTTTTCAGGTTGAACAAAAATCTCCCACAAAGTTTTATGAAAAAAATATGCAGATTTAATAATGCTATTGAACGTTTTTGACTCCCATAGCACACAGTAGTAAACTTAGAAGATGTGTATGTTGTGTTATTGACTATTTGCTTTCATTCTTGCTTTTAGTTTTCAGAGAAGAAACAAAATCCATGACCTTCATATCAGTGGGACAGTTCTCATCTACCTATTTCAAAAGTTTGTTCTTCAATCTATCTTTCATTTTTTTAAACATCATTGACTAGCATATCAGTGCAAGTATAACTTTCTCTGGCAAAACTTGTTGCATATTATTGGCATATGAGAATAGTTTTGTATCATCAGATTTAATTGTATTTCCAGTCATGTTCATAAGATCATCTGGATCTCCTGGAAGTAACGTAGTACAAAGAATGCAAGCAATCAACTGTTCTTTTCAAGAGCACTGAAACTTGATGCTTTTCACTGAGCTTCTTGATTTGGAAAGTTTAATGTTGTTGAGGATACAATACCAAATTGAATCGGCATTGCTCCTGTGCCATGTTGAAATACCACAACAATGTCTTGCTTTTGCACTTCAATTCTTGGATAATCTGCATCATTCAATCAGTGTCACAAACTCCATGGGATCCTCAGAAGTACTGCTAGGCATTTCATCTTCATCACTCTCCAGTGGAATAGATGAATCAGTCCTTCCTTTTCTCTTTCTTCATACTTTTAAATTACCTTGCAGCTCTTTCACACCTGCTTTTTATGCAATTTTGACCTCTAAGTCTGAATCATTGCATCTACACTGTCACTTTGAACTTACAAGGCACTTTCTTCTTTTCCTGTATTAATGTTACTTTATCAATAGTGGATCAGTACACTTAATCACTGAATGTTGTAGCATGTTGATATCTGTTTTGTGGCCAGCTGTAAATCCAGTTTTAACAAACTGTGTAACAGTTGTTTGTGTTTTGGCTAATGAGATTTTGGTAAAGGCATTAGCCAATAAACAAAATATCCAGATTGTCAACAAAGTACAATTATCTACCCATGTATCTGAATTTGTTTTAATGAAAAACTATTTAATATCATAAAACATAGTTTTTCATAGTTTAAAACTTTCACATAAAAAGTCACTAAAGTAATTAAGTTAAATGGAAAAGTACTTGTCCTATTAAGTACTCTTGATGATTTACTAGTTACTTCACATGGACAAGTGACAGTGAGAATAAAACCATAATAATTTGTACGACTAACTCAACAACTGGAAAAGCCTTTTTTTTTTCTGATTACGATAGAGCCACAATTCAAAGTGATAGGACATGCACTTATTTCACCACTGCCTTTAAAGTTTAAAAATCGTAAATTTACAATTTATGTTGTCCCTACTTATGAGTTATATACTAGTAATTTCATTTTAAAATGTTGTCCAAATCTACTCACATTGAACATTTGTAATAATATTGCAGATACTACTTATAATTAGCATGAAAAATTATTATGTAGCTAACTAACTCATTTTTGTATTAACACTCACAGACTGGAATTAGGCTTAGCCGCCACAGAAAATTCAAGGTACAGTGTATTACTTCAAAGTAGAAATATTGCACTGGTTACAGTTTACATAATTCAGAATTTCAATGCCTATGTATACAACAATAAAATTGAAAATTGTTTTACTTTGACATATTTAATTCTTCTGATCAACTTTCTTTCCTAGTTCGTTTGTTTTTTTTTCATTGGAGACATCACTTCACTAAAATAAAATTATAAAATTGTCAATTTCGTGAGTAGTAAGCGATCTATGTGTGTTATCAAGCGACCTCTACAGTTTCGAACAAAGAGTAAAACCGAATCTGCAAGAAAGTTCTCGTCATATTAAGAAAATAAAAAAAGCATACGTATATTTATATTCTTATCATTGTTAGTAGAACAGAATATTTTGTAATATTAGTGGTACTATTAGGTTAAAAGGTGAGAAATAGGACTTGACTGATATCATAATAATTGTCTCCAGATCCTAAGATAAGTAATTAATATGATTTTAATCTGTAATTTTTGATATATTGTATTAGTTCTAGAACTAGCGCTCATACCCACGAAATGTGTAAAGCTAAAATTCTTTGTCGGATGCTTATCAAACTCAAAGCTGGTAGTAGAGGTAGTTGTAAGTTAATTATTGCAAATTCAAATTATAAATTAGAGTTCTTCTAAGTGTGTATGAGACTGGGATAAATGGCTCATTTATTATCTGAGTTCACAATATTTTGTGACACAATAACTTATAAGTTACTCAAAATTTCGAATAGAAAGACTTGCATTTTCAAAGCAGTATATTTTAATTTTAGATTATAACATAGTTTAGTAACAAACTTTTCAAATATTTGTTGGACATCAGTTTGTTTGTTTAGAATTAAGCACAAAGCTGTACAATGGGGTCTCTGTGCTCTGTTCACCATGGGCGTCGAAACCCAGATTTTAGTGGTGTGTGTCTGCAGACAGACCGTTGTGCCATTAGGGGCTTGGACATCAGAATGAGCACTTTTCTAACAACTAAATTGTATTTTATTAGGTGTCAGTTAAGTCCTCAAATGTTACCTGAGAGTATCAATAATAGACATAATACATTTAGCAGATTAAGTAAAAAATATTAATTCTTAAAGCTTTTGTCATTGATTGATAATGTAGTTTGTTTTGGAATTTTGCACAAAGCTACTCGAGGGCTATCTGTGCTAGCCGTCTCTAATTTAGCAGTGTAAGACTAGAGGGAAGGCAGCTAGTCATCACCACCCACCGCCAACTCTTGGGCTACTCTTTTACCAACGAATAGTGGGATTGACCGTCACATTATAGCGCCCTCACGGCTGGGAGGGCGAGCATGTTTGGCGCGACTCGGGCGCGAACCTGCGACCCTCAGATTACGAAGTGCACGCCTTAGGCCATGCCAGGCCCCAGATAATGTAGTACCAAAGAAACTGCTGTTGTGGCATATAACACAACTCATTAAGGGTATTCATTTGAAGCATTCTTGGAAATTTCATACACACACATTTATATTTTTGTGGGATCACTGGCCATTAATAGGAAGCCAAAGGGTCAAATATTACTGAAGATTAAAACATTTTTTAAATTGTTCAGTTACTTATTTTGCTTATGCTTGTGATTTTTTTTTTGGATAAAATACAAATAATTTTCACAATAGAATATTATTACCCAAATATCAAATATTTTCACATTTTATAGAAATGTAATGTAAAGACATTTTTACCATTTCAGTGTTAATTTGATAAAAAATACGTATATACTGAATATACTTTATATACAGTCATAAAGTATAGCAGTTTATAAAATAATTTTTAAAAATATTTTAAGTATAATATTTTTATCATTTGAGTTATCTATGATTATACAAGATGACACGTACACTCTCACATAATTTTGAAAGGTATTTTTTTAAACATTTAATTATTTTCCTATTGTAAATAATACGATATGATGATGGATTTTTAGTGAATCTTTGTGTGCATTGGAGCCTTTTTAACAATAAAATATTGTTTTCACTGCATAATACTCCTGTCTTACAGGTAAATATCAGTTATTCTCTTTGAAATGAAACATCTGTTTTCAATTGCCTAACTTTAAACTTCATACAACTTTTGATCCACTTACTTAATCAAATGAAATTCTGGTTCTTATTCCATAGCATCAACTATTATTTGTATCTTGATAAAATTATTGCAAATATTAACAACAAAGGCACCATATATAAATATGTTTGGAATCCCATTAGAAAATAATGGTGGTGTTAAGGTTTAAAATTATTTAAGTATGATTATTTACACACATTGAAAAACCTTCTCTAGTCTAATGTATTTGACTGAGGTGAAAAAAGCTAAAAGAATTAGGTACCTTTTTTAGAGAATATATAATTTGAAAATAAGAAGGCTATTTTAACCTTGATATAAGATTTTGATGTGGGCTACCATTGCATTTAACAGCTTATAAGGCTCGCTGGCATACAACAACTACAGTAGTGGTTGGAATACTAGTTTGTTATAACAACAGTTATTATGATATGAAGTTTGTGAATGCTAACTTAGAAAAGGCATTCACTTCATAACAGCTGTTATACAAGTGTTCATTGTCTGTTCCCTAGTAGGACAGAGGTAAGTCTTTGAATTTATAATGCTAAAATGAGGGTTTTGGTTCCCCTTGGTGGACACAGCAGATAGCCCATTGTTGCTTTGCTATAACAAAACAAACACATTCTATCTGATATGTTTAGAATATTATCTACCATCCACTCACCACATTGTCTGACTGAAATTATATATGAATGAAATCATTAGATAATTAATGCATGTAATAAACCTTTGAAGTCCAAAGTACATGTAGTTTTTATAATAACTGATGCATTCAGAGGGAGATTTTAAGTTTCAAGCTTGTTATATTATATTCATAAAGTTTGTTTGCAATTTTTCTCTATTTTGTTTCACTCAACTATTTAAAAGTTATTATATTTTATCAGAATATCTCTCTTTATGATTGAACCTTTTTATATTTATTACTCATGTAAAATAATAACATTTGGTCAATCTAGAATCTCTTAAAGCTGAAAAAAAATTATATCTGAGACAGCTCATATCCTTATGTTTCCATTATAAACTTTGAGGGTTATTTTTAGGAGTCACAGGACGATGGAAAAATTCCACACGAATAAAAAATTTGCTAATGTGTTCATGGGCGATGTAGCAGTGGTAGTGGATTTATCAAGTGGAAGCTGATGTATGCTCTCCATAGAGAGCCATTGTGTGGGTTTTTTGTACATTAAAACACAGCTGGCTACAGTACAATGTTTTTAGGGTTAAAAACCTAAAATAACAAACCAACATTTACTATTATGGAGTATATATCGTTGCAAATCTACAGTATGACTTAAATGAGTCTTACAAATCATAAATGATCAAGTCTGATTGTAAGCACTTATCTGTAATGACAGATTCATTGCTCTTAACTTTAACCCTCTGTTCCTAGAAACATTTCTTGAGATGTCTCTGAACCAAGAAGTTTAGAAAGAGTAGACATTTTATTTTTACCAAAAACATTGAATGAATTTTTATTTCTTAAAAAGTTATAGAAGTTGCTATTTAAGAGATGTTTTCTTGTTGGAAAGACAAATAGAAAGTTCACTAACATAAGTTTCAGCATTAAATGACAAAAAGAAGAAACAAACAAACATGCAAATCAGTAACATATTGCAATGATGTAAGGAAATCACTGGGTAAAAAAAAATTAATTAAAGAAAAATAAAATATAGGAGTTTGAGAGTGTTTATAAGAGGATAACTTATTGTTTAATTTTAAAAGTATAATAAAGGGAGCAGACAACTAATATTCATCACTGGTACAGCTCACTTACCATTTCAAACAATACAATAGCCCTCTTCCACTAGATGGTTCGTGTTTAACCTTCCAGTCCTCTTTACCTCAAAATTAATATCTGTAATGCTAAACATCATTTTTCTTGATCATTTAGTGGAAATGTGTACAAAGAAAGCATACTCATATCAAGAATTTCAACTTACATTCCTTGTCCAGTGAATAATGTCACTCCTTGACCTTTGTTCACTGACAGCATTGGTCATGAAACATTTTCAATCATTATCATACTTGGCCAACCAGGAATATTTTAGTTATAGCCCATTTAACCTGAACTCTATATACAGTACTAAAACATACCTAAGAGTAGATCCACTAAGATCGTACTGTGTCAGTTAAGTGTCTCCTTTATTTTAATTAATTCTATAGCTACCCCAATGCACCAATTCTTTAATGATTTTTATTTTACGATTTTCCAATCTTATTTCAGTCCAACCCTTTTTAAAAACAAATAGATTTACTTTAGTTTCTCAGATTCAATTATTTTATCACTGTGATTTTATCTGAATCTTTTTCAGTCTTCAAATTCTTCAGTATTCTCTGTTTCTGTTTCCAAAACTTAGTTTACTTCAAATGTTTGGAGTTCCCAAGTTTATGTTGAAAATAGTGTACTGAGTGAGAGAGAGAAAAATGATACTTTTCTATAGACTTTTACAGAGCAGAATAATTAGGATAAAGAACATTTTTGAGTCAAATCTAACACATAGTACCTCAGTACACACCCACACTATCACCTTACTATGTGTGCAAAGTTTTAGGTTCTCTTCTCTTGGATGCATTGCAGTCACACATACAACTCGTCATAATGTTAATGGCTAACTCCATGTAACCAAGCTATCCAGCTCAGACAGTTCTTATTTTAGTTTGGCTCTTAAAACGTGTAAGCAGATAAACAGTTGTTTCATGAACCGAAACAAAAAGTGTGTTAGTCATTAGTTTGGTGCCAAATCTTCTCACTATCTCCATATGATCATTCCAACGTACTGGTCATTCTGAAAGTCCATTGACCAATGAAACTAAAGTGGTGACCTGAAAATGAACATGTCCAGTAAGGTAAGAGACCGTACGTTTTCACTAATGACAGCACCAGAAACAAACTCCTACGGTCAAGATTCTAAAGGTTGTCTTATGGTCTTTCTACAAAACACGGTAATGTTTCCTTCTTCACCATTCAATAACTTTATTGGTGCTATCTTCCTCATAGTTCTCGGGACCTACTAAAGCTACATCTTGTAATGTTCTTTGGAGAAACACAGTAAGCCAAAAATTAAAGAAAAAACCAGGTTAAAAACTAACTATACCTTAGTAACGAATGACACCATGTGAACCAGATGTACTTCCAAACTGAAATTAAAAGTAACAAGTATTTTCGTTTCTTGCTTTTATAGTTCATATGTCATGCTGTGTTCCAGCCAAGAGAGTGCATAATTCTACTCGTGATTCATGGCATGCGCACGTTTTACTGATTTCTAGTACTGGTCTGGATAAATAGTAACCAATGTTTATATCTCTAGTATTTGCTTAGATAAACAATCATCTATGTTCTAATCGCCAGTATTTGCCTAGTCAGATACTGTTGTGTGTTACGATCCTTTGCACTTGCCTGATTAAAAATAAGCTTAAATTACGTTTTCTTACAATAAATAGTTACAGGTGTTCGTATATCACTCTGTTGTCTTAAATACATTGTTCCCAAACTTTTAATCTGTAACAGTTGGGGATTGTGAGTAATAAAATACATCCAGATATTAGTATTATGATTACATTAAAATTTAACATTAATCCTTGTCTCTAAATATTCCACTTCTATAAATACACTATAAAACTGAAAACGCACGTTTCGAACGCAAGAACTTTCATTTTGAGATCAAGTACAAGGTTAGAGGTCGTGAATCGCTGCACTACACTTTTCTGATAACTTATATTATTTGAGAAGAACATTATGTAATTATAACAGTATGCGAACAGAGTGATTTATAAACATAAAGAAGTGTTTTACTGATGGTAAAAAATAGTGAACATATGTTTTCTGTTTCTTAAGAAGACAGACCAATGTATTCTTGAAACATGTAATATGTTCCACCATGAATAAAACATTTTTTATGCTTATAGTTAGTTGTTTGCTGATTTATTCTTTTAACGAAATTTTGTAGAATTAAGAAATTTATTGTTTCAATAAGATTTGTGAATATTGGAAGTGAATTGTGTAACTCTGGAGAAAAGCTATCTCTACAGTTGTGATATATTTTTGTAAGTGAAAAGTAATGTATTTTCTTATAGGAAAGCCGCATCAGGCTATCTACACTGTCCACCAAGTGGAATCAAACTTGTGATTTTAGCGTTGTAAATATGTAAACTCGCCTCTGAACAATCGGGGAGCAGAGCGAATAATAAAAACATTCTTTTACCTTTTGGTTTGTAGACGTTATAAATCAATCTCGTGATGAACTGAGAATGCCATAAATAATTTTATTTGCTTTTATACAAATTAACAGAAAAAGTTCAAACTATGTTGATAATTACATATATATATTATGATTAAAACATAACTGGACTGTAAGTAATATTTCAGCACATTATATTAAATTATAAACATAAAACTGGTTCTGTGATGATATAAAAGTATAAACATATAGTCACGTGATTTATGTATAGAAATATATTTCTGACGTTTAATTTAAAAGATGAAACATTTTTAATCTTTTATGGTACGTTAAGAAAAATACATAAAACTTATTCTGTTGATTTTTCAAATAATTAGAAAGATTATGAAGACGCTTGTGAAAAAATTTGAAAATATTTACCGATAGTGGTGGCCATGTCTTTACTGTATCAAATATATCTACATAGCTGGAACAACGACCAGTGTTAAAGTTTATGCCACTCAGGATTTAATAATGTCTCCACATATAAATAAAAAAATTGAAATATTTACAGATACTGGTAAACGTGTCTCTTCTGTAACAACTGTACTTACATAGCCTGAACAAATTACCAGAACTAACGTTTACCTATTACAGTTAAATCACCTAGGATTTAATAATGTCCCCACATATAAATAAAACAAATTGAAATATTTACAGATACTGGTAAACGTGTCTCTTCTGTAACAACTGTACTTACATAGCCTGAACAAATTACCAGAACTAACGTTTACCTATTACAGTTAAATCACCCAGGATTTAATAATGTCCCCACATATAAATAAAAAAAGTGAAATATTTACAGATAGTGGTGAATGTGTCTCTTCTATTTCAAATGCACCTATAAAATCCGTGTTACCTTTTATATTGGAGTTACGCAGGATTTCATATTGTCTCCACATATGAACAAAAAGAATTAAAATATCCATTATTTTGTTTAACATGGTGTTAGTAACAGCATGGTTAGTGTTTGCGTACCACTTACATATTGGTTTTGTTTGTTTTTGTATAACTTCTATTTCCGTATGTATGTGTTTTACGATGTAATTTCGGTTAATTACATTAACCACAAATGTCATCATCTATTTAGTAATAGATTGCTATTACTTGATTTGTCATATAAATTGACGTAATATTTTCCGAACCACCGTCATTGAAACTGACACGACAACTTACGAGAAAAGATTTTGCGAACAATATTACTTCTTCTCGTAATCAAATTATTAATCGAACATACTGTAAAAATGGTATATCTTCGAAAAATATTCATTATTTCTTGATAATATAAGATTTTCTTTTTCAATAAAAAGCATACCCGTCTTATTTCTTTCTGGTAAAATACATTATTTTCCGCCATGTTTCCACTCACCGAAAGAAAAATGATCGTAGTAAAGCAACAGATATTTCTACAACTGAAACATATAAAGAGAAATGTCCGATAACCACACAGACTCAAAGATATATATATATAACATATTCAATAATTTTTATACACATCCTATATTGTCAACTTAAGTCTAATTACAGTTACGACTACGGCTTAACATATTGTTAAAAGCTTCTTCAACAGAGCTAACAATAACTCTATTAATGTCATTTGTGGGTCTATTAAAAAGTACTTGGGGTAAAAGTTCACTCGTCTTTTAGTAGAGGTAAGGATTACTTCTTGTTGAGTTGGTACACGACCAGTGATCTAAGGTTATAATCATGGGTAACAGTATCATCTTACGTCGTTATAGATGTTCTTGATACATGGTCCCTTGGTACAGGGACGTTAACGTCACTAGAGAGGGTATACGTCGGTATATGTTATCTATGTCAACACTTCCATCACCTAATGTAGTATTAACGTTTTATAAATTTAAATTTTTTATACTGGCTTCACAATCTCTTCATTATCATAAGATAAATCTAGCTTATTCAACTCACTGGATTCCACTTTAATATTAACTTTTTATCAGTTGTGTGGTTTTCATCAGTCATATATTCGGAATGATAGGGTTTCTTTTCTTCAGTTTCTTTAAGTTATTAACATGTACCAACTGTTTTCTTTTTCCACACATTTCTTTATTCTCAAAATAAATTAAACTTGTTTCTTTAAGGACTCTGAAAATGTCTTTTCACAGTTTTACTTGTTTCTTGGTGTTTTCTCTCTTGACGATAAAGGTATAAAAATAATTTATATGTTAATTTTAAATCATCGGTTTCGCCTTTTTATTTGTTTTTTTCTCTCTGTGTAGAGCAGGTTGTGTTGAATGTTTTTTATTAATCTCAAAGGCTAACGACATTCTCTGTAATAGCTCAGTCTTGTAATAATAACCTTCTGCATGATAAAATATTTTTGTGGTCATTATCTCTTGCCTAGGCAGCAGTACATCTCTGCCGTGTAAAAGAAGAAAAAAAACGGACTTTTTAAAGTAGACTCATTTTAAGCATTTTTGTAATAGATGAACCAGCTCTTCCCAAGTTTCATTATTATTTTCACACTATTGAGAGATCATATCTAGCAAAGTTCTGTTTCCGCTTTTTGATCAAACAAGCAAGTTATTGTTTTAGCTCATCATTATTTTGTTCAGTAATCACATTATCTAAATCACAAATAATTGGGCCACACACTCACGTAAAATTAATAGATCAGTTTTAATATTTAATTAGCTAATCTTCAAAGTGAGTTTACGGGATATGAAGTTGGCTTGGAGACAGTCGAAACTATCTTTGATAATACAGTTTTTTAGAAGGTACCGTGACATCTGGCCATCTATTTTTATTTTAAGAAATGAAAGAAGTGGCGGTAAGAATAATTATATTCACTCTTTACTATCAACTACAGTCAGAAATCTTTATTAGATGGGAGTTTATCATAATTTTAAATCAAAATCTTTTTAGTTCACCGGTACATACACAAATATAAACTTTTTTCTTTCCTTTTATACTGTTTGAATCACACTAGACAGCACTATGTTCCAGAAAATCTTTGAAATGAAATATTTATTTTTCAAATAAAATCATGGTTTCAGAACATTTAAAAAACAAAACTTAAGTTTATAGATTTTTACATTTTTGCCAATTCCAGTCCAAACATAAAATACTTCTATTAACATAGTTTCAACGTTTCCTTTTCAATAATGAACTGAAACAGTGTTGTAGAACAATGTCTTTGTCTTTACTTTACGGTAACACTTCCATATTTCCTGCATGGTTACAGTTTTGATGCAATATTTGAAAACAGTGTGACATGTTGTTGTTCAATTTAATGGGATTCATCAAAACTGTTAAAAGTCAAACAGTATTATTAAATTCGCTAGCTTCTGATCTAATGAACCAATAAGGATCAGAATTTGATAAGAAATCTAGTGATATATTCGAGACAAGATAACTTGTAGACATTATAAATTAATTATATTACAGATATTATAATCAATAAAGATAGTGTAACTATCCTTAAAAGAAGAATAGAACATTCCATACGAAGCATGTATCAATTTCACGGAAACAAGATAGTAAAGTACATTAAATATTCGCATCGATTTCAGATCTGTTTACAGCTTTTGATTGAAACAATAGTAAAAATAAGGAAACTTATTTAATGAGAACATTAAATGTTAATCATACATACTATACCAATGAAAAAAAATATCATTAAATAAGTACCTGACAATAAAAATTAGCTTTTGAAAAGTTTATTTATATTCAGTTGTGTTTGTGTTTTTATTATAGTAAAGCCACATCGATCTCTCTGCTGAGTCTTCCGTATATTTAGTAGCCTGTACTGTAAAACATAGAACAATAAATCATCAAGAAGTAATTATTGGACGCACCTTGTAACGTAAAATTTAGGTAAAATGGCAAATTTTCATCTAAATAGCGTGAAGCTAACTTATTTAGAAAGTTTGACATAACTTGACGTAACGATACCAAACCTAAACTCGTTTGGAGTGTGACAAACAAATAAATAATAATAATTTGTAAAATAAAAACAAATAACTTAAAGTTTTTGCATAAAATAATGGAGATTGTAACATAGAGAAACAAATAACTCTGTATTTTACCTTAGGACGAAATTATATAAACCCCATCAGGCTTATTCAACGGGATATCGTACTTTGAAAATACATTAGTCTCAGAAAAAAACTAAAAACATTTCTATAAAGTTTGTAGCGTTGATTAGTGATTTAAATTTGTTTATCAATATATGTGGAAGATAATCTAATTATAAAGTACGATCTTTGTATAATTTAAAATCAGTAAATAGTAATCTGGGTCAAAAAAGTTTCGTAACTCAGAGCTATGGCCTTCACTGTGATGGCGCCATTATAACACATTATATAAATTCGTAAATTTGAAGAATACTATTAACATAACCAACTAACTTGCAGCTGATATCAACGTATCACAGCTTATTGCAGTATAATGAAGATGAAGTCAGTGGTAAGTGTTTTACAGTTTATTCTGTAAGTTAGTTATCGGTTAAACTCTAGCACAGCTCACCAAAGACAAATAGTTTTATTTGTAGCATGGTATCATTCCAGTATGAGAAGTGAGAAAATAATATGAGATAAATAGACCAAAATTAATTTTTGTTCATTAGAGACCTGATATCATTACACTGTTAGTGAAATACAAATTGATAACATAATTCTTAGAAAGGTATTCTATTTCAGTATAACAGAATTTCCAGTAAAATAATACTGTGACAAACGCTATCATCATATAAAACAACAAACAAGAAAATTATGTTGAATTTACCATCAAGCTCCTCGCGCAAAATCTGTCACAACACCAGTAAAATAATCTTTATGTTGACTAGATTCACTAAATTAATCAGTCATTTCTATTACAGTTATTAATACAAATTTGGCTAAACGATTTGAACTAAACATGAATAATGCCATTTATTTTATACTTAATCTGTTCCATGTATGAACATTTCGCAATAAAATATTGAAACTTTATGGAAAAAAGTTATAGGATAAGCTAATTTATATCGTACTAGTTTGTGTAACTGTATGTTTTCGTGAAAAAACTTTGGATCTACAGAATTTCCTCACGGAAAGAGCAAATAGCTTGGTTGTTTAATGGTCCTAGTTCCATAAAAAATGAAATTTATTATTTATTTTTTCACAGAATTTTATTCTACTTTTGATGATTACGGTCTACACTGTAGGAAGATACGCTCAAAACTGAAGTAACAAGAAAACCCGAAACATCCACAATGGTAATAGTGGTTACAAATATATAGGGGGAAATAGCAGAGCTCTTAACAGACGTAGAATAAAAGTGGTTTTGACAAGAAACCAGATTTCGGAATATGTAACGGAAATGAAAGATACAAAAAGAATATGTTTAGAAGAGACACAGACGTAGGCTTGGTTTTTCACAATGACCCTAACTTAATAGATGGGTTAACAAGAGAAACACGAACAACAAGACAAGGAGATTCCGGAGGAAGAAGAGAAAGTGAAACAAGATTGGATAGTGAGCTAAGAATGAATGACAGTCTACATTTGGACGCATAAAATCGTATTGGTGGAAGGTAATTGATAAAAACTGACTTAAGTTCGATGCTCAAGTTAGTATAAATAAGTAAGAATATCAACATTTAAAAACGGAAGAGTTTTAAAGTTTCACTTTTCAAATAATAAAGTTAATCAATTTAACCACCAGGCCATACCTCTCGGCTCGTGTATCTGAGGATCGCTGGTTGAAATTATGCTTTCCCTATCACTAGTCAAAGTTTGCCCCAACATTTTCAAAATTTGTTACTAATGTAATGTGTTTTTTATTAATATGAACATTATCTCATAGGATAAAAGAATGCATACTTTTTTTAATAACTATAACCCTATATTGTCATTGGTATGCTAAGTTTTGGAAGAATCTGGTTTGATAACTTTATTGTTTTAAAATATTTGAATACTTAAAAAATTTGCCGCCTTCAATGGTAAATATAAATCGTTGCTTTTCTAGGTAATGTGTAATGCCCAAGAGTTTAAAATTTATACACATTAAAAAACGTATCAGGTATGAAATGAGAAACATTAAGGCCTAAGGTCACTTTGTTTATTTAATGCAAAGCCACATAGTGGTCAATGTGATCTTTCTTTTTCGCATAGAACCTATACCGGATATTAGCGATTTAAGTTACTAAAGTCATCGACAAGTCGTTGGGGGAAAAGAGAGAACAGTGTGTTTGTGCAGCATAAGTAATCTTCGATTTTATTAAAGGGTAAGAATGGGACATTTTAACTTCTACTTCACAATTAGCTGAAAGGAAATAAGAGGAGATTCATAAATAGAATAGTATCTGTGATATATTATTTGTTGCGAAAGATCCCACTGGTGTATTTATATATATATATATGTCGGGTATAATAACATTAAATGGAAATTAAACTTATATGAATAGAAAAATTATCTATATATATGTATGAATAAAAGTATAGTGCATATTGAAACCAAATACAACAGCAATCAAATAATTTATAGTTGTCTTCAAACATCAAGTTCCTCAGGATAACAAAGAGGAAGTTTGCAGATCTTTGTTATCCTGAATATGACCTACATAGGTGGAAACGTTGTTGTCTACTTTATTTTAATAAAAGCTTTAATACCCATACCAAACGTCTTGAGATAATTTTTCGCTTCAAGTGAGTTTCTCGTTATCACGAATAAACTTCCCAAATCCTTTGAAAATTATTAAAGTTAATTAAATAACTTACGTAAAACAACATCGACAATTTTTTCTTTTTAATTCAACTTATATTAAACTTTATAGATGTTTTTCCTTTTTACAGCTTCTTAGAATCTGGATTATCGCCGGTAGAAGTGATGTTGTGAAATCTTTCCTTTGTTCAATCAACAACCCGTAGGTAATATAGTGAAAACAAAAATATTGAAATTACTGTAAACTGAATTTTGATATAAATAAATTTTGCATTGGAATTTAGTCTGATTTTTACGTAACAGAAGACAAAGAACAATGAACTAATGAAGTAAGAAATAAAGTGTAATTTATAGTTGAAATAAAACTTTTGTAAATTTGTTTGTCTGTGTTTCTCCTCTACCAGGAACACGTTTTGATACAGAATCATATGCTTACGCAAACGCAAACTTACGTGGCAGGGGTTTAGTTTAGAGAGAGAGAAATCAGAAGAATTATCTCTCCAACTGGGGTGTTCAGGATCGTTGTGGTTCCTCTTCGTCCCCTTACTTGAGAAATTGTTAAAATATCCGTGGGGTTTTTCCTTTACTTCTTTTTAATATTTCTAAGGTGGAGTGGGGTATTTGTGAGTGAGAGGAGAGACGGGAGAACCGGACGAGAGCAGCATAAGTGAAGTGAGCCAGACCTTGGCCCGAGGACGGATTACAGTGGCGGCTGGCGAATTGATTTTAAAATTTACTCTTTACTATGACTAGATACCCTATGACTGAGTAAACGGCCCTTTTCAGAATGTATCTGGGACTTGCAGATCCGATGCCAGAGATTTTGCTGTGGGGGAAACGGGAGTACCCCGAGAAAACCCACTTTCACGACCTGGGCGCCGAAAAATCTAGCGCCCGAAATTAGCTAGGAAGAAAGATAGGAAGAAAAAGTAAAAATAAATAAATAAAATTAAAAAAGAAGAACTGATGAGCTATGACGGTGGTATACATAGAAACTGTTAGCTGCGGTCTTGTAGATCGAGTGGTATCTTCGTCATGAACTTGTTTTCACACTTGAAGCCCATTGGTGCAAGTGAAAAACGTGGTCTCGGTGATGGAACAACTGGCTGTTCTTCGGTGAGTTGTTCTTCGCTGGTCTGTGATGCTTTGTTTCTTCTTGTGATTTTAGTTTGAGTTTTCTGCGTGGAGGTAGTTTGTTTTTCAGTTTGTACTGTCGCGTCGATGGTTACCTTGGTAATGGTTTGAGTCTGGCTAGTTGTTAAATTCTGTGAAACTTGGATTGAAGTCAGGCATGATCTGTCCTCTTTCCTTCTTGGATTGCTGACACTTGGCGTGTTGCTAGCAGAGGGAGTTGACGTCTTCTGGGTCGAGTTAGCTGTATCTGTTTTCGTGTTTCTTTTGGTTAGATCTGGACTTGGCGGTATTTTTGTAGTTTCTTGTTGAAAGTTGTCCGTTGGTTGTTTCTGATGTCTGGAAGCTTTGTTTGACCAAGTGTTGAAAGGTCGTCGATGTGGGCGTTCGGCTCTAAAGTGGAATATGTGATAATAACAGCCGTCACGTAAAATACAGTCAGCACTGTACTTCGACGTTGTCACTATCTTCATAAAGCACTTTGGCAAGTCAGTGTTTTGAAAAAATTCAGTGAACAGCATACACATTTGCTTGGATTTGAGATTCTATGGCTTATTTGATTTCTTCTTGTTCTATTGATGGGTCGACTCCCCTGAGGAATACTGAGTAAAGACTGACTGGACTTTTAGTAGGGGAACAACTTACATTAAATTTGGTGTTCCATGGTTCGCAAAGATAAATTTGGTCTGCAGTAGTGGCTCTTTGGATGAGGATTCCGCCCCAGCGTAAAATTCGGGTCCTGGACGGTTCAATGGTTGCCCCTGGCTTGACTCGGGCGATCAACGTGGCGACTTGAAACGGCGTGAGGTTCGACGATAGGCCGTTGACGATTACCGGCGGTACTAACGGCCTGACTGGCGAGGATGAACGTTTCGTTCTAAAAAGCATGTTGGGAGAGATATTAGCACGTCTGACTTGCTCAGTGAATAGCTCTGGAACTTCTCTAACTATTCGCTGTTCACTCATCAAATGCTTAGTTAGGCTAGTTTGTTATTAATATATTTTGACAAAAATATTTGAATAACGAAATTAATCAATGGGTTTATTAAAGAAAAACCTGACGTGTAGTTTTATAATATTTAGACTCCTTTATTAATTCCACAGTGAAGATAGCTTCAACTTGTAAACTGAATAAAGTTTGATACATGTAAACATAGTGTTTAATTTATGATGAACAGTGTTTACAGAAATGTAATATTTTTGACATCCTTCATCGGAACAATCAGAAATTTGAGAGAAAATGATATACTCTTTTAAGTCCCAGAGTGAAACTCATCTTAAATATTTTTGTACCAATAGAGGGCAGCATCTTATATAAATAAATGTTTTTATATTTAAGAAGAATTTATTCTTAATATATATGAAAAAAACGATTATAAATTTTCTTCAAGAAATGTTACACCTTTATTGACTTGTCACTGACAACCAACTTTTACCTTTGTCACTACAATTAATAAATCTCAGGATCAAACATTTGACCGTGTAGTAAAACAAATTTGTCTTCAAGTCGACTTGAACACGAGAGGCGGAAGACTTTTAAACGTCGTCCTCTTCACTTGCTTCCACAACAGGCAGTTTCCGTCCATTCTACGAAGTTTCATAATATTTGACAGTTTTATTCCCATCCATATTAGTGTTAATATGAAAAAGTACTTCTTTTGTAACTCACGTTACAACTGACGTAAAAACACGAAATAAACAACATCCAATCATCTTATAGTTAAGTGATTTTTATTAGCAAGTGTTCTGTATTTTTATCCTGGTTTCTGACAACACTTAAACATAAACATCAATTGAATTGCTACATAATGATATAAACAACAAAGCTTGAAATTACTTAAAATCGTTGTCTGGTAATCAAAATAGTTAAAATCACGTTTATCAAGATCGAATAAAATCCAAGAGAATTTCACATAATTTATAATTCCATTTCAGTATTTTAATATTTTTATTTCTGGGAAACAAACTGAATGCACAAATAAAAAAGTGAAAAACAAAAACATGTTATAATTTATACATTGACCACATAACCCTAAAATCTTGAGTGTTCAGATTATATTTTAACATGAAACATTTGCACATACTATGTGGTGAGTTACTTTCAAAAAAGTCAATATTAGGTCATAAGGGATGAATCTTAAAATAATATGATAGTTTAATGTGATATGAATTTTAAATGTAGATTATTTTAGGTGTTTGGATACAATTGTCTGTTTTATTCTTGTCACCTGCTTTAAAGATTATACTGAAGGGTGTTTTATATCATTGGGAGATTATTCTTATTAATTTTATTATTGTAGAAGTTAAATATTGATTTCCTTTTGCTTGCTTAAACAGAAGAGAAGTGAATAAAACTGACAGATAAAAGAATAAATTAACACGTCTAAGTGAAATGTTTTGGTTTGTTTAGAAATGTCAATTTATTCTTTATTATCCTTTGTTTAATTTCCCCATCATCCTCCACCCAGTGGCTCACCGGTATGTACTCACCTCACTAAAAATCTGTTTTCAATATTTTTAGTTGGCAGAGCACAGATATCCCATTGTGTATCTCCCTGCTTAATTCCAAACACAAATTATTATGAAGCAAAACACTGAAGGATTTATTTTTTGTACATATGACTAACGTGGTTGGTTTAACCTCAAAAAGGCACTTGTAATGGATATTAAAATGCATATGTCGGAAAGATGAGAAGATAAAAATGTGTTTAATGTATAATGGAGTGAAATAACAGTAATAACATTATTACATTTTCGTTTGTTTGTTCTTTTTCTAAACTTTCTGAAAATCATGTTGTTGCTTTTAAATAAATTTTTCAGAGTGAACAAGTTGCTTAATGACAGAGTTGATTATCTGAAGGTATGAAAATCCATTTAAAACTATTTCTACATATCAATTACTTCGAACCTTTCGTATTGGAGACCCCTTTATTTGTTCTTCTGTGCAATGTCATAGCTACGTTAACGACAACTTGTTCTTACAACGCAAGAAAACAAGTTGAGACGAAACTAAGATAATTAATTGAGCAACTAAAATGCTTATCTGAGTAATTAAACAAATACTGTTGGTACCATTAGAGAAATGGAAAAATTTTCTCATTGCTTTTGAACAACAGGTACAAAGATATACAACTTCGTTTCACAATTTTTCAAAAAAATATTATGGAGCAAATTAACTTCATTTTTTTTATTTATGAAGCAATAATAAGCTTATATTGCTTTTGTTTGCTGTTCTATATAGAATTTTTACACAATGTAAACCTGTGTTTCACCTGCTGTGGGTATCGAAATTTTAACTTTATAAGCTATTAGAATTAAGCAAAAACTGCTGAGGCATTAATAATCATAACATTAATATAAACAATGAATAAAAAAAAGCTTCATTTTCCCTAAGTAAAACGAACCGACCTAAGTTATTACTTTTACGCTTGTTTTGGTCTTTCTTTTCTTTGATTCTTTATTATTATTATAAACAAACAATAAAAACTAATCCACCAGTCATAAGCAAACAACATCAAACAAATCCACTTGTTATAAACAAACAATATAATGCAAATTTACTTGTTATAAACAATGTAATACAAGTCTACTTTTCACAAACAAACAATACAACACAAATTTACTTATCATAAACAAACAATATGAAACAAACCAACTTATTGATCTTTATTTCAAAGGTATTAAAACAATGTATAGGTGACTTTTGAACGGAAGCACAAACAATGAGCTTTCTGCGTACTGTTGAGCTGAGTTCCGAATTTTATCATTTTAAGTTAAAACTTACTTTTAACAAACATGCAACAAAAGAAGGAAATTATGATGATCTACGATTATGATAATTATAAAATTAAAAGAAAATAGGTAATTGATGAAATATACACACAACAGAAAAAATATTCCAAGAGAAGCCTAATAACGAATTTATCAGAGTGATCAAAAGCTGTCAAAGTCTCAAAATGTGATTCATCATAATTCATATTATACATGAAAGAAAATATAACATGATATAGGAGAAAAACGTCTGTAATAGTTAAAATTCCCTTATTATATCTCGACTCATTATCTGAGGATCGCGGGTTCGACTCCACGCCAATCCAAAATACTCGCTTTCTTAACCGTGGAAGCGTTATAATGTGACCGTCAATCCCACTATTCGTTGGTAAAAGAATAACTCAAGAGTTAGCGGTAAATGGTGATGACTCGCTGGCTTCCGTCTATCTTACACTGCAAAATCAGGAAGGGCTAGCGCAGATCATCCACGAGTTGCTTTCCGTGAAATTCAAAACAAATCAAACCAAACCGAACAAAAAATTGCATGTCTTTAACAATTTTGTTGCTAAAGGAATTTTGCAATGGCGAATAAATGATAAACCTGATTTATTTTTGAAATTTGGAAGCATATTAATTAATTTCTTTTTTAGATTAATTTAAAGTTCAAAATTAAGTGTGTCAGATGTTGATTCTGGAAATTGTGTTGAATGTGAAATGTTATTGTATGAATATATTATGTGGGTATAATACTTTTAATTAATAAAGTTTACTGAAAATATATTTCACAAATTCTTAAAAACCAAAATTGAGAAAATATCACGAAAGACTTTTCACCGTGTTTGTTGACCAAAACTTGCCAATTAACCAATCATAGGTAATCGTAGCCAAGTAAACACAATGTTCAAGTTCACTGTGTCGGTATTTGGGTATTGATGTTAAATACCCAGGAGAGTCAGGTACATTTGACCTCTCTCTTACCTCGGTGGGACCTGTGTCATTAATGCGGTGTAAGTACATTGGTGACGATAATAAACACAATGTTAAGCTGCTGTTTTGGTTTGTTTCAAAATTCGTGGTCAGCTACACGAGGACAATCTGAGCTAGTCATTCTTATTTTGCGCTAAGACTAGAAGAAAGACAGCTAGCCATCACCACCCAACGCCTACTTTTGGGCTACACATTTACTAATAAATAGTGGGATTGGTCATCACATTATAACGTTCCCACGGTTGAAAAGGCGAACATGTTTAGTGTGACGGGAATGTTCAGTTATTGAGATATGGCAATGTAAAAAAACACAGTAAAGGAACTATATAATATATATAAAAACATAGTTACGTTTTGTTTGTGTCGTTTGTTTTTATATCAAGAAAACTCAAACTTTATATCAAAAAGTTGTTATGCATTTCCATAATAAAAATGTTCATTAATTCATTCGTAATAGGAGGGTCGTGGGTTCGAATCCCATCACACCAAATATACTCGCCATTTTAACTGTGGGGGAGTTATAATGTTTCAACCAGTTCCACTATTTGTTGGTAAAAGAGTAGCCTAAGAATTATCTGTGGGTAGTGATGACTAATTTCCTTCCCTTCAGTCTTACATGGCAAAATAGGGACGGCAAGTGCAGATAGCCCTTGTGTAGTCTTTGGGCGAAATTCAAAACAAAGAAACAATAATTAATTCATACTTACTTCACTCTAATGTCTCCGGATTTATAACGCTAAAATCAGGGGTTCGATTCCCCTCGGTGGGCTGAGCAGATAGCCCTTTGTGGCTTTGCTATAAGAAAAACACACACACACTTCCCTCTAACGGACAGTGTTATCAGTATGTTTCTACCTGACCATCACAATAGTTAATGTTCTTTACAGACCATATAGTGCACCGAGACGTTTCGTGGAATTTATAACAACATTAATGTTTTTGAAAATCTGAGATATCAGTGAGAGTTTTAGCGAAACGTTTTTTGTTTGTCTTATGAAAGGAAAAATTTATTTTGTTAATCGGTGTCTTAAGTTTAAAACAGTCGTGTTTATAGAATAATAGCGTTTGTGTTACAATTTAGAAAAATAAATTAATTGTATCGTTCCAAAGAAGGTTCAGAGAGATTGTATCATAGAATACAATCTCTATACGTTCTATCTATCCAAGTATAGAAATTAAAATACAGTCATATTGTATGCCGTTAGAGTACGCCTAGATACCGTACAACGCAGTATATAAACACTTGAATTCTGTACCAGTAATTAATGTTAATAATTTGATATAAATACAAGCCACATATGCGAAGTTATTTCGCAAAAAGCGCTTTAACTTCACGAAAATATCTGCACATGCCTTCGTGAAACGTCAAGTGAGTTATCGGTCTTACATTTTAACATTCAGCTTCACCTACGAATAAAAGTGGACCGTTTTTGGTTTATCGTCATTAGGATGAATGACGGCTGATTTGAAGCAACAAACCCATATGATAAAAGGACGTACAGATACAAAAGTATTTGTTTCGTCAAGCAAACTAGATTAGCTGTTTCTATCTCAAGTTTTCAAAGGAATCACAGCAGTGGACGGTTGTTAATAATTATTCTCTGCCAACTTTTCTGCACAATTTTACTATATTTTAGAAAATTATGCTAATCAAAGAACGATTAGCATCAGGAGATGTTATATTAAGCATTTAGCTAAAATGATAATGCTTGATAGAGTTATGTCGATTTCATAGGATTAATGACAAGAATCTGTTTGTCTACATTTCATGGCGTTACTATAAATAAGCTATTAACACTGTTATGTTAATAATTCATAACTTTTTGTTATTGTCTGTGGGAAATTAATCTTGTCCTTCTGCACCGGCTCTCGAAATCTTCATTTTTTATGGTCGAACATATATATATATATAACTATCAATTTTATTAATTTTGATAAATATGCTTATTTTATTATCAGCTAACCACGACTGTTAGTTAATACTTTAATATTAAAATGAAGCTATCATAAATTACTCTACATCAAAACCAGATGGGCTATTGTCACACAATTCAACCACTTCAGTGACCTATGAGTAAGACGATCTTTAGTTGTTGACTGGCCATGTTCCGGTATTATTTTTTAACTTACGCAGCCCATGTAACTTCCAAAATGTGATTAAAACAAATCTTTTACGTGTTGTGTGTAACACACTACTTACTGATATTACTACAAAAAACATAATATTATCATTACTGAATCAGTCAACTTCCACTTATCTAAACTACTTCCTTCTGCTATAGTTCTCTCTTGATGTACATGTTGTTAAAATTCCTTGATACTTTATCCAGCTCTCGAATAGGGCAAGTTTCAGATTTCATCTTTTATGTTCGACAGTTTTTTTCAGACTTGAATTTACATTTATATTCTGAATTAACTGTAACTCTTTTACAGTCAATAGTTCTTGCCCGGGTATTCTGATATTTAAAAGATTTCCTGTACATTTAGTTTTACTTCTAAAACTATAGGATGATGTAATTCCTTGGCTGTGAGCAGAACAAGTTATAGCCAATCTAAGATATCAACTATTCTTTAATTTAATTACCTCAGTTCGATGAGGAAACCGATTTATATTTCATTTAGGGTATGGTATCAGTAAGATAAGTTCATCCTTTACACATAAGATAGTGAAGTTTCTGGTGTATTAATTTTGTAAAAATAAAATTATGCTATAAATTCGGTTAACGTAAAATGTATTCTTTAAACGTTGAAGGGTGAAAACTATGGCAATATGAAATCACTTCCTTACTACCCACGATTGGCAAAAACGAACAGCAAATCGGCTGAATCATCATTTTATAGATCGATACAATCATTCCTTAAAACTGATTTTAAAATTTATTTCTCCATTATCTGCTTTCCCCAAAATACAGTGGAATGAAAGCAAATTGTATAGTTTTAATTATATTACAAAGTTATCGGTTACTTAGATTATGGAGGTAATTTCCTTTCAGTTTTTTCTGTCTGTTCCTTTTAAAGGTATCTCTATAAACACTCACAGTGCATCCTTTACTGCGGTTGTCTTTACTTCAGTTTATGTGTAATAATTTGATGTGACAATTTTTCTTATGTTTTTGGAGAAGTAAAGTATGAACTCAATTTTCCACCTGCGGCTACAAACAATACTTGTACCAACTTAGAAAACTCAGTCCCACTATTTCCAACTGTAAATGATAATAGTAGTTACTGATTCTGAATTTTAGAATTGTGATGTAACCTTTCAGTTCCTGTATTTTGAAGCGTAGAAGATCTTATTTTGGTATGTATCAAAGAATTAGTAATGTTTACCATTGTTTAGGACACTTTTCTAATTACCTGGTCATGCAATTCAAATTTCTGGTATAATAAATATTTTATAGTCAGATAATCATTTCTATAGACACGTGTGTTTGATGTTCCATTTTCTTGTTTAATTTAGGTTAATCATCTGTGGTAGCATATCCATATCTTTATAAGATATCGTCGAACTTGCGTCGAATAGTTCTAAATTAATCCTTTCTGTAAGATCCTTACTGAACATAAGATAGCAGGATTTGTCATATGAAATGACGTCATATTTTCCGAATCACTCTCATCGAAACTAACACGACAACTTACGTCAAAAGATTTCTCAAACGATATTAGTCCTTCTCGTAATCAAACTATTAATCGGACATACTGTGAATATGGTATATCTCCGAAAATTATTCACTTATCTCCTGATAATATGAAATAGCTTTCTTCAATTAGAAAAATTCCAGTTTTATTTTTTACTGGTGAAATGCTACTTTTTGTGCCGCCAGGTTTCCATTCACCCGTAGGATAATGATCGTAGTAAAACTGCAGATATGTCGTCAAGTAAAACATATGAAGACAAATGTCTCAAGACCCACACACACATGTATATATAGCATATTTAATAATGTTTATACACATCCTATATTGTCTACTTAATCATACTTAGAACTACGCATATGTCTTAACATTGTTAAAACATTCTTGCACACCAAGTGTTTCTTCACTGGAGCAAACAATAACTCTATTAACGTCATTTTAGGATTATGTGGAACTACTTAGGGAAGGAATTTCACCTCGTCTCCTTGTAGGGTTAGGATTACTTCTGATTGAGTTGGTACAGGACCACGTGTACCTGGTTAAGTTGGTACAGGACCACGTGTACCTGGTTATAATAAGAGGGAACAGTATCAGCTTACTTCGTTATAGATGTTTTTTATTTACTCTCCTCGGGTAAAAAGACGTTGACGTAACTTGACACTCTATACGAAGGAACATCTATTTCAAAATTTCCATAATCTAATATATGGTATTAACGTCCTCTAAGTTTTAGTTTCTATTTCGGCTTCACTTATCTCTTCATCACCATTTAATAAATCTAGTTTATTCGAATCATTTGATTCGAACATTTTTCTTTTTTGTCATCAACTGGTTTTCATCAGTCACATATTCGTTCTGATAGAGTTTCCTTTCTTCAGTTGCTTTAATATGTAAACGTGTACCAACTGTTTTCATAGTTTCTTGGTATTTCCTTTCTTAACAATAGCGGTATATAACAGTAGTTTATCTTTTAATTTTATATCATTAGTTTTCGCCTTTTTACATCATTGTTTCTCCTTATGTTCAGAAGCTTTGGTCAAATGTTTAATAGTTAACTTAAAAGCTGGCTGCATTCTCTGTAATAGCTCAATCCACCCAAATATAAAGTAAGTCTTATTGACCAAAACCACCCAAATATAAAGTAGGTCTTATTAACCGAAACCACCGAATTACAAGTTGGTCTTATTAACCAAATCCACGAAATACAATTAGTTCAGTCTTGTAATCATAATCTACTGCATGATTACATAATTTAGGGGTCATTATCTCTTGTATAGGTAGCATTACATCTCCACCATGTAAGAAAAAGAACGAACTTTCAAGAGTAGACGAATTTTCATTACTTTTGTAATAAATGAACCAGCTCTTTTCAAGTTTTATTATCTTTCTCACAGAATTGAAAGATCATATTTAGCAACGTTCTGTTCAATATTTCTGCTAATGCAGTAGCAGCTGGATAAAAAGTAACTATTTCTGTTTTCTTCACACCTTACAATTGATAAATATCTTTTATTAACTTGGAAAGGAGGTTACTATTTCTATCCGTCAGTAAGTACTGGAGTACACTGTGTCGAGCTAATATGTTATTTACAAATGTTTCAGCAATGGTTCCCGCTTATGAACAGACAAGTATATTGTCTCGATATATCTAGTTGAATAGAGTGCGACGACAAACACATATTTTTCTCCGCTGTATAAAGTAAGTAATGAACCAAAAAATATCCATATCTACTATCTGAGATGGTGTGGATAAACTTGGCACTTTTGGAATGGAATGTTTTTATAATATGGACGTGTCTTCCGTTTGTAATATTCCATGCACTAAGCTTTCTTGTAATGTGACTGAGTGATTTACATCAGCTTTTCCTAACTATCTACTGTGATAAGTGATAGGATGTTCTTTTCTATTTTCATCTAATTGTAATATTACCGTATCTATAGCTTAGCGTGAAGTATCTGTGTTTATGATAATTTCTTTACTAACATCTAAGTAGTTTAAAAAGAATGATTTAATACAACGTCTTCTAATTTCTCGAATGTTCTTTGTTTTTATCTGCTCACATAACTTCTGCTTCCTTCATAGTTAGCTTAGTTTCAGGTTTTGCCAATAACTTAAAATGTAGAATAAATCTTCTATAAAGTCCTACCAATGCACCTTACGTTTTAGTATCATGTGTTACAGCGTCTGTGGTTACCAAACGACCTAGATATTCTATTTCTTTATCAAGAACTGACATTTGATTGATTTAACCTTTGAAGTTTCTTCTCGTAACCTATCAAATACACGTTTCAGTCTTTCTAAGTGTTCTTCTATAGTCGTGGCGAACACTATAACGTCATAGAAGTAATATAAACTTTCTCAGTATTCTAGATGTCATGATACGATATACATTAATCTCTGTAATGTTGAAGGAGTATTACATAAACAAAAGAACATTCTGTTGAACTGATATTTACTGGAAGGTAAGACAAAAGCAGTTTGAGCTTTATCTTTTATTATTACCTACCAGTACCCACTTTGAAATCAATAGATGAAAAGTATTTAATATTCCCCAACCTTTCTAAAGTTTTTCTGTAAATTACGCAACAGATAAATATCTTTAACTGTAACAACATTCACCAATTTAAAACATGAACTTTATGTTCTTCATAGGAACTTATACAACCGGAAATGCATGCGGACTGATACCGTCATCTGTTACTCCTTCTAAAAGCACATCTTTCACACAATTTTATTATTGAAACAAGTGTTTCGCTGGCACTCCATGAGGTCTCTGTGCCATAAATTTATTGTTATTTAAACCTATTATGTGTTTAACCTTCTTTGTACGACCAGGGTCACTTGTCATACAAATAACCTCTATATTTTTTTAATAATGTTATTACGCCTTCTTTATATTTTCTTACATATTTCCTAAGAAATAATTCCCTATTTATTTTATTCTGTTGTGTCCGATGTTTGATATTCCTCACATTATGCTGTACTACTGCAGATAATGTTTCTCTGTTAGTGACCTTGACTACTATTACGTGGTTAGGAAGAATTTCTTTTATTTCACATTTTCTTTCATGTAAACGTTCACTAGTTTATTACAACATTATTGCTAAATTAATTAATACAAATAGTATGAACAATCTGAGTGGCAGTTGTACATTGATTGCACCAAAAAAAGTATAAAAGGTGTTCTACCCAGTCATAACATATGTATTTGGTCCTGTTGATTATCTTGTAGAGTTGACAGTCAAGTTATAAAACGTTTTCAAGTTTCTCTGTCAACGGGCCGGTAAAGCATGAATACTAACATAAGTAAACAATGGCTACACACAGTCAGCTAATTTTAAGTTGATACATAAAAGAGAGACCACAAGATGTAGTTTTCAAAATAAAAGACGAGTATTTCCCCAAAAATATAGATAAATGAAGATATATATTCAATTGTTACCAATGTTCTCCTTTTTTCTTAAGTTTCTTCATATTTTTCTTCAGAAACATAATAATAAAAAATATTATTTGTGATAAAAGGAATAATAAATTGATCTGAGTAAAAGTTACTTTTTCCCCGATTTGTGAACAATTTCTACGAGATAGAAAAAAATAAATATTAATTTCGTAATCTGCGTGTCTGAATTATGAAAAATTCCTGTTTTAAACCAAAATAATTTGTATGTAATTTAAGTTATAAGGTTTATTAATATTGTAAAACATGTAACGAACACAAATGAAAACTCCATTCGAAGTGATATTATTGGACCACACAATGACGTGACTATAACAGATCTATTTTAGCCTTTAATTAACTAATCCTCTAAGTGAGTTTATGGAATATGAAGTATGATTGGTTACAGGCGAAGCTTTCTTTGCTAATGCAGTTTTTTATTTGATACTATGGAATCTACTTTTATTTTAGCAAATGAAAGCAGTGGCGGTAAAACTAATTAAATTCACTATTGATGCTTTCGTGTCATCTACAGTCATAAATCATTATTAGAAGAAAATTTATTATAATATTCGATTAAAATCTTCTGAGTGGACAAACACAAACACAAAAACAATCTTTTCTGTTTTCCTTTTATGCTGTTTGAATCACACTAGATGTCACTATATTACAGAATATTAGAAAGAATAAAACTTAAATTTATAGAGTTCTCCATATTTGGCAATTCCAGTCCCAATATAAAGTGTTTCTATTGACCTATTTTCGTCGTTTCTTTTACAACAATTAACCCAAACAGCGTAGAAGAAGGAGCCCATTGACTTTAGTTTACGTTGACAGTTTCATATTTCCTGCATGGTTACAGTTTTACTGTGATATAGGAAAACAGTGTGAGAATTTATTGGGAAGTTTGAAGAGATTCATCAAAACTGTTAAAACTCAAACGGTTTTATTATATTCACTAAGTTCTGATTTAATGAGCCAATGGGAAGCAGAATATGATAATATATCTAGTGATTAATATTGCTAATTGAGAATAAAATTTATACATATTGTCAGCCGTAATACAGACAACACAATGTAGACAATATGTCAAAAGACTAATTTTGTAAAAATAAGATGGTTTAGTAATAATTATTCTATTTTTACATCGTTCGAAGTCACATACTCTACGTCAGTGGTTCCCAACCTTTTTTATGCCCCGCCCCCCAAAAAAAATTAATATGTCCTCGCATCCTTTACAGTAATTATTTATTTAAGAATAAAGGTGAAGGTGGCCTTTGTATCTCCCACCCTCTGGAACGCTATATCGCACCCCAGGTTGGGAACCACTACTATAAGTGGACATTCTACACACTTCAACATATCTTCCTCTGTCATTTCCACAGTTAGAGCTAACGACACATTTTAAGGTTAAGGGTAAGGGCATAATTCTGTATGTTTTATCAATGTGAATATTATCTCACATGATATTAGAATGCATAGTCTGGTCTTTTAATAACTATTACATCATATCGTCAGTGGTTTGTTAATTTTTTGGAAGCTAATGCTTTGTTAACTTTGCTGATTTTATAATTTTTGAATATTTGAAGAATTTGCTGCTTTCCGAGGATTAAGAAAAGTAATTTGTTTTCTATGTAATGAGTAATGTATAAGAACTTAAAATTTATACGCATTAACAAACGTATTAGGTATGAAATGAGAAACATAAGAGCTTTAGCTCACGTTGTTTATTTATTGCAAAGCTACACAGTTGGCTACCTGAACTTTATAGAACCTACACCAAATATTAGCGATTTAAGTTACTAAAGTCATCGTTAATTTGTTGGGAGAAGAGAGAGGACTGTTGTATTTGTGCAACATCAGTAATCATCAATTTTATTAAAGGGTAAGACTAACTTCTTCTTTACAAGTAACTGTAAGGAAATACGAGGAGATTCATAAGTGGAATAACGTGTGTGATACATTATTTGTTACATAAGATTACTGTGATATATATTATACGTGTTTTATATTAAGATTTAATGAGAATTAAAATTATATAAATAGACAAATTAAATATATAGATTAATTTATAGTGCATATTGAAACCAATTACACGAATAATAAAAAAATTTATAGTTGTCTTAAAACATAAACGTTCTCAGATTAACAAAGAGAAAGTTTCCAACTCTTTGTAAACATGAAGATGACCTAATAAAGTGGAAACGTGGTTCTCTTCTTCATCTTAATAAAAGTTTCAATACCCATACTAAACGTCTTGAGATACATTTTCACTTCAATTAAGTTTCTCGTCATCACGAATAAACTTCCCCAATCCTTTAAAAGTTATTAAAGTTTGTTAAATAAATTACTTTTAACAACATCAACAATTTTGAGTTGTTAACTCAATTTAAATAACACTTCATATATGTGTTTATTTTCACAGCTTCTTAGGATCTGGATTCTCGCCGATATAAATAATGTTCTGAAATGTCAATTTTATTCAATTAACAAACTTTAGGTTATATAGTGCAAGAAAAATAAACTGAATAAAGTAGTAAATATCTGTCTGTCTGTTTTTTTGGTGTTTCACGAACCCGTTTCGATACAGAATTAAATGCTCGCTGAGGTTAGTTTCTATTGAATATATTTCGAATGTTAACAATTCGAAAAAGAAATGTTGTAGAAGTAATATTAGTACATGAGATTTTTCTTGTATCTGTACTCACATTCTTGTTATCGATATTTGATCAATAATCCAGTAATTTATATTAGAGGTTGTTTTAAGTTTCTCAGTAATCAATTTCGTAACACTGTAGTGGTGTCCAGATATCACAGTCACTGTAGTGGTGTAAATCACTTCAGTCAACACTGTAGTGGTGTCCAGATATCACAGTTTCTGTAGTGGTGTCCAGACATCAGTCACTGTAGTGTCCATCACAGTCACTGTAGTGGTGTCCAGATATACAGTGTCCAGTTCACTGTAGTTCCAGATATCACAGTCACAGTGGTGTCCAGATATCACAGTCACTTTATCCAGATATCACAGTCACTGTAGTTTCCAGATATCACAGTTTCTTCTCAGTTCAACTCATTAATACAGTGTCCATATTTTCCACAATCCCTTTACTAACTTTGATAGCGTCAACTAATTACAGTCTAAACTAAACGCTAAACGAGCAGCGAAAACTTCCTGAACATGTTTTATAGAATCATTGTTGTTCTATAATCATTTTTGTTTCAGCTTTCACGTGGTCTACATGTTATTGAAAATCGTTGAAGCTTTACCCAGCTCTCGAACAAGTCAAGTTTCGGATTTCATCTTATATGTTTGACAGGACTTTATGATTTGAATTTATATTTATATTCTGAAATAGCGGTAACTCTTTTATAATCAATAGTTCTTGTTCGTAGAGGAATTCTTATATTTAACAGATTTCCTGTATATTTAGTTTTACTTATTAAACTGTAGGATAACGTAATTCATGGGATATGAGCAGAACAAGTTCTAGTCAATACCACTATTCTTTAATTTAATTACGTCAGTTCGATTATCGAAACCGATTTATATTTCATTCAGGACATACTATTGAAAAATAAGTTCATCTTTGACAGATAAAATAATCAAGTTCCTGGTTTTGGGAAATATAAAATTATGCTATTTTTGCATAGTTCAGGGTCATATACGCTATGGGACCTTCTATATATTTCAGCATAACTTTCTCTGTTATTTCCACAGTTAGAACTGATGAATGATTTACGTTTAAGGATAAGTATACAATTATAAATAGTGTGAACCTTCTATCTGTTGCTTTCAAAGGTATCTCTATGAACACTCATAGTGCATCCTTTACTGCGGCTGTCTTTACTTCAGTTTAAGTATAATAATTTCATCTAACACTTTATGTAATTTACTTTTATGTATAAACTATGAAGTCAACTTTCTGTCTGCAGCAACATACAATACCTGTACTAACTTAGATAAATCAGTCACACTATTTCTAACTGTAAATTATAATTGTTGATAATTATTCTGAATTGTAGAATTGAAAAATAACATTTCAGTTCCTGCTTGTTGAAGCTCAGACGGTCTTATTTTGGTAGGTACCAAAGTGGTAGTAATGTTTATTAGGGCTTAATGACACATTTTTAATTTCCTTCTCATGTAATTCAAATGTCTGGTTTAATTAATTCATTATAATCGCCTGTTAAATTAACCATTTCTATAGATAAGTGTTTTTGATGTTCTGTTTTTTTTGTTTAATTCACGCCATCAACACTAGATAAAGAAATAATGTAGTTTTGAAAATATAAGACAAACATTTTCCGAAAACTTCTAGATGAAGGAAAAAATATAATTATTTTTTATCAATATTATTCTCGTTTCTTCAGTTCTCTTATATCTTTCTTCAGAAACATAATAATAAAAAATGTTTATTGTGGTAAACAAAATAATAAATTGATTTAACTGTGAGTTTGTTTTGCTCCCGATAAGTAAACAATTTCTATGTGATAGAAAAATAAATGATATTAATTTTGAGCTCTATTTATCTAAATTATGGAAAATCTATTTATAAAACCAAAATAACTTATATGGAATTTTAATTATTAGGCAAATGTAATATTGCAAATTATCTTAGGAACAGTATTCCAAACTCCTCATGCAATGATATTATTGGGCCACACTCTCACCTGACGTTAACAGATCAATTTTAAAATATAATTAGCCAGTTCTGAAAGTACGTTTATGGGATATGAAGTAAGATTGGCGACAGTAAAGGCTTTCTTTCATAACAGATTTATTGTTAGACACTATGACATCTAGCGACCTATTTTTATTTTAACAAATGAAAGCAGTATCTATCGGCCTAATAAAGTTCACAATTGATGCTTTACTAAGTTTACTTCGTCTACGGTCAGAAATCATTATATTAAATTAAAATCTCTTTACTCGAGAGACATATACTTATTGAGTAACACTAGATGGCGCTATATTCCAGAAACATTTTGACAGGAAACTTGCATTAATCAAATTAAATTTTTGGCAATTCCAGTCGCAACTGAAATATTTTTATTGATCTATTTTCATCGTTTCCTTTTATTAGTTATTTGAAACAGTATGAAGGAACGAACTCATTGACTTCACTTTACGTTAACATTTCCAGATTTTCTGCATTTTAATGTTTTATTGTGATATAGGAAAACAATATGACATTTTATTGTCGAGTTTAATAAGATTCATCAAAACTGTTAAAAGTAAAAAATTTTATTATTGTATTCAGAAGCTTCTGATCTTATCAACCAATGGAGATCAGAATTTGATAATTAATCCATTGATTAACAGAGCTTATTTAGAATAAGAATTTTTACTCCTTAACAGCCATAATATGACCCATAAGATCTAGCTTGTTTCTAAACAAGCTAATAATATAAATAATCATGATCAATAAAATATCACAATAAAAAAGTGAATAAAATGAAAAACTGATAAACATTTAAACATTCATTTATACTTGACTTGAGACATTAGTGTTAGACCTATTACATTGTTAACCGTTACATTTTCTGAATAGCTCTCCAGAGATTTTCAACAAGTAGAAGTGTTTATCATAATAGTATTACAAACCACACCATATGTGTATAATATCTATTGCTGAATGCATGTTTCTGTTTAGACTGGCTTAAATACGGCAAATATTGTTTGCAAAATACTATTTAAGTTAGTCATTTTATACAACATAACTTATGGACATCATAAATTTAATATATTACAGACATTATAATAAACAAAGTTAGTGAAACTAACCTGAAAAAAAATGGAACATACCCTACGAAGAACATACCAATGACTAGGAAACATGACAGTACAAGGTATCAAACATTTGAATTGATTTCAAATCAGTTTATTCATTCCTAAACAGCTGTCAAGTTAAACAATAATGTGAATAAAGGAACTTGTTTAATGAGAACGAGAGTTGTTAATCATACATGCTACACCAACAAGGAAAAACTGTTATGATATCAGTACCTTTCAATAGAAAATAGCGTTTGGAAAGTTTATTTAATTCAGTTGTGTGTGTTTGTTTGTATTATAGCAAAGTCACTTCGGGCGATCTGCTATGTCCACCGTTCATTCAAATGTTTCTTCTGTGAAACATAGAGCATTAGGAAAATAAGAAATAATTATTGGACGCACCGTGGAACGTATAATTTAAGTAAAATGTAAACCTTACACCTAATGCAGCCATAAATGAACTCAGTTTGAAAGTTTCCCACAACATAATGTAGCTGTACGTAACCTAAACTTAATATGAGTGTTGCAAAAAATCAATAATAATAAAGTGTAAAATATAAAACAAATTATGGTTTTCACTTAAACTAAACAAGATCGTAAGGAAAAGAAACAAATAACTCTGTATGTTACTTTTCGACGAAGTTACGATGCAAACACCATCATGATTATTTGCCATGATTTCGGACTTTGGAAGGATATCAGTACCGAAAAGAAATTAAAATATTTATATAAAATTAATAACCTTGATTTGTGATTTAAATTTGTTTCTTCCTAAATCTGACGAAAAACCAATTATAAGGTATGACTTTTGCATAATTTAAAACTAATTAGTAGCAATATAGGTTATAACAGCTTCGTATTTCAGATCTAAGGGCTTCAGTATGAGAACGTCATATCACCACATTACGTAAATATGAAAAATTGGAGAATGCTTTCAACATAACCAACTAACTAAAGCTGATACCAACGTCTTTCACCGTATCGCAGTCCAATGAAGACGAGGACGATGGTAAGTGTTCTACAGTTTATTCTATAATATAATTATCGGTTATACTGTAACACAACTCACCGAAGACAAATAGTTGTATTTGTTGCATGGTATAATTTCAGTATGAGAAGAGGCACTTCTCTCCGCACAATAATATGAGATAATTAGATCCAATTTAATTACTGTTCAAAAAGTATGTGTTTGTTTGTGTGTTTTCTTGAAGCAATGCCACATTGGGCTATCAGCCGAGTACACTGAAAAGAATCGAACCCCTGAGTTAAGTTTGGAAATCCGCAGACTTGATAAAATAGCTGTTCTCTGATTTGTCACATGTAATTACGTCATATTTTCACAGCCACTGTCGTCGAAACTAACACGACTCCATACGACAAAAGATTTATCGAACAATATTAGTTCTTCTCGTAATACAACTATTAATCAAACATACTATGGAAACGATATATAATCGAAAATTATCCACTTATCTCCTGATAGTATAAAATCACCTTCTTCTATAAAAATCATCCCCGTTTTTTTTCTCACTGGAGGCCTGGCATGGCCTAGCGCGTTAAGGCGTGCGCTTCCTAATCTGAGGGTGCGGGTTCGCGCCCGAGTCGCGCCAAACATGCTCGCCCTCCCAGCCGTGGGGTGCGTTATAATGTTACGGTCAATCCCACTATTCGTTGGTAAAAGAGTAGCCCAAGAGTTGGCGGTGGGTGGTGATGACTAGCTGCCTTTCCTCTAGTCTTACACTGCTAAATTAGGGACGGCTAGCACAGATAGTCCTCGAGTAGCTTTGTGCGAAATTCCAAAAAAAACAAACAAACAAAAAATTCTCACTGGTACCATACTCTGTGCCGCCATGTTTCCATTCATCCATTGGGTAATGATCATAGTAAACCTATAGATATATTTACTACTAAAACATATTAATACACGTGTATTACAATCACATACATATGTGTATATAACATACACAACAATGTTTATACACATACCCATGGTTTTTGTCTACTTGAATTACAACTACGAACATGGTTTTACATGTTACTTTAAAATACTAGCACACCACATGTTTCTTCACTGGAATTAACATTAATTCTATTATTGTCAATTTTGCGTCTTCATTCAGCTATATATGGATGAAATTTCAGTGGTCATTTTGTTGGGTTAAGGATTTCTTCTAGTTGAGATGGTATAAGAACAAGTGATTTACTGTTATAATCATGGGTAACAGTATCAGCTAATGTCGTTACAGATGTTCTTTACATACTGTACAGGGACGAAGACGTTACATGAAATTCTTTGCATAGGATCATCTACGTCAACATTTCCATAATTTAATATGTGGTATTAACGTCTTCTATGTTATAGTTTCAATCTCGATTTCACTCATCTCTTCATCATCATAAGATAAATATAGTTTATTCGAATCATCAGAATGGACTAAAATATTTTCTTTTTATCTGCAATCTGGTTTTACGAGTCATATGTTCGTACTGATAGAGTTTTATTTCCTTGTCTTAAAATCATAATTTACAGCATGATTAAATAGTTTTGGGGTCATTATCTCTTGTAAAGACAGCATTACATCTCTACCATGTGGTAGAAAGAACGGACTTTCCAGAGTAGACTCATTTTCAGCACTTATATAATAAATGAACTAGCTTTTCCTACGTTTTCTGATCTTTCTCACAGTATTGAGAGATCGTATCCAGCAACGTTCTGTTGAATCTTTCTACTATTAAGGTAACATTTCGAAGAAAAGCACTTGTTTCAGTTTTCTGGGCACTTAAGAATTGAAAAATATCTTTTATTAACATGGAAATGAAGTTGCTATCTCTATTCCACAGTAAGTACTGGGGTACAACGTGCAAGCACACATGTTACTTATAAACTCATTATTATTTTGTTTACTAATCACATGATTTTATTCGTACTTCTAATTCATCCTCATTTTCGGTTTTAATTTCTCCAGTTTTGTTAATAGTCTTTTCACTTATGTTTCTTCAGTTTCAGTGCCTTTTACCTCAGTGCTTTCTGACTATTACCTGTGCAATCAAAATCTGTTTCCTTTTTATTTAGCTGATTTACAGATTTTGCACACAACTCAAAATATGGTATAAACCTATGATAAAGTCTTAGAAATGCACGAATGTCTAACTTTTAGTTTACACCAACTGTGGTTACTAAATGACATAGATATTATATTTCTTTTATCAAGAACTGACATTTGATTGGTTTAATATTTGAATTTTCTTCTCGTAACCTATCAAATACACGTTTTAATCAGTGATGACGAGAAACCCACTTGTTGATAAATATGCAAAAACAGCTCGTTTGGGTTGAAAAAATATTTTACATAGAAGAGCGAACAAGAGCCGTTTTTGCATATAAATACACGTTTTAATATTTGTAAGTGTTCTTCTACAGTCTCAGCAAGCGTTTTAACATCATTTAAGTTACAGAGACATTCTGAAAGTTGTAGGTATTATAATACAACATCCATTAATATCTTGAATGTTAAAGAATCATAATGAAAACCAAAGGATATCCTGTTGAATTGATATTTAACTAAATGTAACACAAAATCAGTTTTATCTTTATCATTATCTTCTATTTCTACCTGCCAGTATCCTCTTTAACATCAATAGATGAAAAGTATTTACTATTACCTAACTTTTGTAAAGTCTCCTCTGTATGAGGTAATAGATAAATGTCTTTAACATTTATTGCATCCACGAATTTAAATACTACACAGAACCTTAATTTTCCTACCTTCTTAGGAACTTATGTAACCGGGAATACATAATGACCGATACTGTCCTCTGTTACTACTTTTTTTTAAGCTTATGTTTCACACTTGTCTATCTCTGGCATTTTATAAGGTCTTTGTGCTATAGGTTTTTGTCATTTAACACTATTATGTGATTAACGTTTTTTGTACGACCAGATTCACTTCTGCTACAAATATATCTCTATATTTTTTTAATAACGTTATTACGCTTTCTTTATGCTTTATTTTCATATTTCCTAAGAAATAGAACAATTTATTTTACTCTGTTGTGTCTGGTGTTTACTATTCCTCACATGATGCTGTACTACTGCAGCTAATGTTTCTCTGTTAGTGACCTTGTCTACTGCTACATGGTTAGGAAGTATTACTTTTTCTTTCACAAGTTCTTTCATATAAACATTCACTAGTTTATTACAACAATATTGCTATATTAATTAATACAAATGCTTGAAGCTACAATCTATGAACATGGTGAGTGGGAGTTGTACATTGATTTTTTCTAAACGAAGAATAAACGATGTTCTACACAATTATAACATATGTATCTGGTTCTATTGCTTATTTGGATCCTATGATAATCTCGTAGAGTTTTCATGTTTTTGTGTGAATGGGCTGGTAAAAGCACATATTCAACACTTGATAAAGACACAATGGCCTTAGGGAGTTAACCTGATACAAAGTTGATATATAAAAGACAAACTGCAATATGTGTTTTGAGAAGGAAAGTCGAGTTTTTTCCCCAAAACATCTAGATGAGTGATGATATATATTCACTTGTTATCAATGTTCTTCTTTTTCCTTCTGTTTGTTTATATTTTTTTAGGAACATAATAATAAAAAATGTCACTGTGATGAGAGAAGTAATAAATTAATCTAACTAAGAGTTTGTTTTCTACAAAATTTGTAAACAATTTCTACACGATAAAAAAATATATGTATTGAAGTCTTCATATATGAATTATAGAAAATTTCTTTTTCAAACTAAAATAACTTGTATGTAATTTAAATTATCAGATTTATGTAGTATTGCAAAATATCTTACGAACAGTATTCAAAACAACATATGCAGTGATATTATTGGGCCGCACACTCATGTGACATTAACAGATTAATTTTAATACTTAAATAGCCAATCCTCAAAATACGTTAATGGGATATGATGCATGACTGGCGACTGAAGAAGCTTTTTTCGTAATACAATTTTTACTAGATACTATGATATCTAACGACCTATTTTCAATTTAACAAATGAAAGCAGTGACTGTCAAACTAATTAAAGTTCGCTATTGATGCTTTACTACCATCTACAGTCAGAAATCATTATTAGATGTGATTTTATCATAATCTTAAATTAAAATCTCGTTAGTCAACAGGCACATACATAAAATAAATCTTTTTTTTCCTTTTATACTGTCTGAATCACACTAGATGGCACTATATTCAAGAAAATTTTTATAGGAATCTTCCATTTTTCAAATGAAATCATGATTTCAAAACATTAAAAAATTAAACTTAAATTTATAAATTTCTACATTTTCTTTTGCAATTCCAGTCCAAACATATAATATTTTATTGACCTATTTTCGTCATTTCTTTTTCAATAGGTAACTGAAACAGCTTTACTTTACTTTAACACTTCCATATTATTTGCATGGTGAGTTTTACTGTGATGCAGGAAAACAGTTTCATATTTAATTGTTCTATTTAATAAAATTTATCAAAATTGTTAAAAGCTGTAGGGGTCTCCTGCTAGTACAGCAGTGCGTCTAATGATATACGACGTTATAATCAGGTGTTCGATTCCCTTCGGTGGACTCAGCATTTATCCCGATGTGGCTTTGATGTAGATAGAGGAACAAAAGTTTAGTTTCATACGCTAGTTCAGTTAAATATAAAGCAAAACTTAAACAAATACGAATAATTTATGTAAATGAAAGATATTTCTGAAAAAAAAAACCCAGTCGAAAAATTAATTTTATTCTTTTTTTCAACATTTCGGAGGAGTGAAGGGGGTGGATGGTTCCTCCGATAAAAGATTTAGCAGCTGTGGAGGCCGATAAAGATACGATATGGCTCTTAGATTTTTTCATAGATTACTAGAGCATCATAATCTAACCTCGAGGAACATACAAATTCAAATTAAAAAATTCATCTTTCATCTTTGTTTTCGTGGTATGCTTTAGCTGCCAATTAGGTAGAGCGCTCGGCTCTCTAATTTGAGGGTCAAGTGTTCGAATCCCTGTCACAAGAAGTATGCTCGCTCTTTCAGCTTTGTGGACGTTATAATGTTACGGGCAATCTCATTATTCGTTGTTGAAAGAGTAGCCCAGGACTTAGGGTGGGTGGTGATTGATGACAAGCTGCTTTCCTTCTGGTCTTATACTGCTAAATTAGGGATAGCTAACGCAGAAAACCTTCGTGTAGCTTTGCGCGAAACTCCCAAACAAACTAAACTAAACTTAGCTTTCTTTATATACGTTTAAGAGGCTCTTGTACATTCAGTTCTACGTAACAATGTTAGTTCTTTTAATAACAATGGTGTTGCATCATACGTCATATTTAATGTAGCCGCTGAAATAGCTAGTCCTTATGAATGTTTCGATACTTATGTTATAAATTCATTACTTACAATATTTACTTATGTTGATTGTGGTGGATATATCTCAGGATTGTTTGATGTTAAACACATAGCTACAAAAGGGCTATCTGTGCTTTGCTCACCACGTTTATCGAAAGCCGGTTTCCAGCTTTGTAAGTCCGCAGATATGTCTCTGTGCCACTAGGCGTCGATATATTTCAGAAAACAAAATAACTCAATGAAAAGCCCACTTAAATTATCTTGTTGTTGAAGGAAAACCTACCAAACAGTAGATTAGGGTCTAGAAATATTAAACCAATGTACTTTTGCTATTATTATTAAATTTAAGAACGTTGAAAAGATGAAGACGAAACATATTCAGTTTAACAAAATATCTATTTTTCGTATTTTCGTGACTAAACACATTTAGGCCTCCTTCTTAAATTATTAATAATAAGCTATTGTTCAGCTTTAGGACCAACTTATAACTAGCGAAGCATGGCCAGATAGGTTAAGGCGTCTGACTCGTAATTTGAGGGTTGCGGGTTCGAATCCCAGTCGCACCATACATGCTCGCCCTTTCAGATGTAGGGACATCATAATGTGACAGGTCAATCCCAATATTCGATGTTAAAAAAGTAGCCTAAGAGTTGGCAGTGGGTGGTGGTGACTAGATGCCTTCTTACATTGCAAAATTAGGGACGGCTAGCGCATATAGCTCTCGTGTAGCTTTGCGCAAACTTCAAAACAAACCAACTTATAACTATTCGTTATTTAATAAACTTCCTTAATCACTTCATAGCATACAATGTTTTACCTTTTATTAATGGATTGTATTCATGTGTAGATTAAGATAAAACTTGCTTTGAACCTCTACGTTGTTATTTTTTGGAATATTTTCGTTAGTTTTTATTAACGGCAAAACCGTAGGTAAAACAAAAAATCTTCACAAAGTTGTTCTTTCGTCTCATTATTGTGTGTAATCTGTCAAATTCTTAAAACAAATATTTTTGCGATTCCTTTTAGGTACGGAAAAATAAGATTAGGAGCATCTCGGTCCTGAGAAAAGACTATAACAAGGTTCCTGTTTCTAAGACGAGACGATTATAATAATTTGGGTTGTTCAAAGAAAATTCGAAACTATTAATGTTGTTCAATAGCACTCGTCTGAAGAAGGAGCTATTCTACTTTATACTTGCTGACGAGAGACACAAAAATTAAAACTTACCACAAAAGAAAACTTGTTGCACTAAGCCAATAGCTTTCGCTATACTTTGTCCTCCGCTGCATAGCGGTAAGTCTATGGACTTACAACGCAAAATTCGCTGGTTCGATTCCCCTTGGTGGACTCATCAGATAGCCTGATGTGGCTTTGCAATAAGAAAAAACAAACACACACACTATCCGTTATAAAACTGGTGACATAATAAAACAGGGCAGCAAACGAAACATAAATAGGTAAGTGAAGATATATTCATTCACAAAAATGTTTTGTTTCTGTTGATATGAACCCTAACTGGATTGTGGTGCTGGACTGTACAAGACAGTTCATTTGGTTCTTTGATATTATGTACGAAACAACAGAAGGGTCTACTTGTGATATGCCTTCCACGGGTATCCTGGAATATTGTATGAAATATAATTGGGGATTAGGGGGAGGGATGGGTGGATCCTCAGAGAAAAGGCCTATTATGCTATACTTTGTACATTCTCCTTTTGATAGAAAGTCGTTTTTTGTATTATCATAAGAAAATATGTTTCAAAAAATTGAAACTCGACTTTTACAATAAAGTGTATGAATAATAAGTGTGATTTATGTTCTGACATCAAGTTTTAAGTATGACAGATTTAGTTTTTTGGACATTGCAATAACTTTATTAGAATATGCAGATACTATTACTAAACCAACAGGCAAGTATAATAAATTGTGGCAGGGTTGTTTTGAAATGAACCATATGAGAGTATCGTATAACATTCAGTGTTAGGCCTAACTAAGCCTGTTAAAGTTGACTGAGCCTTCACATTTCACGAAATTAAAAGTAGGGGTTGTACAAAGTGCCAACATGTTATTTTAAACGAAATCGTAACTCAAGACAAATTGTTTAGTTAGATATCAGTTATCATACTGAGACTTCTTCTCAGCTCTTCCTTGTACACTCTAGGCCATTCTTCTAAACGTCTAAAAGTATTCGACCCTTAAACGCAAACAAGATGCTGAAAACTTCGTGTCTCAAGTAACATCAATAAAGAATGTTTTTAAATGTATCTAAAATTGTTTTTTTCGTGGCTTCAAACAGAAATTGGATCCTAATAGACTCGAAAGGGCCATTAGGCAATGTTTCAGACTCATTTGTACATGATTTTTTTGAATATGATTAGCATCTTGAAGAGTATATGTTTTGGAACTAATTGAAAAATACTTTTATAATTTACGTCACAAATGACGTCAAAATACGAGAAAAAATAGCATCAAATATCTCAAAGATAAGTAATTTTTATTAACAAGTGTGTTTTTTTCTTGGTTTCTAGCAACACTTAAACATAAGCATCAAGACAATTGCTATATAAAGAGAGAAACAACGAAGCTTAAAATCGTCAACTGGTAATCTAAATAGTTAAAATCATATTTATCAAAATCGAAGAAACCTAAGACAAATTCAACTAGTTTATAAATCTATTTGTGTACTTCAATATTTTTTATTTCTGGGAAATAAACTGAATGCACTAATAAAAAAGTTAAAACAAGAAAAAATCAGAATTTATACATTGTTAACCATATAACTCTAATGTCTTGAGTGTTCAGATTAGATTTTAACATGAAACATTTGTACATAATAATTCGTGAGTTACTTTAAAAAATTAATATGAGGTCATGAGGAAGGAAATTTCGAGGTCAAAGGTCAAGAATTCTGGTCTCATTGAGGAAAAATAATATAATAGTTAAATATCATATGAAGGTTAAGAATAGATTATTTTAAGCGTTTGGATTTTTCTGTGTATGTTTTATTCTTGTTACCTGTTCTAAGTGAATACTTTCTGGTTTATTTAGAAGTGTCAATTTATTTTTTATTATCCTTTGTCTAATTCCAACCCCAGTGGCACACCGGTATGTCTGCATACTTACACCACTAAAATCAGCTTTCAATACCAGTAGTTTTCAGAGCACAGATAGCCTATTGTGTATCTTCTTGCTTAATTCCTAACAACAAATTATTATTAAGGAAACGAAACGTTTCTTATTTCTCTGCTTATCCTGAAAACGAAAATAATATGGAAATTAAGAAAATAAACTGCTCCTATATAAATGTTTTATTATAAACACTGAAGGATTCATTTTGGCCACGTGACTAATGTAGTTGGTTTAACCTAAAAGGCACTTGTACAAAAGTATATTAAAATGTATGCGTTGGAAAGCTGACAAGAAAAGGCGGGTAATGTATAATGGAGTGAAATAACAGTGATGACATGATTAAATTTTCGTTTGTTCATTTTTCGAAACTTTCTGAAAATAATGTTTTTTAAATAAATTTTTCAGAGTGAAGAAGTTGCTTAATGACCGAGTTGATTATGTAAAGGGTTGAAAATCTATTTAAAATTATTTTACGTATCAATTAGTTCGACCCTTGCGCATTGGAGACTTTTTTTTTTTTCGTCTTCTGTGGAATGTGACAGCTACGTCAACGACTTCTTGTTCAAACTACGCAACGAAAGAAAACAAGTTGAGACGAACTGTTTGTTTTGTTTGTGTGTTTTGGAATTTCGCACAAAGCTACTCGAGGACTATCTATGCTAGCCGTCCCTAATTTAGCAGTGTAAGACTAGAGGGAAGGCAGCTAGTCATCACCACCCACCGCCAACTCTTGGGCTACTCTTTTACCAACGAACAGTGGGATTGACCGCACATTATAACGCCCCCACGGCTGAAAGGGCGAACATGTTTGGCGCGACCGGGATGCGAACCTGCGACCCTCAGATTACTAGTCTCACGCATTAACACGCTTGGCCATGTCGGGCCTGAGACGAACTAAGATAATTAATTGAGCAACTGGAGTGCTTATCTAAGTGATTAAACAAATACTGTTAGAAACATTAGAGAAATGGAAATATTTTCTCATTGCTTCTGAACAATAGGCACAGATATACAATTTAGTTTTCCAATTTGTGAAAGAAATATTATGGAGCAATTTACCTTTATTTCTTTATGAAGCTGTGGTATTAATATTCATAACATTAATATAAAAAATGAATAAAAAATCTTCATTTCTCTCCAAGTAAAACAAACCGACGTAAATTATAACGTTTGTTTTGGCTTTTCTTGTGTTTAATTCTTTATTTATTATTATAAACAAACAATATAATGAAACATGTAGCAGTAAAAAACAAACAACAGCAAACAAATCTATTTGTTATAAACAAACAGTATAATATAAATGTACCAGTTATAAGCAAACAACAAAAAGCAAATCTACTTGTTTTAATAAGTAATATAAAACAAATCTACTCATTATAAACAAACAACATAAAATAAATCTACTTTTCATTAAGAAACAATATTAAAAAGCCTACTTATCATAGAAAAGAGTATAAAACAAACCAACTTATCATAAATAAACAATATAAAGGAAATTTTCTTATCGTAAACAAATAATATAAAAGAAATCTACTTATTATAAACAAACAATATAAAACAAATCTATTTATCATAAACAAACAATATAAAATAAATCTACTTATCACAAACAAACAATATAAACATATCTGCTGATCACAAACAAACAACATAAAACAAACCAACTTAAAGATCTTTATTTCAAAGGTATGAAAACAATGTTTTGTGACTTTTGAACACAAGCCCAAACAATAGGCGATCTGCGTTCTGTACACAGAGTGGAACAAGGCCCTGAATTTTAGCATTTTAAGTTGAAATTTACTTCTAACAAACAAGCGACAAAAGAAGAGAATTATGATGATCCACGATTATGATAATTATAAAATTAAAAGAAAATAGTTAATTGATGAAATATACACAAAACAGAAAAAAATAGTCCAAGACAAGCTCAATAACAAAATTATCAGAGTGACCAAAGACTCTCAGTCTCAACAAAAGAATAATAATCCATATTATACGTGAAAGAAAATATAACACAATATAGGTGAAAAACGTCTGTAACAGTTAAATTCCCTTGGTATATCTCGACTCGTAAGCTGAGGATCGCGGGTTGGTGTCTCCGTCAAACCAAAATGCTCGCCCTCTCAGCCGTAAAGATGTTACAATGTGACGGCCAATCCCATTATTCGTTGGGAAAAGAGTAGCCCAAGAGTTGGCGATAGGTGGTGATGACTATTTGCCTCTGTCTATCTTACACTGCTAAAGTAGGATCGGTTAGCGGAGATAGCCCTCGAGTAGCTTTGCGCCAAAATTCAAACCAACCCTTGTTATATGATATTCACGGTACTAGATAGTTTTGTATGCCTCACATTAACAAGTTTCTTGACCTTTATAATAAAACTCTCTTCAGCTTGTATTGCTTAGACAGTTTTGTTCGTCTGAAGTATGGTATGAATATATGTTTTAGTTAAAACTATTGCTAAAAGAATGTAAAAAAAAATTACCTTACATTATACATATAATTTACTTAATGCGACCTGTGATTGATGTAAAAGACGCTTAACGTGGCTTAATTAAAGTTAATGTTGTCAAGTTGATGAGACATGTATATAATAAAACTTTTGAGGAATTATATAGCTGTATTTATATCAACATATCTATGTTAATGTAATGTGAAAGGTTTGGTTTGTTTTGAATTTCGCGCAAAGCTACACAAGGGCTAACTGCGCTAGCCGTCTCTAATTTAGAGGTATCAGACTAGAGGAAAGGCAGCTAGTTATCACCACTCACTGCCAACACTTTGGCTACTCTTATACCAATGCATATTGGGATTGACCATCACGTTATAATGACCCCAGGTTCGAAAGAGAGAGTATGTTTGGTGTGACGGGGATTCAAACCCTCGACTTTCAGATTACGAGTCGAGCGCCCTAACCACGTGTCATGCCAGGCTGATCTACTTTTATTTAAATTATTAAAAAACAAGACAACATGAAATACAAACAATAAATATTTTATTAAACACGTAGATATGGCGTGATCTGATGAAAAGGTAGCATTCGACTATTACCTTAATGTGCTTGTATCTGATCCCAAATACGGCTATCGAACATGTTCAGCACGTGTGAGCGTTATAACATTATGGTCAATTCCGCTAAAAAGTTGATGATGGGTGGTGTTGACCAGCTGCCTACCCTCTGTCTATTACTGCTAAATTAGGGAGGGATAGCGTTGTAACCATCAACTAGCAAAGCACGACATTCCAACCGAACCAACAGGCTTTGGATGTTTGTCCACAAACACAAATGGAAGACACCTATTACAATTCATCGAGGATAATAACATAGCAATGTTAAATGACAAAACACCCACTTATACACCGTATGATACAAATACAAGTTATATATTAGATATCTGCCTCACCTCCTTTAATATCAATTATTAAATTTTAATGTGGGAAAAGATGTAAACAGTGATCATCTTCCTGTACGGTGTGTCTTCGATCTCGCTCCCCACAAATATAAAACCTTTAAATAAGACAAATTCGAGTACAAAAAAAGCCAATTGGCTAGAATATCAAAGTGAATTAGAGAACATATTACCAGGTAACGTTAAGTATACAGCCAATAATAAATCAAAAAATGACAGTTATAGTCAAATAATTACGGAGTGCCTACTAAAAAACAGCAACGTACACGATACCTGAGCAACAATAGAAAACAATTAATAACGCATGGAAACCAAACAAACAACTAATAACTTTGATAAAACAACAGAAAATTAAGAAGACAGTTCAGTTTAAATAATTAGTTTTGTTTTTAGTTTTTTTATGAATTTAGCACAAAGCTACTCGAGGGCTATCTGTGCTAGCCGTTCCTAATTTAGCAGTGTAAGACTAGAGGGAAGGCAGCTAGTCATCACCACCCACCGCCAACTCTTGGGCTACTCTTTTACCAACGAATAGTGCGATTAACTGAAACATTATAACACACTCACGGAAGAAAGGGCGAGCATGTTTGGTGTGACGGGAATTCGAACCCGCGACCCCCAGATTACGAGTCAGACGCCTTAACCCACCTGGACATGCCGAGTCTAGGATCAAAGTCTTCCAGTAACGAGCCAAACCGTAGCACTAGATATGGTGATATTTGTTGAATTTGCAGGAAAACTCTTCGAATGATATATACTTTGACAACAACAACAAAAACAAATGTTAATATAAACAAAACTCAGTAAATTAGGTTCGAAATACCATTATAGTTAATTAACGGGCATGTCGCCTGTAATTTCAATAATACTTATTAAATCCAAGTAGATTAAACTAATTGATACCTAATTTATATAAATTTCAAACAACCTATCTAATAAAACTTAAAAATAGAAATTAAACAAATAATATAAAAAAACTTACAAATCAGAAATGTTATATACACGGGAACCTTTTATTTTATATTCTGCACAGGCCCGGCATAGCTAGGTAGGTTAAGGCGTTTGACTCGTAATCAGAGTGTCGCTGGTTCGAATTCCTGTCACACTAAAATATGCTCGCCCTTTCAACCGTGGGAACGTCATGATGTGACCGTCAATCCCACTATTCGCTGGTAAAAGTGTAGCCCTTGTATTACAGAGTTGGCGGTGGTTGGTGATGATTAGCTTCCTTCCCTCTTGTATTACACTGCTAAATTAGGGACGGCTATCGGAGATAGCCCTCGAACAGCTTTGCGCGAAATTAAAAAAAGAAACAAACAATACATTCTACACATTTTCTTCACCGATGGAATAGTACAAACGATTGTAATAGCTTTTAAAATAAGACGAAACTGACGTTTTATTTTATTTCAGGTTGCAGGTCTGTATCTGATTGTCACGTTCTACACTACAGAAAGTAAACAAGACGTTTTTGAAAGTGATTACATTGGAGACGAAAATGATGCAAAATATAATGAAAAAGAAGATTACAGCGGTTATGACGGCGTCAAAATAAAACATGGCTTAAGTAAAAGACAGTCAGGAAGTAAGGGTGATTTAGATTATGAGTTGGCCCCTAGTTATCCTAGAAACTTCAGAAACGTTGGAGGTCGTAGAAGTAGGTTGTTACGTAGAGACGAATATAGTAGCTTGTTTGGAATTGGTGATGGTGTGGGACGTTACTTCAACCCTTTACTTGGGAGCAGATTGAGAAATAGATTTAATAGATGATAAGGAAATAGGGGTGGTTTAGACTACCACCTGGCCACTGGTTATCGTGGAGATGTCGGAAAAGGTGCAGGTCGCAGAAGTGAGTTATCACCAGGATATAGTAGCAGATTTGGAATCGATGATGGTCAAGGATTAGTCCCTGGTGCTCCTGATGGATTGGGGGGCGACGCAGGACTTAGAAGTGGGTTGGTTGGTAGTGGAGGACTGAGTGTAAGTGATAGGACAGGCTTTGGTTAACGAAGTGGTGCAGGTCTCGCCAGTGGGTTGGAAAGTGGAGCAGGACTTGACGGCCAGTTAAGAAGTGGTTATAGTTAAAGGTATAGCGTGCAGTTTGATACAAAAGTGTCTAAAGAAATGGGAAATTTCAATATAAAGGCCATGATTAACTTTTATCCAGGTAAGTAGAAATGGTTGTTAAGTAATTTAACGTTTAGATTTGGAAAGCTTTTAGACTTATTAATGAGGAAAGAAAGACTGAACAATTATTTGGGATATTAAAATAAAATTATTGGACCATCAGTGCATTTAAAGTTAACATTTCATAAGTACACGTTCTCAATGTTTATTCAGAGCTCGGACCGACATGGCCAGGTAGTTAAATCACTCTCTCGTAATCGGTCGCGGTGGGTGGTGATGACTATCTGACTTTTCTCTTGTTTTACACTACTCAATTAGGGACGGCTAGCGCAGGTAGCCCTCGTGTAGTTTTGTGCAAAATTTAAAATTAACAAACCTTACAGTAATTTATGTGAAAAAAGTGAACATTTGGTCAGTTAATGTTGAGGCCCGGCATGGCCAGTTGGTTAAGGCACTCCACTCGTAATCCAAGGGTCGCGGGTTTGAATTCCCTTTCCTTAAAATATACTTGATCTTCCAGGCGTGGGGCGTTATAATGTGACGGTCAATCTCACTATTCGCTGGTAAAGAGTAGCTCAAGTGGTGATGACTAGCTGCATTCCTTCTAGTCTTACAATGCTAAATTAGGGGCAGACAGCCCACCAACAATTGTTTTTTAATTCTTATCAATTGTAAGATAAAAGAGCTTGAAGCAACTCAAACATTCGCAACAATTAACTTTCTGTTTAGCTTTAAAGTAATAGAAAGGTATAATTAAAAACAGGACAGGCTATGAACGTTTTTAGTTACACAAGAAGAAATACGTTTATAAATCAGGGTCATATAAAGACGTGCAATAAATCATTTAACACAGGTGTTAATTATTAAAAGTGCAGTTTTACAAATACTAAAAACTTAAGCCTCGTCAGACACTTTAATTATCACTTGAAATTAACCGAATCACTTATTTTGCTGTGTTTCAACTGAGTTGAAACAGAAATTGACAAAGCTTTTTTTTTGTTTTACAGCTTCTCAGGATCCTGACGCTACTCAAACTATCTACTTCCCGAAATCTTTCTTCTTCAATTAATGAACCTTAGATTATATATATTACTTGAAAAAATACATTCGAAGCTGTCTTAAACTATTCAGTCTCAGTTGTGAAATAAAAGACTCAAAGTTCATCTCAGTCTGAATGCTTCGCTTTATCAAACGAACAAATAGAGAAAAATATTTTCGGAAAAGAAAATAACTATAGGGATGGCAAATATCAATTATTCAATATAAATAACATAGTAGATATGGTATTTGAATCATCCTTACTTTATATTAGCCGTCCCTACATTTACTTCCTTTACGGAAAGTTCTATTTTGCTTTCTTTAATACAGTGTTAAACAGATTATGGGAAGGTTTTATTTTTAACCACTTTCTGTGTATAATGAAGATCCAACTTTGATATTTATTGCTTGTCTATTACACTATGTAAAGAAAAAAATACATTTTCTTGCTCCTGGGTAGAAAGTGTTATTTCCACATTGCTTATGTTTAAAATAAATAGAAAAGACCTATTTTTGTCTTCAAACTTTGCTTTTGTGACCTGGGAGCGTGTAACAAAAACAAGATGGAGACTATATTTAAGGACTGATAAGTGAAAGTGATTTACATTTCAGTCGCAAAACTACTCACTTCTAAACATTTTGTATAAACGTTAGTGTCAATACATGTAACTCTTGATTAATATGTTGTTTTATTTGGACCTCATGTAAGCGAAAATGTGCAAATTTGCCCGTTTTCTCACAGAAAATAGGTTAATTTTTAAATTTCATTATCCAGGTTACAAAAGCAAAGTTTGAAGGGAATAATGGCTATTTTCTGTACTATTACAACATAAGCAATTGAGAAATAACACATACTATCCAGGAACAAAATTTGTGTTGTATAGTGTTATTGACTGTAAATGACTGTCACACCTCGTACATAAGTTCTTTGAAAGACCATCAGATGTCTATAACAAAGCTAGCTTCAAGAGATAATGATAACATCGTTTGTTCTAGAATTATGATTAAAATATATATTAAAATTGTTATTACTACTTTACAACTTATAAAATCGAATACTTTATTTGAATCTACGCCACCTCACTGAAATTGGTTGATACCATTGTTTTGGTGTTTGAGTTATTGTGTAATGAGAAATAAGCAGAGAAAATATATAAAAGGAAACAATATACGCACGAGTACTTTCTACCTCTTTTATGTTTGATTATTTGTTTATAAACAGTTTTTTTCGTTCAGTTTACATAAAAATTATGTAGACGTGTCTTTCAATAATATTTATAATACTGTACATTTGTTATCCTAGTCATGATACTTTTTAAGTTACGCCCCCCGCTAGTACAGCGGTATGTCTTCGGATTTACAACGCTAAAATCAGGGATTCGATTCCTCTCGGTGGGCTCAGCAGATAGCCTGATGTGGCTTTACTATAAGAAAAAAACACAAAAAACATTTTTAAGTTATGAAGAAAACACTACTCATGACCTAAGGGTACGAACAGTTTCTGTCATACTTGTATGCTGTTGTTTCGTTCTGATACCCTGTTTAGGAGATATCTGAAATTCCGTTTCGATGAACCATCCATACATAATTTTAAATTTTCAAAATATAAAGTAATTATACTTTTTGCGTAAACAGATGTCTATATGAAAAGGATGAAACAAAAAATAACTAAAGTTAAATGACAGTGTTTGACCATTCATGTGTTTGTTCTTTTACTGTATTATAAGTGGTATGTCTACGAACTCACACCTCTAAAAACTGAGTTTCGATACCTGTGATGGGCAGAGAACAGGTAGCCCATTGTGTGGTTTTGTTCTTAATTCCAACCTATATTATGAACACATATTTTTAAAATTAAAATGTTGATATTGGATTTAATTTGTAAAATTACTGCTTGATAATTTTAATATTAGCAATGAGTTATGAAGATTGTGGAACAAAACTCTTGAACACTCGTTCAATCTAAAGGGTTTCTCTCTAAGTATGTTTTTGTGGTAAATACAATAACCTTTTCGATACATTTCAGTGATGAAAGACCAGGCATGGCCAAGTGGGTTAAGACGTTGGACTCATAATTTGAGGATCGCGGGTTCGAATCTCCGTCGCATTAAACATGCTCACCTTTTTAGCCGTGAGGACGTTATAATGTCGCAATCAATCCCACTATTCGTTATTAAAAGAGTAACCCAAGAGTCGGCGGTGGGTGTTAATGAGTAGCTGCTTTTTTTCTTGTCTCACACTGCTAAATTAGGGACGGCTAGTGCAGATAGCCCTCATGTAGCCTTGCACGAAATTCCAAGAAAATAAAAAAATAGGATTGAAAGTAGCTTTATGATTGGTAGCTATGTAGGATTTATACGTGACGACAAAACAGTCGTTAATAGAAAAACTGGTGCACGAGCATGTTACGAACTGTTTTGTTGTTGGTTAAAAATTCTATACTACACAAATGTTTTTGGAATTATTTAAAATGTAAGTTAAAGATACTTTCTGCAAAAAAAAAGGTTTCTTATTTTTTAAAACTTTTTTTTCGGCTGGGATATTTATCTAAATAATTATTCAGTGTCTATGAATAAATAAATATTATTCACGTCAGTATTCAACTGATCTTATCTGCATCCAATGAATGCCGTCCAGTAACGAGTATTCATTGTGAAGATCACTTGTATCCGTAATTCCCCAGATGGTTACCAAAGCGGATAGTTTCAAATTGTGTCGCTTACGGCAAATCATATTTCTGTTGTCAGATCAAGATAATCGCAAATTACATTATTTGTTTCGTTATTCGTTATGTTTTCTTATTTGTTTATTTATTGGTAGCTAAGCTCAAAGCTACTCAATAGATTACATATGTTCTGACCACCACGGAACCCACCTTTTAACGATGTATGTTCCTATAAATATCATTGTGTCGGGACTATGTTTGCTTAACTGATTTTTAAGATTGCTTTTGCCAAAAATAAATAAATGAAAAAACATAATGAAAAGATTAAAATTATCCTTGAATAAGCGAATAATATTATTTTGTTATTAAGTGGAAAGTTAAGCCTACAAATTTGAGCATTATATGACTTCAGATTTACGTACCGCTGACCTACTGGGGAAAATTTAATACAAAATAATTTAGCAAACATAAATTCTTAAGTTCTTACCACAAAAATAAATAAATTATTCTAAGAGTTGTTTCACTTGTTTGAACCTGAGACTAGTTTATACTGGTTTTAACTTTATACACGTTGAAAAAGGCGTATATTGAGAATTTATTATATAATATACGTTTTAATACAAATACATTATTACGGGAATGTATCTAATACGTTCCATAGTCTTTCCATGATGTGCTAAAAACACGAAGGTCTGAGAAGTCTTGATATAACTGAGAAAGAAACCCTTATGACTAGTTCTTTTCCAAAATCTGTCCAATTCCTTATAGTTCACGATGCCATAGCTATGACCAGTTCTTTTCCCGGATTTGTCCGTTTTCTTATAATTCATTTTGGTACCAACGACCTTAAACAATCCGATAAGACTGCTGAAGACTTCTTAGAACTTGAAAGCACAATAAGAAATATCTTCAGTCTCAGACCACACATTAAACTGGCATAGGGTTACAAGAAGTTATTTGGTCTGTTAGCCGTACTTATTACAGTTATAAAAAAGCGAAAATTTATATCGAAAGATAGCCTAATCATATTATTTACTTCTATCTATGACACTGTTGTATTTAAACTACGTTATGCAAATAGCGCAATGATGATACTGTAAAGAAAACTATCCTTTTTAAGTAGTGTACTTGGTGCACTTCATTGGTTGGGTATATATATATACAGTACTGAGCAAAAGTGTTAGAACGAAATCAAAATTATATTTCAAGCTATTTTCAAAGAACAGTGGATGTTAAATCACAGGTGATACATTCAAAGTTTGTTAATCTTCATATTTAGTACAATAAAAATTCGGTGGTGGTACTTGACTTCAGCAAACAGATAATGTTTTCAGTCCCAATCTTATATTAATAACTATAGATAGCCTTTCAGGTACTGTCGCGTAATAATTAATGTCCTTTGCAACTTTGCTCTAAATGTTTCAAGTACAAAAGGAAGTTTTGATTTGTTATTTTTTATGTTTCAAAGTCTAGACATCTTCAATTGGGTTGAGATCGAGGCTCTTTGCAAGCATTGCATCATTTGAATGATTCCAGTAACACTTCTTTCTTAGATAAGTAATTTCTTCATAGGATGGATGAATGTTTGAGGTCATTATCTCTTTGGTAGTAGAATCCTTTACCAATAATACGCAAACCATTGTGTATAACATGACGGATCAATAGTGTCTGATGGTACTTGCGTTGGTCCGTTATTCTATCCATTTAGCAAATATCTATTTTCTTCCTAACATAGAAGCCCCCCAAACCATCACATTTCTCTTCCCATGCTTACACTTTTTAGCAAATATTATTCTCTTGACAATATTTGGAGATCAAAGTAAAGGTTTTTAAATTGCTACACAACCAAATATTTCATTCTCTTCGAGTCTTATATAAACTACAGTTTATACTATAGACTTGAATACTTTTATGTTACTTGGAACATGGTTGTTTATCTCATACTTGAGATCAATGACAGTCTTCCTTCTGTCATTGTTCTTTCAAGGTGTGTACTTTGTGTTTATTCTTGCATGCTAGTTTATTATTACTGGTTTGAGTGTTGGGTAAATCAGCGATAACTGTTTTGTTTAACCTTGTAGCCTTTTTTATATGAGAATATGAATATCTGGGAACAGTTTTTGAGTTTATTTATGTATACAAGGTGTTCTGTTATTGTGATTTTAGTAACTTAACGCGTCTTCTAATTTTATTTCTAGACTTATTTATTTGTGGATCACCAGTTGTAACATATTATATTTTCATCTTGTTTGATCCTTTTTTTTGTGGGTGTGGATATCACTATATTGCACCAGTTGCTACAGAAATCACTATTTTGCTCCAGTTGGTATGGGTATCCTTTATTGATACTTTGGTATGTAATTTTCTGCTTTTGTTATGAGTCTGTCTGTGATTACTGAACATTTGCTATTTTTATTCAGGCTGTTAGTGATTGTTGTGGCCATTTTGAGATGGATACGTCCTATTAATTTTGAATATTTGAAGTTAAGCACCGGTTACACAATATGCTATTTGTGCTCTCTTTTCTAGTAATAACGAAACACGGTTTATAGTGATGTAAATCCACAGATCTTCTGCTGTGTTACTAGGGAAGGAAAACTCTATTAATTTCTCCTCATATTAATTCCAATTTACTTTTTGTAGTTCAATTTTTGCATATGTTCTGGTTGGTGCTGATGATGTGACGTACCGAAAACACTTCATATTGGTAAATAGTCGCTGTTTGAATCTACTCCTATAATGAATATTAGAACCTGTTTACTAATGATGTTTAAAGTTGCTGCTAACTATATCGGTTTTTAGGTCATGTAGATCTACGAGGGTCATATACATTTGATCTCTTCCATTACCCCACGTGACAATGTCCATGTGTGTAATTACCATTATACTCTCCTCCACTTGGCACAGCGGATTGTTTGCAGACTCACTCCTCTTGAAACTTGGTTTCGATACCCGTGTTGGGAATTGGAAGTTAGTTAAACTTATTTATTTATTTTACATAAATACACACAAGTATTTAGACAGGTTTACTAAAACAAATTTTAAAGTTTCAAATAATAATCGATTATTTCTTAAAGAACGTAACTCTAGTTTACGTTATAGATAATTCCAAAATATTTTAGCAGTATTAAACTCTAATGCCACTTATACTATTAACTTATAGAACTTACACAGTTACAAATAATAAGGTATTTTGTCTCAATAAATGTGAAATGTCGAATTACATACACAACAAACATGTTTCAAATACATTTTTCGAAGAACAGGTGTTCGTTACAACAATATACTTAAAACGTTTATCAGAATTGAGTTTATAACAGTTTGAAATTTTGTTTAATTTATATAGTGGATGATTCAAGGTATATTAATTGAATGAAGGAAATTTCAGGACATAATTTGTTTCGGATAGTCACGATCCTGAAAAAAAACTGAAAAATAAAAAGTTCAACATCGACTGATTTCAAATACAAAGTGTACATTTGAATTAAATAAGTGAATTAATTATTTTAAAGATATGGTTAATTGATTCATGATATTCAATTTGTTTATTATTTATGAAACTTCACTTTCAATAAAACACTCGTCTTTAACTGAATAAATTATTTATTGTTTCCTGCTTACGTAACTCTGATTTACAAATATGTTTCTTGAGTATATAGCAAAGTGAAGTTAACTGTTACAAATGTTTGAGTTGCTTCAATCACTTTAATCTTATAATTTATAAGGATATATATTTTTTTCAAATTTCGTGCAAAGCTACATGATGGCTATCTGCACTAGCCGTTCTTAACTTAGCAGTGTAAGCTAGTCATCACCACCCACAAACAACTTTAGGACTAGGCTTTTATCAACGAATAGTGGTATAGACCATCATTTTATAACGCCCCTCTAACGGCTCAAAAAGCGAGCATGATTCGAACTCGTGATTCTCAGATTACGAATCATGTGCCTTAACCAACCGGCCTTTTCGGGTCTGTTCCCAATTTGAGACATTTTTTTTTCCCCGAACAAAAATGTTCGGCATTGCCAAGTGGTTAAGGCGGCACTGGACTTGTAATTAATCTGATGTTCACGGGTTCGAATCACCATCGCACCAAACAAGCTGGCCCTCTCAGCCGTGGGGGCGATATATAATGTGATGGTCAATCCCACTATTCATTGGTAAAAGAGTACTCCAAGAGTTGGCGGTGGGTGGTGATTACTATCTGCCTTCTCTCGAGTCTTACACTGCAAAATTGGGAACGGCAAATAGCTCTCGTGTAGCTTTGCGCGAAATTCAAAACACATCAAACCAAACCGAACATAAAAATTGACATCTTTAATAATTTAGTTGCTTCAGGCATTTCGCAATAAAGAATAAATGAAAGACATAAATTTATTTTTAAAATTTGAAAATACACTGATTAATTTCTGTAAGAGATTAATCTAATGTTCAAAGTTAAGTGTGCCAAATATTGGTTCTGCTATTGAAGATATCTGTCATTTGTAATGAATTAACATTTTGACTTGTTGTCATTGAATTATTTTAAAACCACATAATTTATATTACATATTAATAATCTGAAATATGCTGAACTCATGATTAAGTGTATATCACGAAACAATTCTGCCCATGTTTGTTGACAAAAAATTGCAAATAAGCGAAACATTGGTAAACTTTGCCAAGAAAAACAATGTTCAACAACTGGTTTGGTTAGTTTTGAATTTCGCGCAAAGCTAAATGAGGACTATCTGCGCTAGCCTTCCTAATTTTACAGTGTAAAACTAAGAGGAAGGCAGATAGCCATCACCTCCCACAGCCAACTCTTAAGCTACCTTTTTACTAACATATTGTGGGATTGACCATAACATTAAAACACCTTTACGGCTGAAAGAACGAGCATATTTGGTGGGACGGGTATTCGAACCTGCGATACTCGGATTACGAGTGGAACGTCTTAACCCATCTGGCCATACCAGGTTTTCTAAGGTCAGCTACTCTTTTACCAACGAATAGTGGGATTGGCTGTCACATTATAACGCTCTTACGGTTGAAAGGGCAAACATGTTTGGTGTGACGGGGACGTACAGCTTCTGAGTTATGACAGTGTAAAAAGCAAAGTAAAGAAATTACACATATATATATAAACATAGTTACGTTTTCTTTATGTTGTTTGTCTTTTATTTTTTATATTAAGAAAACTCAAAATTTATATTAAAAATTGTTATGCATTTCCATAAAAAAAAATATTAAATAATTCATTCGTAATCCGAGTGTCGTTAAATCGAATCCCTGGAACACCAAACATGCTCTCCCTTTCAGCCGTGGGGACGTTATAATTGTACTGCCAATCCCACTATTTGTTGGTAAAAGAGTAGCCCAAGAATTGGCGGTGGGTGGTGTTGGCTAGCTAGCTGCCTTTCCTTTTGTGATACACTGTAAAATTAGGGACGGTAAGCGCAGATAGTCCTTTTGTAGCTTTGCGCGAAATTCAAAACAAACAAACAATCATTAATTCATACTTACTTTCCCTCTAGCGGACAGTGTTATCACTATATTTCTACCTGACCATAACAATAGTTGATGTTCTTTTCAGACCATATAGTGCACTGAGTCGTTTAGGGGAATTTATAACTACTTTAATGTTTCTGAAAATCTAAGGTATCAGTGAGACTGTTAGAGAAACGTTTTTTGTTTGTCTTAGGAGAGGTAAAATATATTTTGTTAATCGATGTCTTGAGAATGAAACAGTCATGTTTATGGAACCATAGCGTTTTGTGTTAAAATTTAGAAAGATAAATTAATTTTATCATAATAAAACAGGTTCAGAGAGATTGTATCACAGAAAACAATCTCTGATACACTCTATCGATCCCAGTATAGAAATTAAAGTCCAGTCATCTTATATGCCGTTATATTACACTTAGATACCGCAGTACAGAAACAGTTGAATTCTGTACTAGTAAAGAATGTCTAGATACATTTTATCTCAGTACTGAACGCTCAGAGATATTGTACTACTATATAACAAACGTAGGTTAAGACATACTTCAGTTAGTATTACAGCCAAGATAACCTGCTGTAGGACATTCTGAGAATTATTAATACGAGTCTTGGCGATCCTTCGAGGTGGAGGATGATGGCTCTCCAATTTCATACAGGGGTCCCGAGATGGCTAATGAAGCCAATTCTTGCTGCAAATGTATTCTGGTAGTAAGGGCAGGTCAGTTCAGGGGAAGGAGAGGTTTCAGTAGTAACTGGAGTTGTTTCATCTTCTCTCGCTTCTTTTCAAAATGTTGGAAACTTTGTAAAACTTGGAAGACATCTGTACGTGAGTTGATATAACGTGTGAATGACGTTGCACACCAGCAGACACACGGTCTTTAACAAGCACAACAAGTTGAGTCCAATGGCAAAGAAACCAAGACGATTAGAACTTGTAGAACTGCTGCAGCCCTTGTCCGTCCTTCCTGCCGTTGAGGAGTCCAGGTTGGGGTCTTGGGGTTGGGTCGTTTTTTGTCAGGAATCTCACCCTCGATCTTGCCATCATGGATGACCCTACCAGAAACGCAAGCCTCCCGACGACATCGCTCTCAGGATTACTTGCACGCGCATGCACTCTCACCTCGACAAGGTGACGATCCGACTGGAGAGTTAACAGGAATAATAGTTTAACGTTTTTCTATTTTCTGTCTTTCAGACCCTGGTAACCCAAACTATCATGTGATTATATTTATTGGAATTTTACTTTCCACACCAAATTATAAGGCAATGTATTAATAAATTAATGAGATATAACGTGAAAAACTTTGATTGAATTTAGCATCAGGAGATGTTATATTAAGTATTTAGCACAGATGATGATGTTTCAAAGAGCTCTGCCGATTTCAGAGGGTTAATGACAAGTATCTGTTAGTCTATATTCCATGTTGTTACTATAAATAAGCTATTGACCATGTTTTGAGAAGAAACAAAGATACGTAAAGCTCTGCTTTGAATAATATGGTTGTGATCTTATTCATTTCTTATTTGATGGGATTTGTTAACGTGTATTGATAAAAAAGTCTAATCAAATTAAATGTGAAAATGATGTGCGGCGAAAAAGAAGAATTAAATGTGTGACTTAAAGGAATGAAATAAAATTGCAGACCAAACTGGTAGCTATACCTTTATGTCCTAAACTGAACAAACAACGTAGCCAGGCTAATTGATGAATGAATATTTTCTTTAGAATTATTTATTGTCAATGTTACAAGTGCAGCTAGAAGTTTGACCGCCAATTTTGATTTCATTCTATTACGGCTAGAAAAGAAAGGTGTATAAAAAGTAACTTTCCAGTCTTATATTTGTCATCACCCAATACGTTTTTTCGTTGAATACCAGTCTCATGAATTGAGCTATGTGATGAGAGACAAATGATTCTGTGAAAACCTCTTTACATTTGAAGTGTAATACTTTAAAAGTTACGTGTTAAGTGCTGAAAGGACAAATTAAGTTGAACGTGGAAGAAATTACAATTAAATTTCTCACTTTACAATCAACAAATATATTCACATAATATAATCAACGCTTCTTTCACATGAAATGATAAGATTTCAGGGCTAACTGAAATTTCTTCTTAGTGGAATTATAAATTTATTAAAAGTTGAAACATCATCTTGATTAGTTGGAATGAAGTCAAATATTTAGTGTACGTCAGTATGAAATAAAATTAACAAATTTTCTCTAACATTTTATAGCTTTGATCTATCTTCGTTTGAAATACATATGAGAAAAATCCAAATATTGGCTACGTTTTTTGTTATTAATTAAAAACAAATAAGTAGCAGTTTGTGTATTAGCTGTTTGTTAGTTAGTTGTAGAGCCTTCAGTGTGATTACGTCATATCACTCCACTATATAAATACTATATAAAAACTTGAAAAATTCTTTTTACATAGTCAACTAACTTACAGCTGATATAAACGTCTTTTACTTTATCGCAGCCCAACGAACATGAAGACAGTGGTAAGTGTTCTACAGTTTATTCTACAAGTTAATTATATGCCAAACTGCAACACAACTCATCAGAGAGAAAAACTGTATTTGTTGCACGGTATAATTTCAATATCAGAAGTGACAGCCCTCTACGTAGAATAATGTGAGATAATTTGACTAAAATTAAATCTTATGATACGAGACCTGATCTTATTATGGGATATTGTTAGTGAAATATACGTTTGATAACAATATTTTTTTAAAGTTATTCAAATTTAGTATAAAAGAATTCCCAGTAAAACAGCACTGTGATAAATGTTCTCATCATGTAAAACAACAAACAGGAGGAATTATGTTGAATTTCCCACCAAGCTTCTTGAGTGGTATCTGTCACAACACCAGTGTGATGACACTAATGTTGACTAGATTCATCAAGTTAATCAACATTTGTAATTTCAATTACAATTATTAATATAAATTAGGCCAAACGATTTCGACGAAAGAAGAATAATGCCATTTATTTTACAATAATCTGTTCTATCTAAGAACATTTCACAATGAAATCATAAAGCTTTACGGGGAAAATGTTATACGATAGGCTAATTTATATTGTAATAATTTGTGTGTCTGTTTTTCTTTGTTCCACACAATTTCCTCAAGGACCAAGCGAGTAGGTTGTTTGTTTTTAATGGTAATAGTTTTATAAAAGATATAATTTTGATATTTATTTTTATTACAGATTTTCGTTCTTCTTTTGATGACTACGGTCTTCACTACAGGAAGTTTCGCTAAAAATGGAAATAGCAAAAACATCCGGAACATTTACGATGGTTTCGGTGATCCAAGAAACACAGCGAGAGGAAGGGGAGTTATTGACCTACCTGGCTTTGACGTCGATCCAGGTTTTGGAAGACGTAATGGAAATGGAAAAGGCAACAAAAAAGTTGAGAAGAGACGCCATCAGAGACTTAGGCTTAGAACTTCATTCCAAGTTTGGCTTAAAAAGCGGTGGATAGTGGGTTGAGAAACGGAAGCTAACCGAGGTAAGTATTATTGAATATTTCACACTTTAAATATGAAAATATTGCAAAGTTCCACTTTTCTCGTAAGAAGTGTAAATAATTTAACCTTCCAGCCATGCTGCTCGACAAGCAATCTGAAGAAACAAACTTGAACCTGTTTTAACTTATGTTGATGCCCCCAGTTGGTACAGTGGCAAGTCTATGGATTTAAAACGCTGAAATCAGCGTTTCAATTCCCCTCGGTGGACTCAGCAGACAGATCGATGTGGCTTTGCTATAAGTTTGTTTGTTTGATTTTTGAGTTTCGCACAAATCTACTCGAGGGCTATCTGTGCTAGCCGTTCCTAATTTAATAGTGTAAGACTAGAGGGAAGGCAGCTAGTCATCACCACCCACCGCCAACTCTTGGGCTACTCTTTTACCAACGAATAGTGGGATTGACCGTCACATTATAAAGTCCCCCCCCCCGTCTGAAAGGGCGCGCATGTTAGGCGCGACAGGGATGCAAACCCGCGACTTTCAGATTACGAGTCGCACGCCTTAACACGCTTGGCCATGCCGGGCCGGCTTTGCTATAAGAAAAACACACACACACTAATGTTAATTGCATGGCATGACCAGCTGGTTAAGATGCTCGACACGTGATATGAAAATCACGGGTTCGAATTTCCGTCACGCCAAATTATTCTCGCTTTTTCAACCATGGGGCGTTATAATGTTACTCTCAATCCCACTATTCGTTTGTTCAAAAGTAGCCTAAGAATTGGCAGTGGGTAGTGGTGACTAGCTTCCATACATTGATAAATTTGGGATGGGTAGCGCAGATAGCTCTCGTGTAGCTTTTTGTGAAATTAAAAAAAAAAGCAAAGAAACCAATTCAGTAATACAAAATTAAAAAGAGGTAAAATGATGAGGCAGTTCACAATATTTGAACAGAAACTTATTGACTGACCGACATTTACCCCCACGTGGCAGAGAGGTAAGTCAGCGGTTTTACACCAGTGGAAACCGGAATTTGGTACTTGTTGTGCGTATGCGTAATGTATAAGAACTCAAAATTAATACACTAAACAATATGTTAAGTATGCAATGAGAATCATAAAGGTGTTAGCACACGTGTTCTTTTTAGTGCAAAGCTACACAGTGGTTTATTGCAATTCATCCACCGTATATAACCTAGTACCGGTTATTAGCGTTTTAAGTCCCTAAAATCATCGAAAAGTCGTTGAGAGAAGAGAGAGAACTATTGTATTTGTGCAGCATAAGTAATTCTCACGTTTAATAAAACGGTAAAAAATGAAATATTGTAACCTCTACTTCACAATTAGCTCTAAATAAATAGGAGTATATTACTTAAGGGAATTGAGTTTATGATATATAATGAATAAATAAATAATTTTAACTTAAAAACAAAGTAATCAAAATACGTTTAATTTATTTTTGTTTTGGCTTGTTTTCTTAAGTTAAAATTAATTATATAATTAGTCAGTGATTTGGATTTGCTGTTTTTAACGCAATCCTTTCTTATGATTTTTGGGTTCGAATCCCCGTCCCATCAAACATGTTTCTCCTTTTAACCATTGAAGCGTTATATTGTGAGGGTCATCCCAATAATCGTTGGTAAAAGAGTAGCCCAAGAATTGGCGGTGGGTGGTGATGACTAGCTGTCTTCCCTCTAGTCTTACACTGCTAAATTAGGGACTTCTAGCGCAGATAATCCTCGAGTAGTTTTGCGCGAAACTCAAAACTATCCAAACCAAACCTTCATATTTTAGTTAATTATTTTCACCAATATATATATATATATATAAGTATAATGAAAACTATTTCACAAATAATTCAATACACCGGTATGTCTGTGAATTCACAGCTCTAGAATCTGGGTTTCGATTGTGGTGGGCTGAGACCAGATGTCCCATTGTGGAGCTTTGTGCTTAGTTAGAAACAAGCAAACATATATGATATAATTCATATTTTTCTTGATACATAAACTTCTCCAATCCCTTAAAATCATTAAAGTTTATTAATTATCTTACTTATGACAACATTGACACATTTTGTGGTTTTAATTCAATTTGTATGAAACTTTAAAAGTACTTTTTATTCTTTATCACTTCTTAGGATCTTGATTCTCACTGAAAGAAAAGATGTTTTGAAATCTTACCTTCATTTAATTAACAATTCGCAAATTAAGTAGTGTACAAAAAAATATATATTTGAAATTAATTACAATAAAGTGAATTTTGAAATGAAAAACTTTGTATTGAATATCAAATAAAGTGTAATTTGTACCTAAAATAAATATTTTTTTCTGTCTGTTCCTCCTCCACCAGAAACACATTGCGATACCGAATCAAGTGTTTGCTTCGGTTAGTTTTTGCGATCTTACTCACAAATATTTGAACGTTAATATTATATTATAAAGATATTGAGAGGAAAAAGAAAGTCAAACGTGTTACCAGTCGAATGGGCTGTAAATACTTATACAGTAAATAGTATAAACCATTAAAATTTGTATTTGTAAGTAATTTAAAATTACACAACTATATTTCTGTAATTAATATAAACTATACAAGTATGTCTCTTTGAACGGTTAAACTACAAAATTGTGTTTCTTTAAATACTGTAAACTACACAACTGAGTATGTGTGCTGAATATAAATTATCACAAGATTAGAGTGAATTAATCTATGAGACCTTTTCCCTCATTTATATCTACTATATTTTTGTGCGATAGAAAAGAGCGGGAAATTTAAACACAAGAAATATATTTATTTTATATTTTCTAACTGCACATTTTATTATTGTATGTTTTGTTTTGGTGGAAATTGTGTTCAAATATAACTATTTGCAGCAGTTCCTGTAGTAACAGTATAGAATCTAACAATTTATAAAGTATGTTTATGGTTTTTGACATCTGGGAAAATTTAATATGGATTTAGTTCACATCTGTGCTGAAAAGTTAGTATGAGTTTGAATCGGTCAACTACTTAAGGTGAAGTATGTTTACAGAGAGTTTTACACAAGACTGATGATATATTTTAGATATATTATATGCATGTAGATTTTTGGAATAATTTCTACATTATGATGGCAATTTGTTTTAATTGTCAATAAAGAAAACTTATGTTGGTTAATATTAAATATATAAACTGTGCCGATATATATACTTACAGTTCTTTGTATGTTTAATTTTCGCACAAAGCTACACGAAGGCTATCTGCGCTAGCCGTCCCTAATTTAGCGGTATAAGACAAGAAGGAAGGCAGCTAGTCATCACTACCCAATGCCAACTCTTAGGCTACTCTTTTACTAACGAATAGTGGGATTCACCGTCACATATTAACGTACGGCTAAAGGGCGAGCATGTTTGGTGCGACCGGAATTCGAACCCATATATACATTTATAATGAATTATAATAAACTGGATTTAGTGATAACTCCGCATGCAGTTGTGATTAAGCAAAGAGAAAACTTTACGGATCTATATCTTGAAATACATGACAAACGTATGATGTTGACATAATAAGACCTTTCCACACGGCTGTACAACGATTTTTGTGTTTGGAGCTGAACAAACATCGGTTGAAGTCATGCATTGCTTGATGTAGTTCTCTGTTTTGTTTAACGCAATTTATTCAAATCTATTCTTCACAAAACGGGATTTGATATATTTATAATTTTGAGTACTTGAGAAAAAAACAACTTGTAACACTGATCTACCTAACTTCTTTGATGCGTTTTCAATCAACCAGTGTTGTTTGAAATCATTGCTTATCAATTATGTTTAACAGCATTTTTTGAAACCATATTTATAACAACGTGTTAAATATTGAACAAAAATATTTCATCAGTATACGGGGATAAAATACAAGAAGCCTAAATAGTTTTATTATACGAACATTACAGATCGAGACCATAAATAAAACCACAATGATTGGTCATCACCTGCTGTTATTTTAATAACTAACCAAAAATGCTCAGTAATTTGTATTGTAAGCTATTTGAATAAAGAACGTTTTGGTATACATTCTGAAGATAATAGCATTCTTATATCACAGAAATATCTGATTTCAATTGTTTAAAATTGATTACCGAACTAATATATTACGTAAATAACATTTCTGTGTAAGAGAAAAAAAGTGTTTTATTTTTTATAAGTCTTGGAATTTTGATGATCAACATAAGTATAGAATAAAGTTAACAAAATTAGAAAATAACCAGCAACACCTGTTTATATAGTATTTGTTTTACATTAAGCACAAAGCTACACAATGTGCTATCTGAGCTCTCCCCAACACAGGTCTCGGAACCCGGTTTTAAGCGTTGTAAGTCGGCAGACATATCGCTAAGCCACTGGGGAGCCACATTTATATATCTTTAATTATTATTTCTCCAGACATTTCTAATATTGTGCAAATGTTTCGCATATCATATTCAATACTTATTTGTTGTTTATTTTATGTTTTTTTTCTCTTTAGCAATAACCAAACAATCTGTTTATTGAAAATCACACGTAAAAAATTTATCTACTCACACAATTTGATATGCACACGTAAATAATCTGTGTGTTCATACGGATTTATATACATGCGTAAATATTGTATCTAGTCACACTGATTGATTTTCACACGCAAACATCCCGTCTATCACACAATTTGATATTCACACTCATAAGTAGCCATTAACAACTCCGAATGTTAAAATTAATGATAAGTTGTAGAATCTTCATTTAAACGCTAAAACATTCTTTACCGTTAAAACACGAGTAGATGCCAATGACCACATCAGCGATCGGAACCTGATACTTGTTCTAGACACAAATAAGTACATTTTGTGCTAACTGATTTTATAGAAGGCCACTTTTTGTTTTCACTAACTCAGGAATATTTTGACTAACAACAGTTAACAAATAATAACTTTTGCTTTTGGTTATAGTGGTCTGCACTCTAGAAAGTTACGCTAAGAACGGAAATAACGATACACACCGGAACATCCACGATGGTTGCAGTGATCTCGGAAACAAAAGGGGATGTGCGAACGGTAATGACAGATATGGGAGTAACGGTGATCCAAATTTTCATAAAAGTAATAGAAATAAAGGAGACAATAAGAAACGGTTAGGAAGAGTCACTGTGATGAGGGAAATAATAAATAAATCTAAGTAAGGGTTTCTTTTCTCCCTTAATGCGATGATATTATTGGGCCACGCACTCACGTGACATTAACAGATCAATGTTAATACTTAAACAACCAATCCTCAAAATACGTTATGGGATATGATGTGTGACTGGCGACTGAAGAAGCTTTCTTTCATAATACTCTTTTTTACTTTATACTGTGGCATCTAACGACCTATTTTCATTTTAACAAATGAAAGCAGTGACCGTCTGATTAATTAAAGTTTGCTACTAATCTTTACAACCATCTACAGTCAGAAATCATTATTAGACGTAATTTTATAATAATCTTAAATTAAAATCTCCTTATTCAACAGGCACATACACAAAACAATCTTTTTCTTTCCTTTTATACTGTTTCAGTAAAACTAGATGGCGCTATATTCAATAACCTTTTTTTTTTTATAGGAAACTTCCATTTATCAAATGAAATCATGGTTTCAGAACATTAAAAAAAAATAAAACTTAAATTTATAGATTTTTCTATGTTTGGCAATTCGAGTCCCAACATATAGTATTTTTCTTGACCTATTTTAATCGTTTCCTTTTCAATAAGTAACTAAAACAGTATGGAAGAAAAAGGACATTGGCCATACTTTACCTTAGCACTTCCATATTTTCTGCATGGTTACAGTTTTACTGTGATGCAGTAAGTAAAGTTAGTAACATTTATCAAAACTCTTAAAAGCACAAACGGTTTTGCTATATTCACAAACTTCTGATCTGATGAACCAAAGATGATCAGAATTAGATAATAAATCTAGGGATTAATACAGAATAAGATTTCTACTTATTAACAGGCCAAATATAAACAATATCCCATAAGATCTAGGTTACGTTGAAACAAGATATCAAGCTAATAATGTAGTGTAATTATAAAAAGAGAATAAAATAAAAACTGATAAACATTATAACATTCATTTACAGTTAACATGAGACGTTATTGTTAGACCTATTACATTGTTAACCGTTGCACTTTTTTATTAGTTTGCAGAGATTTTCAAGAAGTTGAAGAGTTTATCATAATAGTATTACAACTACACGATATATGTGTAATATCTATTGATGAATGCGTGTTTCTTTACAGACCGGCTTGTATACGGCAAATATAGTTTGCGGAATACTATTTACGATCTCCATTTCATACAATATAACTTATAGACATTATAAATTAAATATACTACCGACATTATAATTAAAAAATAACCTTAAAAAGAATGGAAGATACCACACGAAGCACATACCAATGACTCGGAAACATGATAGTAAAGTATATCAAACATTTGCATTGATTTCAAAACTATCTAGACATTCTTAAATAGCTTTTAATTGAAAATATAATATGGATAAAGGAACTTATTTAACGAGAACATGAGAGGTTACTCTTACATTCTATACCAACTGGGAAGAAACTGTAATGACATAAGTGCCTGTCAATAGAGAATAGCGATCGGTAAGTTTATTTATCTTCAGTTGTATGTGTTCTTTTATTTTAGCAAAGCCACATCGGGCTATCTGTTTGAGGCTTCCATATATTCAGTTGTCTCTACTGTGTAACATAGAACATTAAGTAAATATGAAATTATTATTGGAACTACCGTGGAACGTATAATTTAAGTAAAATGAGAACTTTACACATCATGTAGTTATAAATAAACTCAGAGTGAAAGTTTCACAAAACATAACATAATTTTACCTTCCCAAACTTAACAGGAGTATGACAAACAAATAAATAATAATAAAATGTAAAATAGAAAAGAAATTAAATATCTTACATGAAATAATTCAGATTGTAAGAAAGAGAAACGAATAATTCTGTAATTTACTTTTCGACGAAGTGAAGATGTAAACACCATAATGTTTATTTGGCATGATTTTCGACTTTGAAAGGACATCAATATAAAAAGAAATTTAAAATATTTCCATAAAATTTATAGCATTCATTTGTTATTCAAATTTGTTTCGCAATATATCCGACGAAATAGCCAATTATGAAATATAACCTTCCCATAATTTAGCATATAACATACGAGAGTTTCGTAACTCACAGCTATGGCCTTCGGTATGATTGCTTCATATCCCACATTATGTAAATACGAAAAGTTGAAGAATGCTTTTAATATAACAGTTTAACTTACAGCTGCTATCAACGTCTTTTACCTTATCGCTATCTAATGAGGACAGTGGAAAGTGTTCTACAGTTTATTCTATAAGTTAATTATCGGTAAAACTGTAACACAACTCACCGGAGACAAATAGTTGTATTTTTTGCATGGTATCATTTCAATATAAAAGTAGCACTTCTCTATGCAGAATAATATGAGAGAATTAGACAAAAATTAATTACTGATCAAATTTCGGGACATTGTAGTTGAGATATAAATAGACAACGTAATTCTTAAAAAGGTATTTATAAAGAGTATGAAAGAATTCCCAGTAAAACAGCACTGTGATAAATGTTCTCATCATATAAAACAACAAACAGGGGAATTATGTTGAATTTCCCACCATGCTTTTCGAATGGTATCTGTCACAACACCAGTAAAATAACGTTTATGTTGACTAGATTCACTAACTTATTCAATCTTTTGTAATTTCAAATACAATTATTAATACAAGTTAGGCTAAACGATTTAGACTATAGAAGAATAATGCCATTTATTTTATAGTAATCTTTTCTACACAAGAACATTTTAACATAAAATCTTAAAGCTTTATGGGGAAATTGTTATACGATAGGCTAAGTTACATTCTACTAGTTTGTGTTTGTGTCTGTAAAATAACTATGGATCTATACAACTTTCTCACAGAGTAACTAGTTTGTGTTTTATTGGTCATAGTTTCATGAGGAAAATGATTTTTTATTTTTTCAGGTTTTCTTTCTACTTTTCATTATTATCGTCTACACTGTCGGAAGTTACGCTATAAACGAAATAATCGAAAACATCCACAATGGTTATGGTGGTCATGGAGATAAAAAGTGAAATAGGAGCGCTGTCGATAGAGACAGGAATAAAAGTGGTTTCACCAGTAAACCAGGTTTTGTAATAGGTAGTGGAAATGGAAAATACAAAAAGAATGTGTTTGGAAAAGACCCATACTTTGGCTTGGGTTTTGACAGTGGCCTTAACTTAAGAGATGGGTTGGAAAGAAGAACACGAACAGCAAGACAATCAGAAATGCAATTCGGAACTAATCGAAGAGGAAGAAGATTGGATAGTGAACTAAGAAGAAATGAAATTTTTATTTGGATGCATAAAATCACACTGCTGGATGATAATTGGTAAGAGGTCAATTAATTTCGATGTTGAAGTTCATAAAAATATGTGAGTATATCAAAATTTAAATACCAAAGCGTTTGGAATAAAGTTAATCAATTTAACCATTTAACATTAAACTCGACTTGTGAGTCTGTAGATCGCCTGTTCAAATTCCTATCGAATCAAACGTGCTTGCACTTTCACTGGTCAGAGTGTAGACCAAAATTCTTGACTTATGTAATATTTCTTTTATTAATGTGAATATTGTTTCACATGATATAAAAATGCATAGTATGCTCTTTTAATAACTGTCATACAATATCGTCAGTGGTTTGTTAATTTTTTGGAAGAATCTGCTTTGTTAACTTTAATGTTTTTAAAAGTTCTGAATATTAAAAAAAAATGCTTCTCTATTAAGGTTAAAAAAAGTAAATTGTTTTCTAATTAATGTGTAATGTCTGTGAGCTTAAAATTTCTACACATTAAAAAATTATTAGTTCTGAAATGAGAAACATAAGGGCCTCAGGCCAAGTTGTTTTCTTAAAGTAAAGCTACACATTGGGGTATGAGAAATTTGTAATTGCATAGAACCGAGTCCAGATATTAGTGATTAAATTCACTCAAGTCATTGCTAACTCGTTGGAAAATGAGAAAGGACTGTTGTATTTGTACAGAATAAGAAATTTTCAGTTTTATTAAAGGGTAACATTGGAACTTCTACTTTACATGTAACTGTGAAGAAAGAGGTTGAAATACATAAGTGGAATAGCCTGTGTGATACGTTACTTCTTACACAGAGATTTATATGTCAGTCTATTATATAAACATTTTATGTAAATTGAACATAAATAAATAGAAAAATTACGTATATATATATATATATATTAATAATAAAATAATAATAATACAGTTAATAAAATAACTTACTTTTAACAACATCGACAATTCTGTGGTTTTAATTCAATTGATATGAAAGTTCTTATACGTTTTCTTTTTTCACTGCTTTTTAGGATCCGGATTCTCGCTGATAGAAATGATATTCTGAAGTCTTACCTTTATTCAAATAACACCAGAAGGTTATATAGTACAAGAAAAATATATTCTTGAACTTATTGTACACTGAATATTGAAATAAAAATTGTATTGAAATTTAGTTTCATTATTTCGTGGTTATAGAAAACACAAAACAATAAACTGAATCAAGTAAGAAATAAAGTGTAATTTATACTTAAAAGAAAACTTTCGTTAATCTCTCTGTGTATTTCTCCTGTTCCAGGAACATTTTTCGAAACATATTGAAATGCTTGCTTAAGTTAGTTTATGTAAAAGATATTTCGAGTGTTGACAATTCGAAGAAGAAATGTTCTAGAAGAACTATTACCACGTGGTGAAATGTTTGACCCTGATATTCATCTTTTATCTGTACTCACATTTTTGTTATCGATATTTAATCTATAAGCCAGCTAATAGCGTCAACTAATTACAGTCTAAACCAAACGCTAAACGAGCAGCGGAGACTTTCTCAACATGTTTTATAGAATCATTGTTGTTCTATAATCATCATTGTTTTATGCACGTGAGTACTGAAACTTCACTGTAACCTGTATCACTCTTCTTATAATTAAGCAAAATATTACGAGGCTTCTAAAATATTTGTTTAAAAAATTAATGTTTCTCTATTAGTGACCTTGTCTTCTACCAGGTTGTAAGGAAGTATTATTTTTGTTACACGTTTTCTTTCATATAAACGTTCATTAGGGCCTGGCATGGCCTAGTGCGTTAAGGCGTGCGCTTCGTAATCTGAGGGTCGCGGGTTCGCGCCCGAGTCGCATAAACATGCTCACCCTCCCAGCCGTGGGGCGTTATAATGTGACGGTCAATCCCACTATTCGTTGGTAAAAGAGTAGCCCAAGAGTTGGCGGTGGGTGGTGATGACTAGCTGCCTTCCCTCTAGTCTTACACTACTAAATTAGGGACGGCTAGCACAGATAGCCCTCGAGTAGCTTTGTGCGAAATTCCAAAGAAAAAAAATAAACGTTCATTAGTTTATTGCAATAATATAAAATGAACTAAAACACTGCTAGGAACAAAGTCTATGAACGGTACAACTATACATTAATTGTTCCAAAAGAAGCGTGAAAGGTGTTCTACACAATTTTAACATATGTATCTGGTACTACTGGTTATGCGGTACGTTCGAAATTCTTGTATCATACAAAGTAATAAACACTGGATAAAGAAACAATGGCTTCATAGAGTCAACTGATACCAAGCTAATACATTTAAAAAAAGAAAGACTACAACATATAGTTTTGAAAATAAAAGACGAGTATTTCCAAAAAATTCTTGATGAATAAAGATATAAATTCATTTGTTATCAATGTTATTTTCTTTCATCAGTTTATATTTTTCTTCAGAAACATTATAATAAAAAGTATTCATTGTGATAAAGGAAATAATAAATTAAACTAAGTTAGAGTTTGTTACCAATTTGTAAACAATTTCTTTGTGATAGAAAAAAATGAATATTAATTTCGAAGTCTGCGTATCTTATGGAAAATCTATTTGTAAAAGCAAAATAACTTGTATGGAATTTAAGTTATTAGGTCAAAGTAATATTGCAAAAGATCTCAGGAACAGTATTCAAAACTCCTTATGCAATGATATTATTGGGTCACATTATCACGTGACACTAACAGATGAATTTTGTTAGGTAATTAACCAATTCCCCAAGTTCTTTTACGGGATATGAAGTAAGATTAATTAGAGTAAAAGCTCTCTTTCATAATACAGCTTTTTTATTGGATACTATAACATCTAACAACCTATTTTTATTTCAACAAATGAAAGCAGCGGTTGTCAGTCTAATAAAGTTCACAATAGATGCTTTACTACATCTACAGTCAGAAACCATTATTAGATGTGATTTTATCATAATTTTAATTTAAAATCTCATTAATCGACAGGCACATACTGTTTGAGTAAAACTATATGACGCTATATTCCAGAAAATTTTGATAGGAAACTTACATTTATCAAATTAAATCATGGTTTCAGATTATTTATCTATTGATTCATTGATCTATTTTCATCGTTTCCTTTTTATTAGTTATTTGAAACAGTATGGAGGAACGAAATCACTGGCTTTACTTTACGTAACATTTCCAGGTTTTCTGCATTTTTAATGTTTTATTGTGATATAGGAAAACAATATGACATTTTATTGTCGAGTTTAATAAGATTCATCAAAACTGTTAAAAGTATAGCAGTTTGTTATATTCAGTAGCTTCTGATCTTATCAACCAATGGGGATCAGAATTTGATAATTAATTGAGTGACTAATATAGGTAATTGAAAATAACTTTTATACTTGTTATCAGTCATAATGTCGACAATTTCCCATAAAGTTTAGGTTGTTTCCAAACAAGATATCAAACTTATAATGTTGAATAATCATGATGAAAAAGTGAATAAAACGAAAAACTGATAAACATAATAACATAGATTTACACTTCACATGAGACATTAATGTTTGACCTATTACATTGTAAACCGTTACATATTCCAAATAGTTCTTTAAAGATTTTGAACAAGTAGAAGTGTTCATCATAATATTATTACAACCACACTCTAAGCAAGTTTCTTTATATACAGTCTTATATACGGCAAACATAGTTTGCGGAATGCTATTTAAGTTAGCTATTTAATACAACATACATTATACATATTATAAATTAACTATATTACAGACATTATAGTCAATAAAGTTACTGAAAGTAACCTTAAAAAAAATTGAAACATATATTAGAAGAACACACCTATGCTCAGTAACATGATAGTAAAGTATATAAAACACTTGAATTGATTTGAGATTTATTTATACATTCTTCAAGAGCTGTTAATTGAAAAAATAAAGTGGGTAAAGGAACTTATTTAATGAGAACATGAGTTGTTAAGCATACATGAAGTGCCAACTGAGAAAACATTGTTACGATACAAGTATGTGTCTGTAGAAAATAGCGTTCGGTAAGTTTATTTATATTCAGTTGTATGTGAGTTTTCACGATGGCAAAGTCACATCGAGCTATCTGCTGAGTCCACCACTGGATCAGTTGTCTTAATTGTGAAACATAAAACATTAAGTAAATAAGAAATAATTATTGGACGCAACATAGAGTTTGTTTTGTTTGCAAGACTAACTAACGTGTGTCTTAATTCACGTTTCTTATATAGTCGTACAATATCTCTGAACTTTCTGTACTGGGATAAAATGTATCTGAATATTCTTTACTGGTACAAAATTCAACTGTTTCTGAACTGCGGTGTACGGTATCTATACGTACTGTAACAGCACATAACCTGACTGGACTTCAATTTCCATACTGGGATAAAATCTATCAGAGATTTAATCAATGATACAGTCTCTCTGAACCTTTTTCTATACTGTAACACAAAACGCTATAATTCTAAGATAGTTTCTCTTCTTGAAGGGCAAGCAAAGAGCAACAATATTTAATAGAAACATTTATGACATAAAACCGTACTTGTAAAAAACGTATAGTTATTTACTAAAACACTTTTGAAATAAACGTGTTTTGCTTTTATATGTGATGAAACAAAATAATGTTTATCATTGTTATTAAATACTTGCCTTGATTTTTGTAAAATTTTTCGCAATTTTGATTTTCTGTCTTATTTTTACTGCACTTCCTTGTTGCCTTACGTTTGAATTTCAGGTATTTTGCTAATACCGCATGTAAGTGCTAATTGTTTACTTCGGCTGTATTTTCATAACATATTCCTCAGTTCAGGTTCAAAGCAAGTTTGTTTTTGAATTTCGCGCAAAGCTACATGAGGACTATCTGCGCTAGCCGTCCCTAATTTTGCAGTTTAAGACTGGAGAGACGGCAGGCAGTCATCACCACCCACCGCCAACTCTTGGGCGATTCTTTTACCAGCGAATAATGGGGTTGACCGAAAATTATAACGCCATCACGGCCGAAAGTGCGAGCATGTTTGGTGCGACCATAATTCAACCTGCGACCCTTAGATTACGAGTCGAACGCTTCAACCCACCTGGCCATGCCGAGCCTTCTAAGAACGTATATTATCACAAGCCAATTTGTACAGATTTCTGCACAGCGCGTTTTAACAAGTGAATGTGGATAGATTAACAACAACAAGTTACACACTATGTAGCCCTTAAGTAAAAAAAAAAAAAAAGGTCAATACGTTTCCAGTCAAAAATGTCACAACTGAACCAGAAAACCTGTTCTAAATGTAGATAAACATCTCGAATAGACCTCACTGCACGTGTATTCTATACAATTTATTGAAGACAGCTAGAGTTCGATGTGTTATTATTGACGTGATTTGATATTCCAGTTGTTTAGAGAAGTATTACGAATCTCCAGTTGAAATATACATACAACGTAGTTTATTTGTTCTAATACTATTCTTTAATGTGTACCTTTAACAAAACAACATGAAAAACAAAGTGGCAAGTTTATTTTATAATATGTATATGATATGTTTTTTCTCAGCTGCAGCACAGCGGCTTATAAAACGGCTCAAAGTTATTATTATTTTATTAATATTTTAAGTACGAACTTCTAACTCATATCTTCATCACCTCTTGATCGATTTGAGAGCTAATATCGATTGATGTTCTCGATCGTACCAAAAGTATCATAGATTAATTCAGTGTAATCCTGCCAAAATAATTTTAATTGAAGGTAGGTTGATAGGAATCCTGAATAATACTAAAAGTGAATAAAATATACCCACTCCCTACCGCTGGTATTAGTAGTGTAAGTAAATATAGGTTGAAAAAGGACACAAAAATTGTCTCGTAGATTAATTTACTCAAATTCTGCTTAACAGATTTTGAAGTGCCCTTGGTTATTTAGGTTTCTGTCTTGTTTTATCAAATAATGCTTTTGATAGCAAAAGATGTGTTTTTAGTTATGTCTTACTGGAACTATCAGAGTTAACATCTCAACTGCTTGTTTTTGAATTTCGCGCATAGCCAATCGAGGGCTATCTGCGCCTACCAGTTCCTAATTTAGCAGTGTAAGACAAGAGGGAAGGCAGCTAGTCATCACCACGCTCCGCCAACTCTTTGGTTACTCTTTTACCAACGAATAGTGGATTGATTGTGGGATTGACCGTTACATTATAACGCTCCAACGACCGAAAGGGCGAGTATGTTTGGTACGACCAGGATTCGAACTCGCGGCACTAAGTTTACGAGTCGAACGCCGGGGACTTTTAGCGAGTGTGAGCTGAGATATAGGAGAGTTTTCTGCAAACTTTTGAGTTTATATGAATAGTGTATGAAAAACTTATAACCTGTGACAACCACCTTCACTTATCTGAACAAAGATAAATTACTATACTCACTTGGATAAAAATAATTACTGTAAGAAACAGCACCAGTTGAATGAGAAGAAAAAGAGTTACGTAATTCAAGTGAAAATTCTGAAGATGAAGGTGAAGAAACTTCTCATACAGAGGTGGAGATAGTTCCTTCCTACACTAAAAATAATACGGATTATGTTACTAACTTAAACAAAGCCTTGGATGTTGATAACGCAGAAACTAATGAAGAAGAAAAAATCTAGAACAAACAAATGAAAACCAAGAGTTTACTCTGGTTGTGTCGAAAAGAAAAAGTGGAAATTCATTACAAAATGAAACTACACAACCAAAAAATACACCACTTAAAACAAAACACCCAAATATTCTATTATTATTGAGGCGAGCCTGGCACATATAATCAACAGCAACTAGCAGCGGAAGTTACCAGATGTAAACCAGATGTTGAAACAGCTGGTGTCAAGCGTTTTACCTTAAGGCGGTGTCATTGTCCGAGGTCAATGAACTGCTGACGTAAATAAACTACTTAAAGAATGGCCCATGGTGCTGATGAACTGACTCATGCTGCTCTACCGTTTGTCAATATGTAATTGTGGATTATCGTAACAAATGTCCCGTATTTCTCTCCACAGTTCAGCTAAGCCTTTTAATTAACTTTCTCAGTTTTTATATAAGACTATTCAGCGTAAAACATGTTAATTGTGAAATCCAAACCATTGTTGTGAATATTCCATTGATCCATTTTTCTCTATCCCATCAAACAAAATGTCTTTCATCCTTACCAGATAATGCGATATAGAATGCACCTGCTAAAAGTACACGTTTCTAACTTTGGTCATCTCGTTGTGTGTATTTCATTGTCACTTAAAACCTTTCATCCTGTCACCTGTTGTCAGTGGTAGTTTTGTAGTGGCTATACACCCATTTGGATTACTTCGTTCTAAATGTGTATCTTACTGTTGTCAATATTACCTTCATCCTTGTATTTCAGTGTGGATTAAACTGTTAACAGTTCCACGAAAAGCTTGCTATTTCTCTGTGCCAACCACATTGTAATTATCCTGTTAAAGACCGCCCTTCAGTTTCTGTTAAAGTTTGATCTCCACTGTCTACTGGTTCGTTATCAAGTGAAACTATCTGTCCTTCTATTTTATAACACACTACAATTGTAATCTGCTTTTTTGTGAGATTATACAGGGTATTCGGAAAGTCACTGTGTAGTTTTGAAAACAGCGATAACAGCATTCATTCAGTCTATTTCAAGCCAGCAACTGATAGCGGTGTTTAGAAACAAAATAAGAAGGATCCAAGCCTGTATTGATGCCAACTGGAGTGACTTTCAACATTTTTTGCAATTATCATTCATATTTACCTCCTATTCGATACTGAAACATGTCTGTTAATAAATATACAAGTGCACAGTGACTTTCCGAATACCCTGTATTTCTAATAAATATTGTTCTGGGTGTTATCGTTGTTTCTGTTTTGTCTCAGATATTTCTATAAATCTCTAAATTTTAAGTAAATTTGTAACTCCCGAGTGAGCCCAGCATGGCCAGGCGGTTAAGGCACTCGACTCGCAATCTGAAAATCTTGGGTTCGAACCCCCATCACACCAAACATGCTCGCCCTTTCAGTCGTGAGGACGTTATAATGTGACGACCAATCACACTATTCGTTATTAAAAGAGTAGCCCAAGAGTTGGCGGTGGTTAGTGGTGACTAGCTGCCTTCCCTCTATTTTTGCACTGCTAAATTAAGGATGGCTAGTGCAGAAAGCCCTCGAGTAGCTTTGCGTGAAATTTAAAACAAAACAAACCAAAATCATATCTAACAAGTATTCAATTACACTACTGAACAAAAGTGTTGTCTCCCGCTGTTACAGTGGAAAGTCTACGGAGTTACAATGCTGAAATCAGGGGTTCGATTCCCCTCGGTGGACTCAACAGATAGTCCGATGTAGCTTTGCTATAATAAAACACAAACACAAAAGTGTTAAGACAAGAAAATATTTTGTCATTCTTTCCATTTTGTGGGGCTAATTCTTCCATGTCACCACGTAAGAAAACTCAAATATTTTATACCAAAATCAACATGGTAATACTTTACTGTTGACAACCGATGAATCAGTATGAGAATACTTGTCATTCTTTAGAATTTCCATAAACTTGTACCAAGGACATATCATAAGGGTTTTGCTTGAATGAACATACTGATTAAATTTAAGGTCTGAAATAACTGTCATGGTGCCCGATGCAGTGTGTTAACTATATAGAAAGAAGCTAGTAAGGAATTAACATATGGTACCGGTGTATGTTAGAAATAAATTTCATAAAACTTCACAAATAAACCTTCATACAGAGAGTGTTTAACACATTATATTAAGTTTTATTTTCATTGCCCAAAAAGCTTAGAGAATTGTCACTAGAGCAGAGAGTCCGTACAAAAACTTTACGTTGTGCTGATTGGACTCTATCGCAAATTGCTTCAGAATGGAAATGTTCTCCTAGAACTGTCAAGTACACCCTAGATCATGAGACTGAGACAGGTAAATTAGAAAATAGGAAAGGAAGAGGAACTCAGTTATACTGATGTTAAGTATCTTTGTTCATGCAGCTTTCAGGACAGAAAGAAGACTACACGAGATAAACAGCCATGAACCTAATGACAGAAAAGTGTCCTGATATACAGTGTCAGACTCAATGAGAATGAAATATTTGGTTGTGAAGCAGTTAGAAAACCTTTACTTATAACCTCCAATCATCATGAAGAGACTGAAATCTGCTAAAAAATACAAAAGCTGGACGGCTAATGATTGGTAAATGGCTTTATGAGTGGATAAGTCCAATTTTGAAATATTTGGTTCAAAATGTAGGTCGTACGTCCGACGGAGGAAAGGTGAAAGATACTTACCTCAGTACATAGCACCAACCATGAAATATAGGTGGAGTCAGTATAATGGTATGGAGGTGTTTTTCTGTTAATGCAACAAGAGATACTTGCAAAATAAATGGAAAAATGAACCAGTACAGATACCATCAGATACTGATCCGCCATGGTATATCCAGTGGTTGGTGTATAATTGTTTAAGAATTCCACTATCTAGAAAATAACTACCCTCTTTCAAACATTAAGAAAGAAACTGCTGAAGTTATTTTAATGATACAATGGCCCCCATAGAGCCCCGATCTCAACCAGCTTAAGTAGATCTGGAACATGATGGATCAAAAACTTGACATGTCAAAAATTACTTCTAAAGAAACTTTATGGAAGTGTATTACAGACATTTGAAGTAAATTCCCAAAAAAACACTTTTATTAGATGTGTTGTAACGATGGTTGAAAGACTGTCTGCAGTTATTAAACCAAAAGGGGGACACAAAATATTAGCTATTTACTGAACTCAACACTTCCATTGAGTTTCTGTTGAACTATATTTACCGAACTCAACACTTCCACTGAGTTTCTGTTGTATTATGTTTACCGAACTCAACACTTCCACTGAGTTTCTGTTAAACTATGTTTACCGAACTCAACACTTCCACTGAGTTTCTGTTGTATTATGTTTACCGAACTCAACACTTCTACTGAGTTTCTGTTAAACTATGTTTACTGAACTCAACACTTCCACTGAGTTTCTATTGTACTATGTTTACTGAACTCAACACTTCGACTGAGTTTCTATTGTACGATGTTTACTGAACTCAACACTTCGACTGAGTTTCTATTGTACGATGTTTACTGAACTTAACACTTCCACTGAGTTTCTGTTAAACTATGTTTACTGAACTCAACACTTCCACTGAGTTTCTGTTGAACTATGTTTACTGAGCTCAACACTTCCACTGAGTTTCTGTTAAACTATGTTTACTGAACTCAACACTTCCACTGAGTTTCTGTTGAACTATGTTTACTGAACTCAACACTTCCACTGAGTTTCTGTTAAACTATGTTTACTGAACTCAACACTTCCACTGAGTTTCTGTTGAACTATGTTTACTAAACTCAACACTTTCACTGAGTTTCCGTTGTAATAAATAGGAACATTAATAACATTTTGATGTTTCACCTGTGATTTACCTTCCAATGTTCCTTGACAGAAACCTAAAACCTAATCCCTGATTTTGTCCTTACAGTTTTGCACAATACTGTATGTCGGTAATACTGGGGTTTAAATAATTTGTCTGAAGGAAATAAATCTGTAATGCTGAATAAATAACTTGAATTTCACTGACTGATTACAACTTGTTAAACTTTTACACAAAAACCAAAACTTGTTTCCGTTAGTAAAATCCTTTAGCTATACTTGTTAAAAACCATTACAGCCGGTAAGTTGATAATTGTCAAACCTATTGGCATCATTACGAATACAGGACTCAAGATGGTGCTAATCTAAACTGCTTAAATTGCAAAAAATCTAAAATTTTATAACAATGTGGTTAAAAACTGGTTATGATTACAGGTTGTGGTTTCGGAACATCTGTTTGGAACATAATTTGAAATAAATCATGTAAAAGAACTTGGAACTTATCGCAGCTTCAGTTAAGTATATGATGTAGTTGGTTAATTTTTGTGTAACAAAAGAAAATGTACTATTTCAAGTAAAGATTAACAGCCATCTTGTCACTACTCTGACATCATCACTTGAACAGTAGATAACCTGCCATGTAAAGCTAACAGTTGAAACTAAGTAAGTATATAGGCAAATAATATGAACGTTCATATACGTTATAAACTGTCACAACTCCATTATAAAATAAGTTTCATATTTAGAGAAGGAATATCGAGGTTTTTTGTTGTCTATTTTTAAACAAATTAATTTGAAGTAAGGATTATGTTTTGATACTGAGCACGAACAAAAACCCACATGAAGTAAAAATGTATCTTAAGATAGCTGGTATGGGTATTAAAACTTTAATTAAAATGAAATACTGAACAACGTTACGACCTTCTTAAGTGATATTCTGGTTAACAGGTCAAAACGTTGTTCTGCAATTTATTTTAATTACGTTTTAATAGCTATACCAGTGTCTTGAGAATACAATAACAAAATAGCTGTCAGCATATACTGAAAACTAAGATTCTGCTCTATCTAAGTGTTTAGTAGAAGTTTTATAATAATATCTGTTATCTTAGTTGTAAGATATTCACGTTAAAATAAAAACTAGAAATAGGAAAAAAACATACTTGTTGTCATTGTTCTATTAGCTAATAGTCAAACAAATAAAAAGTGAACGTAACAGAGTCTGTTTACAACTAGTTTTTAAAGTCAGGATTATTTCTTATGCCAAGAGAAATGCTTCAATATTTGTAATAGAACAAAATATGTCTGCTTACAGAATTAGTTTCAGGAAGAATGGGGTATCAAAACTGTATTATGATACAGTTTAAATTAAATATCGAACAGTACACTCAATTCTGTGTAATTTTCTAGTATTCGAGACCAAAGGCGTTGTTGCTGGTGGTGTTTTATAGCGCAAAGCTGCACAATGAACTGTTTGCACTCTGTCTATTGCTGGAATCGAATCGCAGATTTCAGCACTGTAAGCACATAAACTTATCGCTGATCAGCTGTGGTGGGTGGAAAATCAAAGGCAAAGTTCTGAATTATGATTTTTATGGAATGGATTGACTGAAAAAATCTAAACTGACTTCACAAAAGCTTTACTTAATTTTGTTATGGTTTGTTTGTTTGTTTTGAATTTTGCGCAAAGCTACACGAGGGCTATCTGCGTTAACCGTCCCTAATATTCCAGTGTAAGACTAGAGGAAAGACAGTTAGTTATTACCATCCACCGCCAACTCTTGGGCTACTCTTTTACCAATGAATAGTGGAATTGACCGTAACATAATAACGTCCTCATGGCTGAAATGACAATCATGTTTGGTGTGACGGGGATGCGAACCTGTAATCCTCAGATTGCTAGTAGAGCGCCTGAATTATCTGGCCATGCTGGGCCATTCTATTTTTTTATTGCCGATTCTAAACGAGTACAAGCATGCCTTGTAATTTTGTTGGTCAGTATATAAAATCATGACTTTGTATAAGTAAGTTCTGAATTGTAATGTTAGTTTTTGTTGTTTTTTTTCCTCACTTGAAAAACCTCTAGTTTTTCGTTACTTCTCTTTCTAATAAAAATCACCGTTAACAAAAAACCGTTAAAGATTTTGTTTATTGGTTGTTTCTTTTCAATTTCGTGCAAAGCCACACGAGGGCTATCTGCGCTGGCTGTCCTTAATTTGGCAATGTAAACTAGATAGAAGGCAGGTAGTTATCACCACCCACCGCCAATTCTTGGGCTACTCTGTTACCAACGTAGAGTGAAATTGATTGTTACATAATAATGCTCCCACGGCTGAAATGGCATGTTTGGTGTGACAGGAATTCGAACCCACGCCTCTGACACTACTAGTCGAGCGCCCTAACCACCTGGCCATTTCGGACCATTAATAATTAACGTAAAGACAAGTCTGACACTCGATTTACCACTTCTTATCACATTTTATAGTTTTAATGGAATTTTACAATATCTAAAACAAAGCGTTATTCCAAACAAAATTAGGCGTTTTTTTTTTTTTTTTTTGTTTTGCTTTGTTTCTCAGACAAAACATAATGTTATCTCACCCTACGGGCCCGGCATGGCCAAGCGTGTTAAGGCATGCGACTCGTAATCTGAGGGTCGCGGGTTCGTATCCCCATCGCGCCAAACATGCTCGCCTTTTCAACCGTGGGTGCGTTATTAGTAACGGTCAATCTCACTATTCGTTGGTAAAAGAGTAGCCCAAGAGTTGGCGGTGGGTGGTGATGGCTAGCTTCCTTCCCTCTAGTCTTACACTGTTAAATTAGGGACGGCTAGCACAGATAGCCCTCGAGTAGCTTTGTGCGAAATTCAAAAACAAACAAACAGACAATTAAACTTAACAGAAAATTGTACTTCTGTTGTGTGCTTCCAACATATTGTACTCATTGATGTAGACCTGTCATAGCCAAGCGGTTAGAACGATTGACTCGCAATCTTAGGATCGCGAATTCAAATCCCCGTCGCACTAAACATGCTTGCCCTTTAAGTCGTGGGGGCGTTATAATGTAATGGTCAATCCTACTATTCGTTGGTAAAAGAGTAGCCCAAGAGTTGGCTTTAGGTGGTGACGATTAATTGCCTTCTCCCTGGTTTTACATTGTTAAATTGGGAAGGGTTATCTGCGCTAGCCCTCGAATAGCTTTGCGAGAAATTCAAAAAACAAATATAAAAAACGACAGTATTACTTAATTTGAAAGAAAACAAAACGAAGTTTCATTTGGAAGAAACGTCTTTATTATTATTATTTAATATACAAAGCTGTTAAAGTTTGCTATCATTAATTATGCAAATGAACTTGTTCAGAATCGACTCATCAATGAACAAATATATCCAATAGGAGACATTTGATTTGGAAAGTTGATAAATTTCACTTAAGAATTTTAACTTTCGGTTTAATATAGGAAAACTTCACCTTAATTAAACCTGTTAGTCCAGTAAAGGCTCTGCTTACCAGAAAAGACCCGTCACAAGATGAATGGATGTTCATCATCCCATACCAGAAAGTATCCGGGTAAACATCATTAACTGTTCCTTTTTTCATCAAACGACTTTACGAATGTAGTCAAACATCATGAAATATTACTCATTAAAATATGATAAGTTAACGTTTAATCAGATGACATCACCGAATACCCAGAAATATAATACCAGTTGATACTCATTCAACTGGTATCACCAAGTGTCCAAGAACAAATGGTCAGTTAATGTTTCTTTACGTGAAACCATCAAGTGCCAAGGAAACATTACCATTTAATGGTTAATTACTTGATACCACCAAGTGTCCAGGAACATATGATCGGTTAGCACTTATTCAACTGATACCACCAAGTGTCCATGAACAAATTACCAATTAATGTGCATTCCTCTGAAACTACGAAGTGTCTATAAACGAGCGATCAGTTTATTTTTATTCATCCGACACCATGAAGTGTCAAGAAAAATTCACCAGTTAATGGTTAATCACCTGACATTTAGGAACAATGACCGGTTAATATAAGGGCACGTGACATCACCAAGAGTCAAGGAATATATGACTAATTAATTGGTAATCACGTTGTACCACTCATAAACTAGAAACGGACCAACAAATAGTATTTTTATCAAACACAAGGAATTACATTATTATTAATATTAACGACTGTTTATTCTTCCACTTCATGAGGAACTAAATAAGAAGTGTTCGCGCGATGTGATCACCTACACGTCACTGATGTTTAGTCATTACACATAATTAATTTTCAGTCAATATTAACACATCGTCAAAATTATGTATTAATTGAACATTAATAGCACTTACTTTTTTTTCCTTTAACAGATAACTTTCTGAAGTCACGATCGTCCTACGTGCCGAAAAACAAACTCATCCCATTGGCCCTTATTCTGTATGACGTCATGTCTCTTGAAAAATCGGTTGGCACTCACTCACTGTATGTTAGCTCGAGTTTGAGACAAGTTACTGTTACAGTGTTTTAGTCTAGAAAAGCGTTTGGATTAAGAGTGTTAACCTTATGTAATTGACTAAACATTCGAGGACAAGCTCTGAGCTGTAACATGTGCTCCATTTCCAAACAGCATGAGAACTCTATAATTGGTATGATTGTACATAAACCGTTCTTGCCTCAGTTAGACAGGTTTATAACGCTATCATAATGATAATAGAGAAGGCATAATAATACTGTAGATAAAAAGCAAACAATGCTGGGAGATATCTTGACGAAGACCAAGCTGGAAACGTCTGTTAATTAATCGACTGGCGCTAACAGAAAGGAATAAACGGCTAAAAGGTAAGTAAAACAACCACTTTTTGATACGTCTGGTGCTAATCGACTTTGAATTGTATTCGTATGTTTTATTGGTACCTATCTCACTATCAGAGTCGCAGTCAGAGTATTACATAAAAAAAAACAACCTTAAACTAAATCTTGACTGTTCAGTTCTGATTTCTCAGTAATTCCGGTGAAAACTTTGTGAATCATTTGTAAATCTACAACTTACGAGAACTTTAGTTGTAGTTGAATGAAATTGGAATACGTATTTGACTTCAATACGTTCCACTGTGGCATGTACACAGTGCACTATTGGTAACACGATTAACGTAAACACAATACATAACAATACGAGAAGTACGGCAACCCGTAGTAACAGAAATGTTCTTAAATAATAATAACAGATATGTGTAATTCTGTTGAAGCGGGGATACGATGTGAAAGTATGATTTTTGTATACTGGGAACTGACTAAGCAGGTTTACGTAGTTCTTACTACTTACTCTTTCTATTGGTCATAGTACTTAAGAACTTTCAAATGATTGGTTTGAAGGGCGGAGTTACTCAAGTTGATTTGCTAAATGTATTGTTATCTCGACAAATCATAGAAGAGGGAGGTTCTTATTTTATATTTATCAGGTCTGAATCTCAAATTCGAGTTTCTAATTCTTTATGTATTTGTACATGTTGAATAGTGGGCGTGATGAAATAGAAACTGAGTAACAAGACAGCTGGACGTATTACGTGACATACAGTTACAGATACTTAACTTTTGTCTTTACATTTCCTCTTAAATTAAGAAATTAAAACATATATAATTTTAAAATTTAGATTATGAACTGCGTTTTGATGCTAATCTCATTGACGTGAGTGGTTAAAATGTTAGTTCATAAAATTTTGAAAATAACGCGTCAAACGTCGTGACACGTGCAATTTAACCTACATGGGTAAAACAAAGGAATTTTGTTTCTTTTGAATCTCGCGCAAAGCTACGCGAAGGCTATCTGCGCTAGCCGTCCGTAATTTAGTAGTGTAAGACAAGAGGGAAGATAGCGAGTCATCACCACCCACCGCCAACTTTTGGACTACTCTTTTACTAACGAATAGTGGGATTGAGCGTCACATTATAATGCTCCCATGGCTGAAAGGGCGAACGTGTTTGTTGCGACCGGGATTCGAATCCGCAACTCTCGGATTACGAGTCGAATGCCTTAACACACTTGGCCATGCTGGGCCAAAAAGTTTGTTTTTTATAGTAAAGCCACATCTGGCTATCTGTTGAGCCTACCGAGGGAAATTGAACCCTGCTTTTGGCATTGTGAATCTATAGACTTACCGCCGCACTCGTGGTAAGGAAGAAGCCAAAAGGATATTTGTGCTCAACCCATCACGACCATTGAAACACGGTCTTTAGCAATATAAGTCTGCAGACATACCGCTGTGCCAATGGGGCCTTTTACATATTTGTCATACATAGTCGGTTCAATTCATTTTCACCGAGTTGTTATTGACAATAATAATTCAAATACCATATAAACTATACAAGTTTAACGAAAATAATTCTTACTTCTTACAAGAAGTAGTAATAGTGTGACTCAAAACTTACACAATATTTTAATCTCTAATATACAGTTTGTTTGTTTTTTGGATTTTCGGAGCAAAAATACAAAATGGCTATCTGCGTTTGCCGTACTTAATTTAGCAGTGTAAGGCTACAGAGAAGCCAGCTAGGCAGTACCACCCATCGCCATCTCCTGGGAAACTCTTTCACCAAGAAATAGAGGGAGTGACTATCATATAATAACGCCCCCACGGCTGAAAGAGCGAACATGTTTACGAGTCGAGCGCCTTAACCATGCCCGGCCCTAGTATATGCTAAGACTTAATATTAATAAATATTTTACCTTTAATATTAAGTTTATTTCAAAATAGAAAAGATACTTTTGTGAAAATATTTCTCAAATTTACTATTACCAATAAATTCATCTCTCTGTCATACTTATATATATATAAATTTGGACATATACAGCAAATCAAATTGTGTTTCTAAGTAATACTCAAAGCATTGATCAGATGGCCCTAACAGTTTATTCACGATACAATGCAGGCGAACAACAAATCAGCAAATTAAAATTAGTTTACGTTGTAATAAAGTCATTTGAAACATCAAAGTTTTATTAAAAACGTTAATAGATCAACCAAGTAATAAATTAAATGACTGGTTACAATTTTCTTTCTTCAGAAATTAAAATCTATTAAAATACATTTCCAGATATATTTTTAAATTATTGGTTTATACAATATATATTATTGTTTCAGAGCGTTGATTTTAATTGCATATGAAAAAGTATGGGATTTTAACTCATTACAGTCTCCGGAGTTTACAGAGAATGGTGATAAAAAAAATTCAGTGAGCAACAGTTTGGTGGGAATAACACTGTCAGTGAGAAAGGCCAGACTCGTTCAAGCTGACAGGAAGACCACAATAACCATTCTTTATAGCAATGATGTGCAGAAGCATATTGGGCTGCATCAGCAAGAAGCCACACCGGGTTTTACTCTTGTTAGCTTAGAACAGGAAGATGAGGCTACAGGGGATCACCAAAACTGGATGATTGAAGATTGGAAAAACGTCGTTTGGACTGACGAATCTAGATTTCTACTGCGACATGCACACTGGGAAGCACACATCAACAGACAACTACAATACTCCTAGCTGATGCCAAATTCTACTAAAGGGACACACCAATTATCGACTCTATCTATACATAACTTGATTCAGCTTTGAAACTAGTTCCTCAACATGTCGGTCACTTCTGTTGAACTATAGCCTGAAAGGACGAGACAGTATAAACTATCTATATTTCACCAACAAGAAAGGGTCGCTGAAAGCAAGTAAACATTAAAATTGATGCACTTGTGGTTCATCTTCCATTGCTGACGAGTTAGTATCTCAAGCACTGTCTACAATTACAATGTGAAAATGTCTGAAAGTTATCAGTTAAAAGTTATAACAAAGATGTTTCTCATAAACAACACAATACTTCTTAAGCTTCTCACCCAACATAGAATATCTTTATGTGACACCTCTAAAGAGCCGCTCTTGCTACACTAGTCGATAAAGTGTACATTTCACCAAATTGTCAATTTTTTCTTCTTGGTGACAATGGATGAACAATAAAAGCAACCAGTTACCTCCCATCATACATCTCTGACGACAAGGGGAGAATTGATTAGTTTCTTGAAGAAGCAAAAGAGCTATAATCAAAATAGTTCTTGTGCCACAAAGTAATTACCTAGCTACATTGGGTGCACAGAGTCTCTGGAGAAACGTTCTAGTGTTTGAAGGAACCAACACTTCTAAATCTGATGAAGACAATGAACAAAGAACAAAACTCAAGTTTATCCTAATCTGATAAACATTTCTACCGACACAGTTCCTTCTTTTGGTTTGTGAATAGTTTTACAAGTTTTGAGTCCCTGATTATTACCCTGACCTGCTGAAATTGTTTAATTGTAAATGTTTATATTATTATGAATTTACGATATAAACTTAGAAGTACTTAACTTTAATGATAAAGGTATGATATAATGAAATCTCCATTTAAAATATTTTACAGACTCCCCATTAATTCATTTATTTTCATTACGATATTATATCATTTTTAACTTATTTTCATGTTTTATCAGAAACTTAAGGAAAGGGAAAAGAGATAACTTTTACACTTGTAGTTCGAGTGCTGTTTGAAAAGTTAAATGTACAACAACGGTGATTGATGAAGATAAATACTTGAAAATGTTGAACAAGAACTAAAAAAAAAACTAGGTTTAAGTAAAGACGTTAAAACTGTAACTGGATATGACTACTGGTAGGAAGTATTGAATAATACCTTAAGTTGATCAATAACATTTTAACTGAACACATTATTTGTGAAGAACATCATGTAATTATAACAGTAGGTTGACAAACAACGATTTATAAACATAAAGAAGTGTTTTACTGATGGTAAGAAATAGTGAACATATGTTTTCTGTTTCTTAAGAAGACAGACCAATGTATTCTTGAAACATGTAATATGTTCCACCATGAATAAAACACTTTTTATGCTTACAGTTAGTTGTTTGCTTATCTATTCTTTTAACGAAAATTTGTAGAATTAAGAAATTTATTGTTTCAACAAGATTTGTGAATATTGGAAGTGAATAGTGTAACTCTGGAGAAAAGCTATCTATACAGTTAAGAAGGATTTTGTAAGTGAATTGTAATGTATTTTCTTATAGCAAAGCCGCATCAGGCTATCTACACTGTCTACCAAGTAGAATCAAACCTGTGATTTTAGCGATGTAAATGTGTAAGCTCGCCTCTGTACCATCGGGGAGCAGAGCGAATAATAGAAACATTCTTTTACCGTTTAGTTTGTAGACGTCATAAATCAATCTAGTGATGAACTGACAATGCCATAAATAATTTTGTTTTTATACAAATTAACAGAGAAAGTTCAAAATATGATGATAATTACATATATATATTATGATTAAAACATAACTGGGCTGTAAGTAAATACTTCAGCACATTATATTAAATTATAAACATAAAACTGGTTCTGTGATAATATAAAAGTATAAACATATTGTCACGTAATTTTCATGCTTATGTATGGAAATATATTTCTGACATTTAATTTAAAGTATGAAACATTTTTTATTCCTTTATGATATGTTGAGAAAAAGCACATAAAAGCTTATTCTGTTGATTTTTCAAATAATTAGAAAAATTATGAAGCTTGTGAAAAAATTGAAAATATATACAGATAGTGGTGACCATGTGTTTACTGTATCAAATATATCCACATAGCTGGAACAACGACCAGTGTTAAATTTTACCTCTCACAGTGGAGCCACCCAGGATTTAATAATGTCCCCACATATGAATAAAAAAATTGAAATGTTTACAGATAGTGGTGAAAGTGTCTCTACTATATCAAATATACCGACATAGCCAGTGTTACCTTTTACATTGGAGTTACGCAGGATTTAATAATGTCTCCACATATAAACAAAGAGAATTAAAATATCCATTATTATGTTTAACATGGTGTTAGTAAGAGCATGGTTAGTGTTTGCGTACCACTTACGTATTGGTTTTGTTTGTTTTTGTATAACTTCTATTTGAGTATGTATGTGCTTTACTATATAATTTCGGTTAATTTCCAAATTTATTTATATATATCAGTATCACATTGATTTTATTGGTCCATGTTACCAACTTATTGTCATAATGGATAATGCCTATGGGATATCCCAACTATCAGTCAAAATCCAAACAGTGATGTCAATCCAGTCAGCTGTCATGAATAATGATAAAATAAAAATCACACACACATATTATGGTAGGGTAAACATTTTTACATATCTTTTGTTTTGGAACGGTGGAGGTTGGGAGTACAATTAGTCGAAATATTAGGTGCAGGCTTCTATCCATTTGCTTTCTTTTATAATGTATTTAATTGTAACTGTGTTTCTAAAACGAGGTTTAGACAGTGAAAGACAGTAGAAGTTGAATCGTTGTTAGTGTGAACACTAAGCTTTGTACCATTACTAAATTTAATTTCTTTTTTACGATTTTCCATGATGTTCGACTAGACTGACATTGGTTTTTGGATTATTTCTGAATGATGGGATATACCCAGTACATTCGGGTGGTATTAACAATTGTGACAATAATTTGAAAACTTGGACAAATAATCGTAATGAATTATTTAATTCATTATTCTTTTATATTGCTCATTTAATCGCCTATTAACAATAAATGTATTCTACAGTATGTAAGCTATTTATACACACATAGATACTTGAAGTGAAACAATGCCAAAAGTCAATTTTCTAATCCGAGGTCAAACAAAGTCCTTTCTTTAAGTGTCGTATCGGAAAAAGTTGGAAATTGTCCATACAGAGACTTGAAAGAGTTAACACTTTAATTTGAAGTGGAGCTAATAGGACTTTCTTTGTGTCAACCAAACATTTACGTTCAATGTTTTCTATCCTGCTATCAGGCTGACTCTGGGTGGCCATTACTTCTTTATCCGGTGCTGATTTAGTACTTTGCTTGTCCCATTTCACACAAACGCAGAAACTTTGTATAACAGTATTGTTAATCCAACAACATTCAAAAGACTTTTAGGTCTTCACAAAGTCGCCAAACACATTCTTTATATATATTCTTCCAAAAAAGAAACGCAAAAGGCAAAATATGAAACATATTGTTAACAAGTTTATTTCGGGTAGTTCTGTATGACATGTGTAAAACTTTGCACATTCACTGCTGAACATCCAAAGTCTGCAAAGACGAAGTCCACGCTCACTAGTTAAAGTTTAACGCCACTCAATGTCAATAACGAGTATGCCCCCCGTGAGCATCAATAACTGCTTGGCATCTCCTGCCCATGGAAGCGATGAGATGACAAATCACATCCTGTGGAATGGCTGTCCACTTAGCCTGCAAAGCTGCTGCAAGCTGAGGTAGAGTCTGTAGTTGAGGTTGTCGCCGTTGCAGACGTCGGTCCAAAGATGTTCGATGGGGTTTAAATCTGGTGACCTGTCTCAAGAAGACAGTGGTGAGTCGGGCTGTGTGAGGCCGGGCGTTGTCATGTTGAAAAACGTCGTTGACGTTCACCATGATGGGTTGCACATGGGGCCTAAGAATCTCGTCGACGTATCGTTGAGCCGTAAGATTCCCTCGAATGTGCAAAAGGTCTCTTGAGGCAGTAGACGTCGCAGTGGTAGTCCTATTCCGAAGGTGACGTAACCGGATGTAGCGATCTTGTGCGGGCATGGTTACACGAGGTCTGCCAGATCGTGGACGGTCACGAGTTGATCCATGTCGTTGGTGACGATTCCATAGCCTTGTGATGGTGCTTTGGTGGACATTCACAGCTGTGGCAACATCTGATCGAGATTCGCCTGCTTCCAAGCGACCAATGGCGTTGCTGCGTTGTGCTTCAGTCAGTCTTGGCATAATTGTATTGCGTGTCGGTGGCTTAACACTGAGCTATGAAAACCGAGAACCCATCACTTTTATAGGAATTTTGCACATGTTGCACTTGCAGAACATGCAGATCTTTCAAATACATTTATTGGACACGCATGCGTTTTGGCGAAAAATCCGATGTTTTCCTCCGTTTTCAAAGTGCACAACTTTTATTGTCATTTTGGTCTGACAATCAGTGCCTTAACACGTGTAACATCACATACTCTAAGATTGTAAAATTATTACATATATTTCTCAGAGTCACCTGATTTCAAACCATCCATATAAATAGGAATAAAAGGATGGTTCAAAATCAGGTGACTGTATGGGCACTGCCATAGTTTGTTGTGGTTTGGTGGTTGCACACAGAATCCCTCAACATTTTCTGTGTTCTCTGCTGAACTGTATGCCAGTTCTCTTGCCCTGGATCACATAGAAGCAAAGCAGGACTTAAATTGCACTATTTGTACTGACTCGCTTTGTTCTCTACTGACTCTGGAATTGCTTCACATCAGTTCTCACCAATATTCAAAAGCAACTGGCCTATTTCTCTTTTAATATCTACTTCTATCAAGTTTTTCTAGATGCCAGGCCATGTTGGTATTTACAGGAATGAGCTTGCTGATACTGCAGCTAAATCTGTCTGCTCTGGCACTATCACTACTGTGTCCGTTCCATACATGGACTATGGTCCTGTATTCAAGACTCGGCTCTGTGCCAGTTGGCTTAAGAGTGAGCAACGTGAAAACAAGCTTTTCCAAATAAAACCCTCTATTGAACTTTGGCCGTCTTGCTTCCATAAGGATCAAAAAGAGGAAGTTTTCTTAATTAGACTATGCATTGGTCACAGTTTTTTAACTCACTGTTTTCTTTTATCTGGCACTGATGCACCACTGTGTTGTCTCTGTAACATTCAGGTCACAACAAGCCACATTTTACTGTCTTGCTGTCGTTTACGGCTCTCAATGATGGCACCAATTTAAACATGTTTTGTCCCATGGTCTATCAGTAACATTACAAATATTTTTAGTTTTTTAAAGACCATTAATCTTTTTAATGCCATTTAAATTTTTAATTAATACATTACATGTTTTTAATGTAATTTTCTTTTAAGAATCAAAGTCCATGTAGTTTGATTTGAAATTAAAAAATGGCCAATACATCAAATAGCTCAAAACCAGAACTGGAAAGGCCAACTTCAAGTGTCTAATGCTGTGCTGTTTGAACTACTCATTATTCATCCTGGTGAGTTATAATTATTAAAATGTTGCTACAAGTCTTTTAAAACTTCTAATTTTACTTTCTAAAAATGGCCATAATGCCAAATAACTCCAGACCGAAGCTTCTAGAAATAAAAAAAACAATTTATTTTGTACATTTAGCAAGAATGTTCACTGCTTTATTGAAACAATATTGATGAATACTACAAGTTGCAGCCTGTGAATGAAGAGTGGATATTGTTCACTGATACCTTCAATATAGGTCCAGAATATGTTGTCCTTCAAAACAGTAACATATATGCATCTGTTCCTATTAGTCAATCGATTCACTTGAAGGAAACATACAAAATTATCAAAATTCTTGTTAATAAGGTCTAATACATAGAACATGGCTGGCTATTTTGTGGAAAGTTTAAAGTCCTTTGAATGTTGTTGTATTAAACACCCAGTCAGACAAAGTTTTCACATTTTGTGTGTGAAATGGGATAAATGACACAAAATCAATGCTGGATAAGAAGTAATGGTTACACAAAGTCAGCCAGATACCAGAATTAAAAACATTAAATATGAAAGTTTGGTTGACAAAAGAATGTCCTATTACCTTCATTTCGCATAAAACTGGGCTTGATAGATCAGTTTGTAATGATCTTAAACAAAGATGGTGACTGTTTCAAGTATCTGTATGAGGAATTCCCAGCAATTTCAGAAGCAACACTTAAAAGGATTTTGTTTAGCGTCAGATTAGGAAACTAACTTAAAATGAACATATCTAAGTCTGTTTGTTTATTTGAAATTTTTCATCAAGCCACACAAAAGGTATCCCAAAATTAGCTTAGGAAAAATTAACGAAAATGCAGTTAGTCATCAATACCCACTGTCAACTTTTGGGTTACTTTTTATTGAAGAAAAGTAGGGTTGATTATAATATTATGATGATTACTTGGCTGAAAAAAACAACCATGTTTGTTTGGACGAGGATTCAACCCACAATTCACACTGCAAGTTGAAATTGCAATATGTAAGATCATAACACATAGTTTTGACACTAAATGATGTAGATTTCACAAATATATCAGGATGTATCTGAATGCATATCTGTTTGACATCAACTTTCCTCTCATTTATTCATTTTTATCAAAAAACTTTATAAAAAATGTTCATTGAGGCAAATAAAATAATAATTTGATCTAAGCAAGAGTTTTATTTATTCCTATTTCGTAACAACATTCTTACATAGAGGAGAAATGGATGTTATTTTCAAAATCTAAGAAGCTGAATAATAGGAAGTCATGACACCCAATATACTACTGCTCTTGGAGAAATCTCAAAAATACAGTCTGTTAATTTTCTTGTCCTAAAATGATGCCAGTCTTCATGGCCAATATATTTTAACATGTATATTGGGATATTTGGTTTTTGAGCTATTAATGTGTATCTAGTTATCACTGTAGAGTCCTGTATTGTTTTCACTGGTCAGCTACTTCAATGAACAGATGCCGTGTTAAATAATAAAAACATTTGTTTTACAAAAGTACTTATTACACATGGTATTCAGAAAGTCACTGTGCACTTATATATTTATTAACAGATGTGTTTCAATACAGAATGCAGGAGGTAAATATGAGCGACAATTATAAACAATGTTGAAAGTGACCCCTGTTGGCATCAATACAGGCTTAGATCCTATCTTATTTTGTTTCTAAATACCGCTATCAGTTGCTGGCTAGAAATAGACTAAATAGACATATGATTACAAAACTGCACAGTGATTTTCTGAACACCCTGTGCATCACATACAGTTTGTTTAATTAGTTTCTTTATACAGTACTGTGTGAAAGTGTAAGGGTAAAAGAATATTTTGTCATTCTTTCCATTTTATGGGCTCATTCTTCCATGTTATTACTGATTGTAAATTTCAACACCATAGTAGTGATTCACTGATCACTTTTTAACAATTAAATGAGCTGGGGTGAGAACACTCAGTTTTTAGAATTCCCTACACTTGTACCTTGGGCATGTCATGATGGTTCTGTTTGAATGAATATAGTGATAAAATTTAGGGCCTGAAATAAATGTCATTGTACTACACACAATGTTTTAACTGTGTAGAAAAAATCTAGCATATTGAACAAGTATATGCTAGAAGGAATATATTTAATAGCCATCCACAAATAAATCTTGATAAAAATAGTAATAACACACATATGACATTATCATTTCACAGCCCAAAAAGAAGAGAGAACTGTCAGTATATCAGAGACTTTGCTTAAAAGATTTATGTGATGCTAGTTGGACTCTTCATCTCATTGCTGTAGATGTAAATTCTCATTTGGATGTAAATTCATTATTACTATCTCTAATGTTATTTAAAATTTTTATCATCACTAGAGAAATAAAAGTTTATGTAAGTATTCAGAAGTTTGGTAAGAAGATCTCTTCTTTAAAAAAACCTCATAATAGTTACTAATAACAATCAATATAACCTACTTCTTTATAAACTGCTGCTATTTCATTTTCATAAACACAGGTTTGGGCAAGAACATCAGTCATATAGCTAACTGCTAAATATTCCATTGTTACCAAAACAAAGTTTAAAATTTCACTTAAATTTTATTATTTAATAAAATTATACATAATAACGAAACAAAATAATTTATTTTCCTCTTTTAAGAATATTCTAAATAATCATATATCTAATAAAAACAGAGAAGTTTTTCAAACAATTGTTCATGAAGTTAGAACTGAGGTAACAACAGTCGTTTAACATTATTTAAATGTAAGATTTTTATTATCTAGAAAGATTTGTGGTTCATAAAAATATTACAAACTCAATTTCAAGTGTTAAGAAAGTGTGAATTAACAAAGACCACTTTTCTACTTTTAGTTACTTCTTCAATTTATAACTTTTATTTTCCTACCTCAAAAGATGTTTTCATTTTTTGAAGTACACTCTTTTTATATATTGGTAACTAATGCTGTAATCTGATTCTCAACAATTATAAAAGATTACATTGGATTGGATTGTGTGAAAGAGACTGAAAATTTAATAATTATTGTATTACACACTAAACAATGTTCACAGTTTTGTAAATAACGCTACATTTGAGAGAACTGTATAAGCTGCAAATAATTTAACAAATTCAACCTTTCTTGAATAAAATAATTTCAACAACCATGTACATAACACTGTGTGTGTGAAACATACAATGAAGTTGAATCAAGCATGATAAAAATGAAAGAGTGCTGGTTAGAGATAACATACTGGTAGAAACTTAGAATAGAAATGTATAAAGTTATTTCAAAGTTATTTATATATGGAATGAATGAAAAAGTCATTGTGTGAGAACCAAATGTGGCTGCAACCTCCCACACTAAAACTGTCACGTATTTCTCACAACTACAATTTAAACAAAGCAAACCTGTGAGAGTGTAAGACTGTAAGACAATATGTTAGTGTACACTCTATAACAGGTACGATTAAAAATAAAAAATTAACTAAAATGTAACATTAACAACACTAACCCAAATGATTAACCTGCATATTTATTTTCAATCTGCATCACGTATTCTATAATATTGTTGTGATATTTATCATTTTCTGTACTAAAAATGTACTTCCAATAAATACTTACCTCCTTTTACACAGGCCTGGAATAACCAGGCAGTTTAAACCCTCAACTCATAATTTGAAGATTGCTAGTATCAATCCCCATCACACCAAATATGCTCACGCTTTCAGTTGTAAGAGCTATTCTAATGTTACAGTCAATCCAAACATTTACTGGAAGAGAAGTAGCCCAAGAGCTGGCAGTGGGTGGTGATGACTAGCTGTCTTCTCTCTTGTCTTACACTGCTAAATTAAGGATGGCTAGTGGAGACAGATAGACCTCATGTAGCTTTCACAAAATTAAAAAATAAACAAACAATCCTTTTACATCAACAGATATTCTCATTCAATGCTGCCATCTACTTGTAAAACTTGTTTTCAAGCATCTCATAAGTTTCTGTCTCCTCTTGATTGCAAATTATTCATTAAAATTATCATGTAACAACCCTCCATCAGTAATAGTGCAAGGTATTCTCATCATGCTTATGACTTCCTCTGTTCAATTCTACCAGATATCACTTTGAGTTCTCTTAGAATTTGGAAGTATCAGGTTTTAATGAAGAGGTAAGATGGAAAGTGTGAAATGAGGTAAGAACCTTCCAGAAATACATTTACAGTTTAGGTGAGTTACAACTTCCAATACAGTACATTATGTCATATCAACAGATAGCGAGAATCTTACATTGAATAGGTGGAAGAAACAGTTTTAGGGAAGGAAAGAAGCATCCTCCAAAGCCATCCAGAGGACACACCTGAAGACAAGAAAGTCAAATTTGGAAAACTGATGTGGGAGACTGAGTCAGGTATACATTTCACCCAGATAAGAAAGATGTGGTACTTATGGGAAAACTGGAATGTAATGAGGGCTATCAATCTTCATTAGAAGAAAAGTAAAACACAATGGAGAGTCTGAAGGAACAACATAACTTGAAACAGTGCAATAGATGACCACAAAGACCTATTTTCAAATGCAGACCATAATGATTCACTCAATACAAGACATGGTAGGGATGAAGAGTATTCTATTCTACCTTAACCATATATGTTTTGGTTTAGAATAATGGCTACTTTGATAACACTTTTACAGTTGACTAAATACCCCCATTAGTTCTGTCAAGGCTATATAAAATAAACTTTAAACAGATTTATCAGAGATCCATAGTATGAAAAATAAACTTTGGAAGTACTGATGAGATTAGTTATTGTAGTTTACAAAAATAGAGGCATTTGTGTAATCCACACCCTGCATACTGACAGACTTGATGATTTATTGAGATGGAAGATTAGTGTGAGAAAATATTACATTATATAGAACATGGACTTTACCAAACACAAGTTCTAACTTTTTGATAATCTATAATTATTTCACATGTTTACCACTTTGCAAAATAAAATTGACAAGTGGAATGAAAATTAAAACAGACTCAAAAGGAAAAATTATTATTAAAATATGCACTGCAGACTCAACACATACCAAGATAAAAATGCTGCACTTTACAGGTCACAATTCTTTCAAAACAGAAACTAATTACATGATTTATGTTCTCCTTGTAGCTGGCCAATCAACGTAAATGGCAATAATTCAGAAGAACATATTATTTTTGTGCCATTAATAATACAAATTCACATTCAAGTTGATACCAGGTGAACTATCCCATGAAGCAGCAGATACCATCTGTGATGACTCATGTTAGGTACAGCAACACCTAGAAGTCAACTAGCACATGCCCTAGTAAGAAGTTCTGAGCCAGAATCAGAATTTTATGTTTCATATTTATCAAGCTGAGGTACCTGTCTTTTATTTGTACATGAACTTAAAATCTGGAGGTGGAAGATATGATAAATGAGAAAAATCCTGATTTTCATACAATTCATTTATAACATTCATTTACTAGACTCTATAATGGTCATTATGACCCTGTAGAAAGAGGTAGTATCAATTATAATGTCAGTAGGGGTGCATTCTGTTACCTGCTTTCAACACCCAGCTCATCACATCTTTTTACAGCATTTTAAATGATTATTTAATAGAAAACCAATGGCTACAGAAGTGTCTTACAGACAGGTCAAAGTAAGAAATTATAACAACTCAAACAACAGCTTTTCATACCAGCCTTATAGTGGCTGTTGAAATGGAAACTTCATCTCAGTTTATGCATTATTGCAACAAATTGGTCATTTTTATTCATTAATTCCTCCAAAGGTAGCTCAGCACAGTCTCTGAGATGTATATATTAAATGTTTGTGTGCTTTCCCCCACACTGTGTGCATGCATATTAGAGAAAATTGTATAAACGTGTCTTACTTTTTAGTTGAAGAACAAGACACCATCTACAAATATAATTAATGCTAACTTAATCAAAGTGTTCAATATCAGCAATAATGGGGGTGGAGGAGTTACAAACCCTGCATTAACATGCCCCCTTTTCCAACTCACTGAATAATCACAAAAAATACTCTAGTTCTTTTCTCACAATAAGTCACAGAGCCTTCTAGAATGAAATTTCAGTCATCACAAGACATTTGACAGTTTGGTTTTTAATAAGAGCTCAATAATACAAAAAATGGGGGTGAATGGATGGACTAAAGTACCTGCCTTTCTCCTCTTGTGCTCCAAAAGTGTTATTTTTCTTAGTGATAAAACATTGTCCATAATTAGATCTTGCCTGCTGTGAGCTTGGAAATACAAATGTCAGCTTTAAAATAATTGACACAAATACACATATCAAATGTTGATATACAAGAAATTGCTGCTCAATTTTACATTTTAAAAGGGTTTGTAAGACTGATTGAAGAGAATGAGAGATCTACATCGATCAACCCCTATGTAGCAGAGGAAACCCACAGCCTTCTGTGACCCCCGTTTTGTTGATGGTTCCCTGGCTTTATAATGTTACTGTAGGAGCTACACTATATATGTTTAGCTCACTTAAAGAAATTTAATGTTTAATAATATTTTTTTAAACCTCAACAAAACTAAAATTAACAAAGCAACATACCTAAAAAAAATGAAATGGACAAACCTGAACGTGCTGTGGAGTGACTGTAACCTCTACTCCCATAGTTTCACCTCCACTGTTTATTGGTACCTTTCTTCCTGATGAACAGATTCTTCCTTCACAGGTTTCTTCACAGTTACCTTGTTCAGCATCACTGACATGACTACAAGGAGCTGGAAAGTTGAACTTGAAGGCCATTCACACAGTGAAAAAGGATTAAAATGTTATAGATCTGTAAAGAAGAAAAATACAGTTTTGTTCACACTAAATCTTGTTCTGAACACAAAATCTCAATTTAGTCCCAATTTATTTTCAACGTTTTACTAATTCCTGGACAATTAAAATTCAAGTCACGTAAAATTTGCACAAGTTTTTCTTTTCCAGTTAAATATAGAATTATAAGAAAGTTAACTGTTTAACAAGTTTTACTGCTATTCATTTAATGTTACAATAAAAACTTTGAGAAAAAACAGAATAGTATTCAGTATAAATCTTTATAAAGTTCTTAAATGGAAAAACTTGAAGTAAGCACTTCTTCACCTGCAGCAAGCAATATGCAGACTAAATTACAAACTACAATACCCATACAGTAAGACAAAACAAACAATTCATGAGGTAAAAAAAAAACAGCAAAAAGCACAATATGAAATTATTAAAACAATATGAAAGTAACACAAAGAATAGCAAACAAAAACTTAATCACAGCCAACATTTAAAGAAAGTGAGAGATACCAGTTCAGTATTATGAGCAAAAAACCCTGGAAACATTTCAAACAAAAATATAGTAGCATTCTTACTGTTTTGTAAGAAAATATTAAAACTCCCACAATCTTAGTGAACAGTATTATTTTGTAAAGTTCCTTATAACACACTATTTCTTACATCTAGAATACTGCAATAACCTGTTTTGTTTTTCATACTCAAGTTCAAATTCAGTCCTCCACAATAACCAACAGTTAAACACACTCACAAGAAACAACAGAGTTCTAAATATTAATGTGGATAATACCCCATACCATTTTTAACAAATGACTTGAAGGTCACCATTTATGAAGCCTGCTCATTGTACATAAAAATATATGGCAAACCTATTCAGAAGAAATATACAATTCTGGTCAAAACAATGCTAAACAGAAGTAAAACTAAATTAAACCTAATGATAAGAGCTTATGTATGTGCTAAAATTTTAATGTTCATTATAACTTAAATAAGATGATTTGTTTCAGTCACTTCAAGTTTAAAATATGTCATGTAAGACAATATTACTATAACTGTACATTTATGTGTGTCAAGTTATTGTTATAACATTGTTGTAAATATCTGATGAACGTTTTACACACAATTTGTTTGTGTAGAGGTAAATGAAAATAAATAGATAACCATAATACAGTTGATTTTAAACTTTGACTGCATACATGTCTGTCTTGGAAATTTATTTTTAAAGTTATGCAGTTTGAACTATGTAATCACGTGCAAAATACTGTGTACAGTAGTGTACGTAGTCATTACAATTCAGGAAAAGGTATGTACATGGTTTTCATGTATACAGTCAAATTAAAACAATTCACTTTGCACTCATCCATATATATTTTAAAACTGTGGAATATTACATACTGTTGGCTGCAACTATGAAAGCTACATACCAATCAAATCTAACCGAATGTACACTATAAACTATGCACATCATAAAAATAACATCTTAGCTAACACACTGTTATCAAATTTAATTTTCTACACGACAAGGAAAATGGATAGAAAATATAGTACAACTATCTTGCTGTTCCTGATTCAAATTTAGAAAAAGGTTAATAACTAAAATACAACTCTTAATATTTGTACTACATTACTAATGACAGATGTGCCGATACAAATTTATAATGATTCTTGGATGTTTTCCATTGTTCTATAAATCTGAGATTATTTCTCTTAGACACAAATTTATTCTTGCTTAATGTGGGTAATATAGCTTACCTTTCATTTATAAAAATACAACTAAACCAAGCATGTACAAGTTCCACATGCATTGCAATCATATAAACAGATCTTTTACTACAAACAACATTTGTACTTCAAAATATTCATGCTATTTGACTTTTCTGACTGATAAACTTAATACTGATTCACAGGAGTTTTGATAAGTTTAAATTAAAATCTGTTCTTTTATCAAGGGAACATCCAAATTCAGCATTATAAATTATAACTATACTTCACAAATTTTACGAAATAATATGCATAAAATTTGAAACTAAAACACTAAAATATGCCTGAAAATAATTAAATGTTATATGAATAAACTAGAAATAGTTGATGGTGAAACACAGAATTGCATTACTAAGGAGACAAGTGTGTGTGTTTTCTTATTGCAAAGCCACATCAGGCTGTCTATTGTATCCACCAAATGGAACTGAACCCCCGATTTTAGCATAAAGAATTCATAAATTTACCACTGTACCTGCACAGGAACAGAGTGAATCATAGATACATTCTGTTTACCTTTTAGTTTGTAGATGTTATAAATCAATCTAGTGATGAACTGACAATGTCATAAATCATTTTATTTTTTATTATACAAACTAACAAAAAAGTTCAAAATATGATGATAATTACACGTATATTATGATTAAAACATAACTGGACTGAATATAAATATATCAGCATCTGAAACTAATTTATAAACATAAAACTGCTTCTGTAATAACTAAAACCTATAAATATATAATCATGTAATTTTCATACTTTTGTCCAGAAATACATTTCTGATGTTTAACTTTAAGTATGAAACTTTTTTATTCACGTACCTTTACGATAACTAGAACTATTTAGTTATGGTATGTTAACATAAAAGCACATAAAAATGTTTATTCAGTTGATTTTTCAAACAATTTCAAAAACTATGAAGAAGTTTGTGAAAAAGTTGAAAATATTTACACATAGGGATAAACATGTCTCTACTGTATCAAATGTACCTACATAGCTGAAACAATTACCATTGTTAACTTTTATCTCTTACAGTGGGGTTAACCCATGACTTGTGAATGTTTCCACATATAAATAATAAAAAATTGAAAATCACCATTATTCATGAGTATGTACAACTTGGTGCCAGTGACAGTACGATAAGTGTTTGTGTACCACTTGCACACTGGTTTTATTTTTGTGTGACTTCTATTTGTGTAGGTATGTGCTTTATTATGTAATTTTGGTTATTTCCTGAGTTTCTTTACATATATATATATATCAATACTGCACTGTCGTTAATAGTCCATGCTGCCAACTTACTGCCATAATGGAACAGCACTGAAATGTGTTCAGAATATCCCATCTATCAGTCAAAATCCAAACAGTGATGTCAATCTAGTTAGTTGCCATGAATAATCATCAAAGATCATACACAAATATCACAGTAGGGTGTATATTTCAAATTAATATCTTTTATTTTGAAAGGTTGAAGGTATAATTGGTAGAAATATTAGGGGTGGTTTCTATTTATTTGCTTTCTACTTTAAAGTATTTAATGGAAACTGTATTCCCACCAAAAAGATTATAATATTATAATGTCCCAAAGCTGAAAGAACAAGCATTTTTGGTTGAACAAGAATTCAAACCCACTACTCCAGACTGTGAGTTGAACTTGGAATATATAAGATCATAACACATAGTTTTGTGACTAAAAGATGAAGATTTCACAAAAGTATCAGGATGAATATGAATGCATATCTGTTTGATATCAATGTTCCTTTCATTCATTTTTCTCAGTTTTTATAACAAATATTATAATAAAAAATGTTCATTGTGGCAAACAAAATAACAATTTGATATAAGCAAAAGGTTTGTTTCTTCCTAATTCATAACAACATTCTTACATCAATATGACTTGTAAATTTGACACTGGATCAGGCTGTACAATTCCAGTCTTCACAATATGTGGACTTCGCTGCAAGTTATTATGAAAGGAAAAAGTATTTAACATATTCCAGAAACAAAACTATATTTGGTACAGTATTTATAATTATAAGCAACAACTTTTAATTGAACTTTACATATATGCTACCAAAGATATTTGTATGACATATGTTTGAAAATCTTCTTCTTGTATTTAATTTTTTAAAATCAGTTTTCAAAACTACAATGAGCATGCCTCAGACTGATACTGTCATAACATTAAAAACTTTATATTCATTAGATATACAAGTTGACTTCAGGTTATTCGTGTTGTTTACCTTTGGTGTTAACTTTTGGATCTAGTGTATTGACATTTACAATCTTTCAAAGGTACACTGGATATTTACACCTAAATGACATAATGGGTATTTAATTATTAGCCAGGATTCTATATAGTTTTGACAGAAGAGTACACTATGGAGAAGTGGTGGTGGGCTTGAAATGGGCTAAAAATACATTCATAAATGATTTATAGCAGCTTTAAGGAATTTAGAAAACCTGTCTTGTTTGAAACATCAGATTTTGGAGAAAAATAAATCACACACAAAAAAAATTCCAACTTCTATTAATAAATGGGACAGTTGGTGAATATCTTCTCAGTTAAAATGGTCTGTTGCTTGTATAGCCAAGTATTTTATCTAATAAGTAACACATGATCTTTGCAACCTTTTACATCTGTTGGTGAAAAGTGACAAATTAATGAGAAATTCTATGAACGTATTGTTTATGGAAATTTTGATAAGCCGGTCTCTTGATATTTTTGGAATGACAAAAACATTCTTTTGCATCAAGAACTACTTGCCCTAAAGTTTCCTCCATGTAAATAACTAAAACACAAGCATTTAGCATTTTCAACAAAAAAATTACAAATATATCTTTGTGGCAAATCCTGACTTTTCCAAAATAAATCTGACCATATCTATTCCCTCTCTTCAGTTGATCACTCACCAAATCAGATTACAAGTATTCAGAGAAGTAGCTTCTACATCTTACAACAATAAAGTTTCATATATAGAAGGAAGTATAAAGTACAATACAACTATTTCATGAAACTATGGATATGACTCTTTGAATGTTAACCCATTCTTAGATATCCCTCTTTGTGTAACACTGAAGGGAGAGTCTGCATGATATATTTCAACTAATGATATGCTATGACTAGTCAGTAACATCTTAGTGATCAGCTTTCATTATGCTCTAAATGCCACATGTAATGTGTAGAAATTCACACACCTATATGTGGTAAATTAATACAATAGTATTATGATGTTGAACAACCAAGTTACTGCTGCAATGAAAATATGTACCCTTCTTTATTGTTGACATGATTTTGTTGGTATTTACCAAAACCAAGTTTTGTGTGTTTGCAGCATTGTTGCCCTTGCAAAAGATGCTATTAGAAAGCTTTCATGTCCAAATCACACCACTCTTTCATGCATGTTTTCCATAAACCATACAGTATACAAAGACTGTACTTTCAAAATGCATGTTACAAGAGTGTAATAGCATATATAATCTTTAAGTATTGCTTCTGGTGGCTTGAATGTTATTTATTATTTTATACTAGTAATTGTATTTGTTTCATTCTACACATTCTTAACTCTATTACTATGTGTAGGGGTCAGAGGGTGTTATCACATTTGTAGATTTGCATTCAAAATTTTATTGATCAATTATTTTATGAATATATGTGAATACATGTGGTAGCAGATTGTAGATTGTAATTCAAATGTAATAGTACACAATAATTAATTAATTAAAAAATAAATATTTAAACCAGTTCCTAAATATCAATTTTTGTTTGTCATGCACTATACCAAAGGCTTCTTTGGTTTAAATTATATTTCTGATGTCCAAAGGCAAATTTTATACTTTTTAACAAATAGAAATTTAAATTACCAAATTTTGACAAGCTAGAATATGAAATAAAAAACCTCCTTTCTTATCTATTTTCTGAAATATTACTATATTTAGAAAATCAAAAAAGTTCATTCTGTACATTTCTTTGGTTTTTGGAAATGATTGTTTACACATTTTTTACTTTGTTCTATTTCTATGAAATGTTTATAACCAATTGAAAGCTCAGAATTTTTCCTACGTGGTATTTTAGGTTTTGAAAAGTGTCTTCATGAGTAGATCCATTTTTTTGTTATTGTAGACTCACAAGGACAGGTTAGATGAATGATGTTTGAAAAAATATTTTTAGACATAAATACAGTTTAATTAATAAGAATGATTAATTACACTAGAAATCTGTGGTACTTAAATATAACCTATGATGTTCTTTATATCAATGTGCATATAAAACAAGAAAAATATTTTACATACTTCAGTTGTAAAATGTGACAAGGCTTAGCAAACTGTGAAAAGTCAGTACACATTCATTGAGAAGGAGAGATCACTGTTTTTCTGTAATCTATGAGAAGTAATTGATATTTCAAGATTTACTTGTAGACAGTAATAATATGTATGTATATAAATATACATAAAATGTACTGTATTACAACTGAAATATGATTGTATTCTACAAAATACTGGTCTTCAACAAAGTTATTTCATTAATACCACATATTTCATCCTCAGGAGTTTTCAGTTCATTTCTGTGTGCTTGTGCATCATAATGATTTAAAGATTTATGAAAAGAATCCAGTTTATGACTAACATTGTAATTGTGTCTGTTGAGGTTCACACAAATAGTGGTTTTTTACTGTTTTAGTCACTGATGAAGTCATGATCAGAAAATTATTTTTGGGAGCAGTTTGGTCGTACATAAGTAGTTTAATATTTCACTGCATGTAGTAAGTCTGCAGCAGCCATTCCAGATGTATGATAAATTTTAATTGATTTTCATAAATTGGTTTTAATTCATAGTTTTAACACTTCACATTTTTTAATCTTTTTTGTTCATTTTATTTAGTATGTTAGATTTTCTGTTTTTCAATGCAGTTTAAGTATCTATGTAAATCAGATGCAAGTCTCACATGAATACCGATCTTTTATTATAGGCAAACGTTATGAGCTGTATCTATTGTGCTGTAACACTTGTATTTTTATTGTCATGTCATCCTGAAGCGAGGCTCTTTTAAATCATTACAATAATTAGTACTTCCTCACTATGAAATGGACTGTAGTACAGTGCACTTGGTTCAGGGTTAGAATTAACAGTGTGGAATATGTATTAAAGTTATTGATTTCATCTCTATCTACACATCTCCTTGTTCAATTCTCCATGAGCCTGTTGTAGTCCAAAGAAACCTATAAGACAGTAGTTGGATGGAGACTTAGTTTTAATGTTTGAGTAATGATTATTTTGGTGATTGCACAATATTAGGTGGGATTTCTTACTGTTCATGTTTGAAATAATTCTGTGCAAAACATTTAGGGATTTGTATTTTGCAGCTACTTATAACTGTGTGAATTACTGTACTTGAATACCACACATTAAGGCCAATCTGAGGCTTAGTTTAATAAGCTGAGTGCTAGCTCAGCTAGTGTGCTTTCTGAAGAGAATAAACCATGGTTACTTAAAAATTTAATTTCAATGATTAGCCAAATGTCTCGTCATCTGATTAGTGACGTGCATGAATGGATTAAGGAGATTCCCACTATCCCCATGTCTACTATCTAGCAAAACCACAGCCAAGTGAACTGGCTGGGAGAAATCAGCTTAACCAGTCAAATGTTCACAGTTTGTCCTGCACAATTTCTCAGTGCAAAGTGTATTCACAATTAAACTTATGTTGTTGTTGTTATAGTTTATGAAGAAAGGGTGATGTTTAAAAGCTTTTGTTTTTAGACCAGATATAGTTTACTTAATAAAAATGATCAATTACAATGGAATTTCATGGTATGGATAAAATAACTTTTGTACCATTTAAAAAATGGTTACATAAAAAACGTTTTTTTACATACCCTTTTGAAACAGAGGTGGTGAAAATACATATTCTGATACTACATGTCCACTGAATGGCATAATATCATAACATTCATTTCAATTTCTATGACTCAATGACAGAAGCTGGATAAAAAAAATTTACTTACAACAAAATTTTTCATCAAATATTTCCTTCAAAACACTAATTTCAAATCAGGTGGTTAAGACACTCAACTTGCAACCCGTGCGTTGAGGGATTGAATCCTCGTCACAACAAACATGCTGGCCCTTTCAACTGTGGGGATGTTAAATGTGATGGTCAATCCCATCATTCACTGATAAAAAAGAAGCCCTAGAGTTGGTGGTGGGTGGTGATGACTAACTGCCTTCCCTCTAGTCTTACATTGCTAAATTAGGGAAGTCTTGCACAAACAGCCCTCGTAATGCTTTGCTCGAATTTCTAAACGAGTTTGGTTTTAAATTGGAAATTATAATTCAAATTTTTAGTAATCAGTTAAATTTCTAATTTATAAGTAAATATTGAAAAAAAAACAATTTCTAAATATTAGTTTTTATGCATCATATGATATGCTCAAATTAGAGTTTGTGATGTCCAAATACCAAAGACTATAGTTTCTTATGAGTTAGGAGCTCAAATTACTGATATTGAGAAGTTATAATATGGAAAATTGAATCTCCCATCTTTTCTGCTTGCTGCATTTACTGAATTAGTCTCAGTGCCCCTACCTACCTCTTGACATTTTTGGAAGCACTTGCTTATGTACACTTACTTTTGAATATGACTCAAACAGAGCTAAGTTACAGAGTTTTATAAATTATAGTGCAATTCTAAGGTACTGATATAGTAATTTATGACCTTTTGTTATTTTGAAATGTACACATGCTAAATCTAAAAGATTATTATTTTGTTTCACATCTTACTGTAAAATTTTGTGAGACTTGATATTCAGTACTGAGCCAAGCCCCAAATGAGTAAAAAAGTTCAAAACTAGAAAATATTATTGTTTACTCTACTTCTTTATTTACTGTTCTGTATTTTAAGATAAATTAAATTTAAGAACATTTTATAACTTATAACTCAGTTGTGACTATTTTACAAAATACTAGTTTACACAAATACAGCCAATACAGGTCACTTTGTACAGACTAAACATTTACTATAACTTCATGGTTGAGTAATTACTGTAACGTTGCTCATCAGACTGCTATAATTTTATATTTCACTACTTTGATATGATGATCTCTTTATCACATCAACAAAGTTACACAAAACTTACCTCAAAGTGAAACAGGCATGCTGTAACTAATTAAGACTTGAGATACTTCCTCAGGCAATGTTTTATATTTTATACTTGTGAAGAATATCCAAGTTTTAATTAAAGAAAATACTTCATAACATTAATCATTAAGTTTACCATAGATAGTTACAAAATTGACTGGTCCACTGCCTATAACTTTTATTTATAAAGACATGTTCTAGCAAATATTTAAAAGTAAAAATTAAAGATCAAAATAAAATGGCTTCTTTCACATGAAAAGTCAATGTAAGTATTAGCATGATAAAGAGTGATATTATAATATGAAATCATATCACTGATTTCAAGGAACTAAAAATAAATTTGTTGAGTGTAAAACAAGTTCTAAAACATGGATCAATAGTTTTTCATGTTTAACTTTCATTTTCAATATTGCTACAGAATTTAGTAAGTTTTGCAGACTGACTGATATGTAGGCCATCTAATTTACATATAAATCTTCAAACTCAAGTTTTATTGTGTGAGACCACTGCAACACTAAAATCTTTCAGCCTTTTCTGTTCTCCACGAATAATTGTTAATGTAATATCAACCAACTATTAAAAGAAAAAACCTGCAAATGAACAGACAAAAATATTATAATTGAAATTTCACTTGTTACTAAAAAGCAAAATTATCAGTTTGTAGGCACAAGGATGTTAATCCAGTTTGTTTGTAACAAAAGAAGTTATCTAAGCTGAAATATAGATAGAAACAAATTTCTTCCAGCAATGTGTTTAAACTGATCACTTTCTTGGCAAAAGAAACAGACACTTCATAATTATGTTACTGAAGACCCAATCCAGGAACTTCAAACTACTTTTTTCTCTCAAATTACAACTAGTTATATTGTGATTTCACTTTCCTTACACTTCTATGAAAAAGAGATTCTCATTTAACATTTAGATGTGTAGACATAACAAAGAAATAAAACTCTAGACTAGCACTTCCTGAAGTGTTGTTGTCCACATCTCCCCTTTGATAAATGTAGTTTCTTCCACACACACACTTTTTCAAATGAAGAGATACAATACATACAGATTAAAATGTTATATTTGTTGTTGCAATTACTTATAACCTCATTAATAAAAAAATACATTAAAATGCTTAATTTTGCATTAGTACATAATCAACTGCATCCTAACTGCTACTGTCACCTACACTTTTGGAAATGTTTATTAAAACCACATTAATTGTTTCCCTGTAAATAATACATACCTTAACTGCTTCATTCATAAAAAAAAAATACAAGCTACTGTAAATCACTTCAGCTTCTTGTAGCCTCTGTAAGCAAATTCTTATGGCAGAAGAATAAAACTTTTATTGGTACACATGACAGCAAACATACACTGGCCCAGTGGTTGCAGTGTGAACAAGCTACTACAAGTCATGTCAGCTTCTTGTAGCCTTTGAATGCAAATTCTTATGACAGAATAACAAAATTTTTATTGGTATGCATGACAGCAAATAATATAATGGAGACACAGAGCAAATCATTCTTTCTATTTCTTCTGCTACTGCTTTGGTATGTGTGAGGTGTATGTGTTTTTTTAAAGCAAAGCCACGCTGGGCTATCTGCTGTATCTTCTGAGAGGAATAAAACCCCCGATTTTAGTGTTGTAAAGACGAAGACTTACTGCTGTCCGAGCTGGGGGCACTGCCTTAGTTAATGGATGCTTTACCATCAAAACTAATAAATATACCTCTGAAACAACATCATGTGATGTGTTTTTCCAGAAAGGTCGAGAACTTTACATTTTTTGTCATTGTAATGTCACATATGTAAATTTTATACATACAACAGATTATGAAAAACACTAATATATTTTAATATTACTTTAGCATGTGAATAATAGATACATAGTAAACTTATATCTCTCTAGAGTAATCACTCTTAACCAGATACGCACTTGTACGACGGTCGACTCCCGTCATACGATACCTCCTGCGCGTTGACTGTTTCTCACAGAACACGGTAAACCTATTTAACAATGGACATAGTTCAATTCAACTGGACAGATCATCATAATAGATAACATTGTTCTTGTATTAATATCTCCAAGAATGATAAAACTTGAAATGTTTTCTTTATGTGCTGAGGGCTTTCATCAGTAAAGATGTTTTCTGACTGAATTCATACAAGAACAAGTAATTTAAATCAGTAATGTCACTCAATTTCATTTCTCTTTTTTCAAAACAAACAGACCTACTGAAACATAGTTAAATAAAGTAACTTTATATATAGCTGACACACCAAAGAAGTTTACTAAAACTTTTCTTATGGCCAGCTGTACATATGTGTAACTCTATGGCTACCATTCTGATATCAACTATCTCTCCACTTCCACTAAAAACAAAGCTTGAAAGACTAGATCTCCATGTAAATATAGAAGTAAACACTCACATTAATCTTCAGTTAGAATAATCTATAAATTGAGCCAGATATGAAATCCACAGTTATTACACCATATGTACAGCGATAGACATATGAGAGACTAAACCTCACAAGATATCCATGGTTATGAAAGAAAATAATGCCATTATTCTCAGCTTTCAATCAGTTTCAAAACGTTTAAGTTTCTACATTCTAAGCTACACAATAAACTTACATCAAAGATGTTTTATACGTTAATAAATAGAATATAAACCTAAATATATTTTTCCGAAAGAAATCAGACTTGAGGCCAAGTGTACAACATAAGGAATTAGAAAATGGCCCTAAGGAGACTGACCGAACAGTTCAGAATGAAAACAAAACTGATTATGCAGATAAATAACACTTTCATTTTCTCAACTTCTTATGCCACATTACATGAAAATATTTATTTTTATGAGAAAAATGATAATTTTGTTAAAGAAACAATTATTCAGTTACAACTGTTTTCAGTTTAGTATCACACTTTTAGAAACATTAAAACAACAATTATTTATTTTGCAGAGTGTAAAGTACTTTATCACCACTAATGTCAGGAATAAGTTTGCTTCTCAAATCTGGCCCGGCATGGCCAAGCGTGTTAAGACGTGCGACTCGTAATCTGAAGGTCGCGGGTTCCCATCCCCGTCGCGCTAAACATGCTCGCCCTTTCAGCTTTGGGGGCGTTATATGTGACGGTCAATCATACTATTCGTTGATAAAAAAGTAGTCCGAGAGTTGGCGGTGTATGGTGATCACAAGCTGCCTTCCCTCTTGTCTTACACTGCTAAATTAAGGACGGCTAGCACAAATAGCCTTCGTGTAGCTTTGTGCGAAATTATGGTTACCATAAAACTTTAGAAGCGTCATCTGCTGTTTTAAAATACAAACAACAAAATATATTATTTATGATTAAAAAACAACCAATAGAAGTTGAAATGAATTACATTTCATACGTTTCTGAAGGTTGAAGACTTGAAAAATAGCAACGGCTAGCGCAGATAGCCCTCGAGTAGCTTTGCGCGATATTAAAAAAAAAAAAATTCTTCTACTTGTTATAGTTTAGTGACATTCCAATCGTGTATATTTTACAGAAATAACTTGAAAGAAATGGTTTTTGCTTGAAAAATTAGGTGGAACTAAAGATTCCTAGATTTTATTATCATTATATCTAACTTTTTTTTGTATGTGAAAATTAATTTAGATCGCAGTACAAACAATCATCACCTAATTTAAAACAACGTTGGTTTGTCACAGTATCCAATAGAAACACCGCCTATACGTAATTACGTCAAAAGTAGAACACACGTGTCGCTAAGGAACAAGTTTCATTTAAATAAATTTAGAAAAGAATCATGGCAGGGAATTTCGGCAGAAAATTTATCAATATCTTTAGATTTGGAAAGAGAGTAAAGTAGGTTGTACTTTTAAGCACCGTATCTCATTGTTTAAAAATATCTTTTCCAATTAATGTTTAGAATTGGCTCTAATTTAATATGATAACTTTAATCTCAGTAATGACTTTCCAACTTTCTTAACAGTCAAAAAATAAGGGTTAATGTATCGTACAACTTCTCTGAAAGTTTTTTTTTTGCCAGAGGCGAATGCCCTAGAAGGAGAGAAAGTTATACAAGTTATCGTGTATAACAGCGCAATATTCCCAGTAGATAAAAAAATAATATTTTTCTCAAAGTCCCAGAAAATGTGTTTATGCAGAAGAGTTGACAAACAGAGGCTGCAGCAGCAACCGTGCTTTAGGCTTAGGTATATTCCAACTCGCTGGTAAAGGTGTGTGTGTTGAACATTGAACTATCTGCTGAGTCCACCGCGGGCAATTGAACCCCTGATTTTAGCGTTGTAAATCCGTAGACATACCGCTGTACTAGCGGGGTGCACCGCTGGTAAATCATTAAACGTGATAACTTATCGTGATCTTTAAACTAGTTTATTCAAACTATTGTATTTTAATGATTCATTATTAGAACTAAAAGTAATAAATTTAATTGTAATGAGTCTCTTCTATTGAGCAAGAAATTTGAACTTCAGCAGACCACGATTACTTGTATTTGGAGAGTTTGGTTTGTTTTGAATTTCGCTGAAAGTTACATGAGGGTTATCTGCGCTAGCCGTCTCCAATTTTGCAGCGTTAGACAAGAGGGATAGCAGCCAGTCATTAACATCCAACGTCAACTCTTGGGCTACTCTTTTACCAACCAATAGTGAGATTAATCGTCACATTATAACACACCGACGAATGAAAGGGCGAACATGTTTGGTGTGACCGGGATTCGAACCCGTGACCCTCAGATAACGAGTCAAGTGCCCAAACTACCTGGTCATGTCAGGTCGACATTTGGAGGTAAGGAAAACAAAAAATATAGAAAATGAAGTGGATGATAAACTTGAGGAGGCTATAGTTATAGGTGGTTCCTTGACAAGACGTGGGTAAATAAGAAGAAAAGAATCAGATTTTGGCACCTAGGGAAACAGGTGAAGGATATAACTGGCAGAACAGGCGATATAAAGGGGTTAGCAGAGATAAAGTTTTTGCGGTGCAAGTGTACGAGACAGGGGTCAGTGCTAAGTTAAACTAAGTGCAAAAAGAAATTGAGGCAGAGAAACGTTTCGCATTAGAAATGAGAATAGAGCAGAGATACCAACTATTTCAAATGACTTAGCGTAATGATTGTAGACAGAGCCCTTTATCATTTGTAGCCACGAGGCCTGACCAATGTTTCTAAGCTGTTTATTATTATATTATTATTATAACTGTTATTATTTATTGTTGCTATAGATTGCTCATTTGTGACTGTGTTTTTTTTTGTATTTAGTAAATAAATTAAAAAATTCTTTTGAAATTATGTATTTTATTTAGTTCAGAGTAACAAACACTGGTAAAACAATATATTTGCAAAAATGGCTCGTTTGGGTTGAGAAAATATTTTACATAGAAGAGCGAACCTGACGATGACCGAAGAATGTCGAAACGTTGTTCGCTCTTCTATGTAAATTATTTTCTCAACCCAAACGAGCCGTTTTTGCATATATATTTCTCTACAAGTGGGTTTTCTCGACATCACTGGTAAAACAACATTTAACATGCACAAACAGTAAGCAGAAAAAGCCTCTCTTTAAGGACTAGTTTATATCATTTTTATGACACTTATTGTAATAGTTTTGAAGCTGTTGCAGCCTTTGCTTTCATGAGAATGTCTCTGGATGCTTGGGAGTTATAACAACAAACGAGAAATACTCATCTACGCGAGCGCTGATTGGCTGACAAGCACTGATGACGTAACTATGGATTCCTCCACGTTTCCAGTATGAAGAAGCACCGCTCTCAAACTATTGGTAGACGTCGGACATACAAATATTTTTTTATTATTTCCAGCACAAACATGATTATCGCAATTAGCCATTTGGACTATGTCTTTTATTTATTGTCAAAATTTATTTGTATCTCACTAGAAATTTTCTTTTCACCCCTTTCAAGCCCTGTCGGAACAATTTATCACTTTTTTATATAGGTCTATATAATATATAATAATTTGGGAGTTGCAACAAGTCGTAATATTTGTTTGTATGAGAGTATAGTTGTAATGTATACACCAAAATCGTAATGATTACGCTCAAATCGTAATGGTTGGCATCTCTGTAGAAGTAGCCATAATGGTGGACGTATAAAAAGTGAAATAATTACTATAGCAGTGCATGGAGGAAAATTTGACATAATGAGACAACTGAGAAATGGTTAAACATGTATGGTTTTGATGACACAAAATCTTTGAAATATAGGATTACAGGCTATTTAATAGGAATATAGTACAAAAGAGGCAGAGGAATGACATAATATGCAAAATATGAGCTAGACAACAGCAAGGGGATTAAATCCATTTGGGTTTCTATTTATCATAATAAAGGACAAAGAAATTTAGTGAGAATTTGTTACAGTCTATTAAATTATACGTCACGAGCAAAAAAGAAAACTGGTGAAACAAGCGTAGGCATTAAAGTAAACGTACAACGATAAATCAGTTGTACCTCATTCCTAAGACATTTTAAAATTGACGTCAGACAATTTTTGCTGATATATGTATATATATATATATACACACATTAAATACAATGCACTGTTAAAACATTGTACAGTTTCAAATATCTCGACAGTTAATACAAACAACCGTATGAGACTAAATTTACACAGCACGTGAATGTGCTCAGACACAAATGTTATCTTATTGTCATAACATAATTAATAATCATACGATCTAGGTGTTTTTCAAAAGTTGGAACAGGCTCACTAACCATCTTGGGTTTGTTAACAAATTTTCCCCTGGCCAAATCGTTTCCAAACAATAATGACATACTATTAATTGGCATAGTAGGTCTCACTACACCCACAACTCGAAACTAGGTCTGATGTTAAATAAATGTTATGAAGAGGAACATTATCAAAGCTACCTTCAATATCCTGAGTGACGATAGACCAGCAATGGCAGGACTCGAACCTAAAGTTAATATGCTCTCTAACAATTGTAGTTGAGTCGCTCTAGTACCACGTAAAATACGTACGGGTAGGAGATTAGCAGTGTCGTTTATGAAATTACAGAACCAACAGCCACAAAAAGTTTGAATTCCTCCCTAACTACGTTAGGCCTTAAGTTTTTTGTCCAATCTGCTAGAAGATTTCGTACTACAGGAACTGCATTTTTAATAGTATCCTCAACTTTAGGAGTACAGGTTTCTGCTTAGCTGGCAGAACTTTCTTTTTATGAAAAGTGGTTTCATGAGTTAAAGTTTACTCATTGGAAAGAGCAGCCGCTTTCATGTAATGTCATTAACTTTATTTTTGTGGAAATAAGTTTTGACATCGTAACTTGTACAGCATTTAAATTTCTAAATTATGCATAATTAACTTAATTTATCAAAACTAGTGTCAATATGCATAGAATTACAACACTTATCAAAATAAACCTCTTTTTCATGGGCGAATTGCATATGTGTTTGACCATCAAGATTGAAGTAACCTCGAAACTTTTGGCGATAAGATTCTGGAACTAGGTCATATACTTAGAGGATAACTGCTTTAGTATTATCATAATCTGTGCAATCTTCCAGAAAAAGAGCAGCATAAGCTCCTTGTGTGTGTGTGTGCTTTCTTATAGCAAAGCCACATCTGGCTGTCTGTTTTACCAGTGAAAACACTGCAGCAATAATGGCCATTTATCGCTAGGCTAGTCCATGATTTAAGCAACTTTCTCCAAATGTTCTAAATATTTATCAGCTTAATTTTCATGAAATTGTGGTATCTTAATATGCCGACTAAATTCAGAGTTTTCATTTTGCCTTTGTCAACTGAAGTTGAGTCTAAAATTTATTTCTTTTGCCCTATTTTATTTTCTGGCTTTCATATAGTTCTGTTCAGCCTCGAGATGTTTACTTTCCATTTCGATACGGGTTACCTCTTTCTGGGCTTCTTTCTTGTCTTAATTAATGCTGACTTTTCTAAACTAGCCTCACACCCTTTTTATTTACTGTTCTATGTTTAAAAAACAACAGTTTAAGAACTTATTTGTAAACAGTAATAAAATGTTGATCTACTAAAACACAGCCAAGACCGAACATTTTGTGAAGGTCAGTTTTATAAGTCTCCCATTGGTACAGCGGCAAGTGTACGGTTATAACGCTAAAACTAGGGATTCGATTCCTCTCGGTAGACTCAGCGGATAGCCCGATGTGGCTTTGCTATAGGAAAACACTTAAGAATAGTAAAACTTTTGAGTACGTAAGTCTTGTAATATTTACTGTTAATGTGCAAACTTTCGTGAACATATACATAATAAATAAAAAATTATAGCATGAACACTATAAGCAGAACGAAATGGTTATAAGGTCAATCTCCGTGATCGAACCCCTGCTGAAAGAGTTAATGAAATCATAATTATGGGTGATTTAATTTCAGGCATGTAGATCGGGAGAGACTAGAATTAATCCGTTAGGGAGATACGTTTTTGAAAACTGTTAAAGATACTTTTATTCATAAATTAACCTAGGAACCTTCTAGAAACAATGCTACATTGAAGCCACAGATTATTTTTACACTTTAAGGTATGGGCTTGTTATAAGAGTGACAGTCAAGCCCTTAACGTGTTTGGTGAGTTGAAGAATACTATTGAATGACAACTTCCCCTGATGGTATATTGGCTTTACTGTTGAGTACAAGCACAACTATTGTGTTGTTTAGTTAACATAATTTTATAAATGATTACTTTTGAAACAACATATTTTTGACATTACAGTGGTTTGACGAATTCCAAGTGAACAAAAGAAGTCTTATTTCAGTTTCTAAGTTCTCGGTCTATTATTTTATCCAATGCTTAGTAGGATTGACCACGACTTTATGATGCTCTCTACAGCTGAAAGGACAAGCATGTTTGGTAGGATGGTGATTTGAACTCGCAACTGTCAGACTGCAAGTCATGCACCGTAATCATCTGTGCATGTTAGGCCTTGTCAGTTGGATTCTGAAGTTATTAAACGAGCGTGCACGAATGCTTCAGAGGAAATGAGTATTATTTGAAGCTTTATAAACAATTGTGATACACAACATTGAACCAAGTTTTGGTCATATGTGTGGGTTTACATTCATTTGACTTGTTTGGAATATATTATTCTTAAAATGATTGAATTTTGTTATGTCCATTTATTGTTCAAATTCATCACCAACTACAGAGTATTCAGTCCCATGAACCTGACAATCCATTGTAATACAAAAAAGTGAGGAAGGATGATTAAATATATAAGAAAACAGTTTCTATTTACAAAAAAATCTTCGAAAGTATCTTCTGAAGTTTGCATTCAACCTAAATAACAATCGCATACTGCATAAGCAATATATATATAACATATCTAAATCAGCTGTTACTAACATACGAAGAATGACGAAACCTGAATGATATAATACCTTGACTAATTTTAATATTCGAATGGTGAGGCTGTGCTACTTCAGGTAGTTTATAAAAATGTTCATTTCTGCTAAGTTATCAACAGTAAGTTAAATAATTCTGAAATGTTTATACAGTATATGATGACATACTTGTTTTTATTCTAATAGACATTTTAACAATGTTAAATACACACAAAAATACAGCACACAGAATGGACACTTTCAGTTCAAGACTGTTTGTTTTGGAATTAGGCATAAAGCTCACCATGGTCATTACGGCAATCGAAAATCCGGTTTCTCGTGCTATGAATTCCAAGACATGCCACTGTGCTACTGGGAGACAATTCAAGAGAGAGAATTACAGCTTTATATTAGAAACAATCTTAAAAGACCTTAGTGAACTGATATTAAGCTATGCAATTTGTCTGAGTATACGAAAGTGTATTGTCAAATTTTCTCCCCCACACCAACCTATCCTGAGTAAACCGAGAAAGTTCTCAATCTATATTAAATAAAGTAGTAACTAAATAGTATATGAAGAATTTTTAGACAAACACGATGTTAAAAACCTTAGATAATAAATTTTTGGTCTGATGTGATTTCTTTATTCAGAAACAAGCACCGAGCTTCAAAAGCAAAGGTGGATGAGACTTGGCCCGTAGAGGGATTTTACAATTATGCTAGGCCGGGATCTGTACAGAATGTGAGTACTAGTTATTAATTTTATATGTTAGACTCTAACAATAATGGATGATCTCTAACTAGAATAAAACAATGATCTTAATATCGAGAGGTTGATACATCACAATATTGTTACAGTCAAATAATGTCTGATGGTCAAACACAGTTCCTATTGGAAAAGTTTCTATTGTAAGACAGTTGTGTAAAGTAATTATTCAGAATTATCTTAGTAAAGTGTACTCAACCCTCTTTATACTCTAAATTTTTGTTTATAATGTACTGAACCCTCAGTTTACTCAGATGTTTGGTTTACAGTGTACCCAACTTTTTGCAACTAACGGATTTGATGACCCCCATTGGTAACTCTCAGATTAATTATATAATCTCTGCATTTTAGATTTATGGAAACGATTTTTTTCTAATTGTGTATAGAAATGACCATGCTCTTAATTTCACCTGAAAAGATGATCAGAGAAATTTCAAAACGTAAATATTATTTGTCTTAATTCGAGGCTTTTTCTAATGTGGATGAGTTTGTGTTCCCAAATGCATTTGAAAACGTTATGAGAAAAGTAAATGTCATGAATAAAAACAAATGTACTTTCTTCTATAAGATTACACACACAGGTGCTGACTTTCACACACATGCAGTTATATCTAATATTTCATTGTTCACCAACAAAATTAGGTTTATGATAAAGTTTATTTGGAATTTGTGGAAGCAATTGGTGTATCAAAATAGTTTAAAACACATCACTATACTTTGCTGACCGTTTTCCAATTTAAATCTTATAAATTTAAATAAACTTGCAATGAAGAATGTGGCAAGTTTAGCCTTTTTATTGGTGTTGTTGGGATAATTCTGATGTGTAGAAATAACGAGTAATGTCGTTTGTAATGTCAGAGTATAGACATCTCAAATGTAGGAATTGACCCTGAAAGGTAGTGTTTGTACAAATCAAATGTAGGAATTGACCCTTAAAGGTAGTGTTTGTACCAAGAAAGATAGAAATAATTAAAATGTAAATAGAAAGAGCTCTCAGTGCATTTGTAATGTACGTCAGCACCAAATGTAGATCTGGAAATGCCAGTAATGATGTCTAAAAAAGATCTGTATATTTAAGAGACTGAGAAAAAACAAAATGAGATCATCTTTTACAAATCATTCAATGACGATCTCACTCTCTGTTTAAAGAAATTCAACACAGAGAGTATAGAAGAAATTAACAAATCTTGGTAACAGCTTTTAATATGTGTTACTTGTGTTCAACAGGAAGCAATGCTTAGAAGTGGTGGCAACTGTGTGTCTCATGTTTGTTTAGGTTTTGAACCAGCTGTTTACTATGTATGAATTTTGTTGAAAATAACTAACGTTTAGTTTTGGTATCAGCTGTTTAACTCCAAGATTGTATAACATGAACCAATGTTTAACCTTGAAAGAAACTGTTTAACATATTCCTAGACTTTTCAACAGGCAACTGTTAATGTTACATCACTTTTAATCTTGATGATAACACAATTTCTGACTTGTTCAACAGGAACTGATATAGAAATATATAATTTTTAATCCTGTTAACAGATGGATAGGGTTATTTAGTATGCTTCAACATAGTTTAACAGGAACTAACATAAGAATGCTAAGCTGTTGTTAACAAATAGTTACAGACACTATTATTTCTTTCGATATGACATACATACAGATTTCTTTTGATCTCTCCTTTCATTAAACAACAATGATGTCAGTACTATTACAAAACCATTCTTAGATACATTGTAATGTTTTTTACAATTACTGATGTTGTGAAAATTGGATGATATCTCTTCTTACTAAAGAATGAGAAAATAACTTTTTTGAAATGTTATACAGTTGGCATACTGGCAGCTGCTTGAATTATGCAATTACTTACTGCCTCCATGCAGTTGTTAACAGATGGAAGACTGAGGACTGCAGGACCAAGTTCCAAAAGAGTGGTAAAAAAGTCAGTCAATCTGGTCCAACTTCCACCATGGCACTTAAGTAAGAGGGCACTGACCACAGCCATTCTCTCTTAAAACAATGGGTAGTTTCACTGTACCACTTACCATTGTCATCTCTCCAAGAAAAGTGAAGGGGAACAGATAGATACGTAGATCCACAGCAGTAAAAAACTGACTAGGTGCATGGAAATAGGGAAAAGAACCACTACTGAAGAGAGATAGGTTGTGATCTGAGAACATATTTTCAATGGAACAATCCCTCATGTATATATTAGTACTACTCCACAGGGGAGTGTCTGTTAAAATCCCCCAAAATGAAAAATAGAGATGGCAACTGTTCTGTAACACCATCATAGTGTGACTGATTGTCTCTCAGGAAGACAAGAGAACAAACAATGATGGTATTCTACTTACAGTTGATTGTTGTGTGTGTGTGTGTGTGTGTATATTGGTCTACATGCCTTATCCACAATCTTGTGGTTACAAATGAGTTATAGAATCTGTACTGTTGAGGGTGAGAAAGTATATAGTTCATTGCACTTACATTTATTTATACATGACTAATGCTTGAACCTGTTGTTCCATTTTTCACACATTCTACTTTCATTCCCACCTTCCTGTGTAAAGAACATACCTGTTCCAGAAGTACCCCATTTATGGGCTTTATTCATCTCAGAGTACATCTGTTCATTCTGGATAGTTAGTTATTCTGCTGTGCTTCTTAACTGACCCTTTTACCTTTATAGAGTGAAGATAATACCACATCAGAAGTTATTTTTTGACATCAAAATATAATTTCCCATTGGTAATTCACATCCACCCTCCTCATGGCTGGTGTTCTTCACTTAGAACAGGTCAATTCTTGAAAGTGAGGAGTAAGAAGGAATAGTAGAGGGAGACAGATGTGCCACTACTGGTGGAGAACAGTCACATGATATGCACATGTTTAGAAAAAGCATAAAGTTGATAGGGTATAAAGACTGATGCACTAATTACAAAAATATTTTTCAGCAAAGCTTAGAGTGCAAAGAGTAATTGAGATAGCTTTGTGTGATAGGAGATAGATACCTATCAAAAATACATTTTAAGTGTAAAAGTGTTAACGTTTGTATCTCAGCACAAGAGATTTGCATGTTTAACTGGTTGGTGAAATAAGTAAGAGCTTCAAATTTTTTACACTGAGAATTAAAACTATTATATGAATTTTTGTCTTTGCAGAATATTGTTATTGAGATTCTGATAATCTTACGTCAATCATTTGACATATTTTATTTAATGATCCTAGAAATAAAGACAAAAATAAGAAAGAAAAATGGCTGTTCCAAAACAACAACAACCAACTTAAAGACATTTTATGAGCCATTATGGCGAGGATAAAATTTTAAATTTTCTTTGAAGTTGGCTTTCCATTTTCCGTATCTTGTTGAACAACGTGATCAAATTTAATAAGTCAAGGATTATAACTACTGTTATTCCAGGGGGATGAGGGGACTATACAATTTCCAACAAGATAATATACAACTCTCCTCCCATATAGTGAATACGGTGTTAAAATAGACTCTCAGTGGTGGGAAAGATTTTCAGTAACTTCTCGTAATGCCGTCTCACTCGCATGTGTGTGTTACCAAATATTAACGTGGTGAACCCCAAACCACGTGTAAAGTTACCAGCATTTAGAAACTGATTACCTTTACTGTAAAGATTTTTGAACGTATTATATAAATTTTATTCTCTTTCAACATAACTCCAGTTACGACAGAAAGTGTTCGTATCCCTTGCGTCCCGAGTAGTTTTTTGCTCATAACTTAAAAAGTATCACGATAAGGCTTATAGAAAGATAATATATTACAAATATTATACCAATACACATCTACATAAATTATTTTGTGAATTAAACGACAAATAAACTGATTGAGGTATGTAAGAAAGCATGTAGATAAACCCTTCACCTGTTGGAAGAGGAATATTAAAGGGAATACTTTTAAATTAAGTAGCAAAACTATGCACTTATACACACCTGAAACAGTATATCGCATCATGTGAATATGATATATGGTATATATAATGTGGTGTAAATCTTGACACCTAACGAACAACAGCACTGTCAAAGTTATTTGTTAACTCTACACTGGTTACTTAACCGTCGTTTCGTTGAATGTAGCCAGCAGTAACATTTTTATTTGATGTAGATAAGAGTTGCAACAAAACTAGCAATATAATTCAACAATAATAATTTCCATTATTTAAGTGTTTATTCGTTTTTATTTTAGAAAACTTAGCTTAAAGCATAATAAAATTTCTCACCTGTTCTATTCGAGAAATTACTTTTCCCCATAAAAAAGGAAAAAGATTAGATACCGTGAATTCTACACTTTTGAATTCGTGGGACATTATTTAACATGTGTAATTATTTTTGTAATAATTTCTTAATTATTTATAATTTACATGCTTGTTAATTGTTAATCGTTGTTTATTTCCAGTTGGATGCGTTGTCCCACTCAAGCACTTTATTGGAATGGAGAGCTCAGCAAAGTATGTTGGTTAAATATTTTCGTTGCATGAAGTTATTATTAAGAAAGTAAAGCACCCGCTTCAAAGACGCCCGCAGAAATTTATCACTCTAAATATCAGTATAGTGATATTGTGAACTGAATAGAAACTCACGTAAATATGCTGAATGAAGAAAGAAAGAATTGTGTTTCTAATGTTCCAGGGAGGAAATGCCCTTCTTGACCCCTCCATTGCAGACGCCAATGACATGCCTTACCTCACGCCCATTATATCATGATTTATGTTATTCACGTGTTCCAAATACGATTATACTCTACCTTTCCGGATATTAAAAATTCAGATCTTTTAATTGTCTGAGTTAATGTACTCTGATTTTACATTCCGAAGTACAGAGACCTTGATTTTAGTCGCCACAGTGTACAGATTCTGAATTTAGTTTCCGGAATGTATAGGATAAGAGTTTGACGTGTGTGTATATCTAGTAATATGAACAGGTGGTTAGGGCGCTCGACTCGTAATATGAGGGTCGCGGGTTCAAATCCCCGTCATATCAAATATGCTTGTCCTTTCAGCCATAGGGGCGTTATAATGTGACGGTCAATCCCATTATTCGTTGGTAAAAGAGTAGCCCAAGACTTAGCTGTGGGTAATGATGACTAGTTGCCTTCTCTCTCGTCTTACACTGCTAAATTAGGGATGGCTAGCGCAGAAAGCCCTCGTGTAGCGTTGCGCGAAATTCAAAATCAAACAAATCTGCTTTAATAAATATAGTTTCTTGTGCTTCCTTACCCTCTTGTGATTGAATTAAGAGACGAGGCACGTACATTAAATTTGTCTGTTGTAGTTCTTTCTTATTATTTCTATAAATTAATAAATAATAAAAAATCTTCATTTTGCATTCTTACGCTATTGACACTACCCTAACCGCCCCTACACTGTGCGAAATGCTGGACTAGATTATAAAAATCGCAAAACGATAAGAATTTGAAAATATAGAGCTATTAAAGACACTGTTCTTTTATCTAGGAGATTACGGAACGCAATTAGAACAACTGAGGCGAAACCGTACGGAGGAAATACAAGAACTGAATTCGAAGCTGACAGCAACGCACAAAGAAGAGACCGAAACGTGTAAGTTTTCTTCCAAATTGTCACATTAAAGTCATTCTCAGTATAAGATAAACCTAATGTCTGTTACGAACATTTAGATGGATAACAGACCTAACCGTTAATTTTGAGTTTATAGCATATTTTAGGAGAGTTAGAGCTAACAAAATGAAACAAAAGATCATACAATGGATTGTCTCTATTCTGCCCACTGACTCATGGTTTAAATCTCAATCATCGAACATGCTTGTGCTTTCCACTGTGTGTTCGATATAAAGAGACAATCAATTGCACTATCTGTTGGTGAAAGAGTTATCCAAGAATTAGTTGTGGTTAGTATAGATCTATTTGCTTCTTCTGTTTTCGTTACTATAAATCTTGTAAGCTTAATATCTTACAGTAAATGGAATTACAGGTTCTTTAAGGCACTTTATTTCGGTTGAAGTAAAATGTGTGTAAACAGCAACAACTATTATTTATTTTAGTGGCCTTTAACCACCAGGAAGAATTTAGAAAATTACGAGCTGAGTATGACAAAGAGGTGAGTTTAATAACACTTTCAGAGTTACTGATTTCTCGTTACCAATCATAATGAAATTCTTAAACTTATTCGTTTTCTTAAATTTTCATCTGATACTTCACTGGTCGAGTACAACAGATGTTAATCTAAAAACATTTGTAGAACACAAGTTTAAGTATTTAGGCTTAATTGAATGAAGTGAGCTTGATTATTTAGGCTTAAGTTAATGAAGTAGGTTTGATAGATGTAACTTCTGTATGTGCTTCGTTTTTAATTCCCGTCACACCAAACATGCTCGCTCTTTCAACCATGTGGGCGTTATTATGTTTCGGTTAATGTCACTATTCGTTGGTAAAAGAGTAGCTCAAGAGTTGGCGGTGGACGGTGGTGACTTGCTGCCTTCCCTCTTGTCTTACACTGCTAAATTAGGGATGATTAGCACAGATAGCTCTCGTGTAGCTTTGCGCAAAATTCAAAACAAACCAAATCATTATTAATTAATTGCATTGAATTCATATTTGTGAAATTTGGTTTGATTTTTTTCGTAATATGATTTAATCGTTCGAACAAAAAAAAAAGTGTTTACTTTGGATACCGCAATTTCGTCTTTACTTTCAAACACTTAGATTTATATAGAAGGAACTTTGTCCCAGTTAAAGTATTAGCCTGGTATAAGAGCTGTTTCTTAGACCATATTCTAATAATGATACAAAATAAGAAGAGAACTTATGAATTATGACTCGATTTTAATTTATATTTGAGAGTTTATTTAGTTTTATCGTTTTAGTTCCAAGCAAGTTGACTTAATGAAAGAACCGCGGTCTAAAGTTGTAAACTTAGTCTCAAAAATTGGTTATGTCTGGCGTGGCCAGGTGGTTAAGGCTCTCGACTAGTAATCCGAGGGTCGTGAATTCGAATTCTCGTCACACCAAACACGCTCGTCCTGTCAGCCGTGGGAGCGTTATAATGTGAATGCCATTCCCATTATTCGTTGGTAAAAGAGTAGCCAAAGAGTTGGCGGTGGATGGTGAAGACTAGCTGTCTTCCCTCCAGTCTTACAGTGCTAAAGTAGAGACAAGCAGCGCAGATAACTCTCGTGTAGCTTTGTGCGAAATTAGAAAAGAGAAGGTGGTTACCATAACACTTTAGTGGCGTCATCTCTTGTTTTAAAATAACAAACAACAAAATATATTATTTATGCTTAAAAACACTTGATAGCAGTTTAAATAAATTGCATTTCATATTTTCCTGAAGATTGAAGACTTGAAAAAATATCCATGCACAGTCCACTAAAGATGCCCAGAACGAAAACATTCAAAAAGTTGCATCTTTGAAAGAACTACACAGTCGTGAAATTGAAGGTAACCTTTGTTGATATTCAAACATAAAAAACTTATGTGCAGTTAAACTCATAAAGCATTGTTATTGTGAATTAAAGGATGAAATGCTATAGATCTACATCTCATAATGTTGTTTTTCCTTTGAAATTCTACTCTCTTTATAAATAGAAAAGGAAGAATATATTAGGTTAACATATCTAAAGCACCGCTTTAAAAATAGAAATATCAGTACAGGTAGGAAACCTTTATGCGTCATTGTGTTAATTTATTGGTACATATTTATGTTCATGATGGAGACTTTTCAGATCAAAAGTTAAAAGACATAAAGAATATTTCATGTATCCAAATAACGAAACACATTTCAGATTTCTAAAAGTATTTGGAAATAAAACATTAATTAGCGAGTTCGGCAGCATAATAAAGAGTAATAAGTTCACTGAATATCACCTAGTGGTTATTAAATGAACCGAAATGGTTATTTTGGGGGGCAGATTTGCTTTCTTATTCAGTAACGCCTAATTGTTGTTGTTGACTGTTATTTTTATTTTAAAATTACTTCACAAGAATAGTAAATTTTATTTAATGTCTGTGATAAATAAGTACTTATTATTATTCATGGGATCCTATTATTTCATTCTTATTTTCGTCTCCATTTAGGGGTTTCTTTTATTCATCTGTTGCTGACATTCACAGGTTCCTGATGTGTTTATGTTGACTTTATTTTCATTCATTGGTTTTTGATGTTTATATGTGGAATCTTTATTCATTCATTGGTTTCCAATATTTCTCATATTTTGTTTGATGAATTATTAGGCCTGGCATGGCTAAGGCACTTAACTCGTTATGTGAAATTCATAGGTTCAAATCCCCCTCACACCAAACATGCTTGCCCTTCATCCATGGGGACATTATAATATCACAGTCAATCTCACTTCTCGTTGATAAAAAGAATTGGCAGTGGGTGGTGATGAATAGCTACCTTCTCTTTACGCTGCGACATAAGGGATAATTAGCACAGAGTGCCCTCATGTATCTTTGCACATAATTCTAAACAAACCAATTATTAAATATTGTTTTCTGATATTACTCCAGTTTTAGTTTTTATTTCTTGTTTTTCTTGGTTAATTTTTATGGTGTGTGGAAAATTTTCTAATGGTTTTTCAAAGGATCAGTATTTACGTTATTTGCCATTATTTATTATTATTTATATTATTTACATAACTTATTGTTATTTATTTTGGCATCTGTTTTACAGTTTTGTATTTTTTGTCTTTATTTGTACATTCATTGTACCTCATTAACACAGATATAATTACAAGTTTTTCTCAGCGGACGTCTTAGGGTTTTCACTTTCTTCTTGCTTTCTCTTCCTAATCTTTCAGTCGCAACTCACTGACATTTTTAGTTATGACTTATAATGACAAGTTGGATATTAGGATTAATTATTTGTATTGTTAATGACACTTTCGACTGTTGGTAAAAATGTTGAAAGTCTATTTTTAAATTTCAAAATTATGAGAAGTATTTTAGAAGGGTGAGCTACCAGTTGTTACTAACCATTCTTTCAGCTGATATCAATCATATTTGTTGTCAGTAACTATACCTTCAGTTAACATCAGTCATATGTGCTGTGAGTGGCCATTCTTTCAGTTAAAATCAGTCATATTTGTTGTCAGTAACAATTTCTTCAATTGAAATTATTCATATCTGTTGTCAGTAACCATTCTTTCAGTTAACATTGGTCATAGTTGTTGTAAGCAATCATTCTTTCAGTTGACATCAGTCATACTTGTTGTCAGTAACCATTCCTTCAGTTTACATTAGTCATATTTATTGTCAGTAACTGTTCGTTAAGGTAGCACCAGTAACATCGTAACTCATTCTTTCCAGATCCACAGAAAACCTGAAGTTAGGCCTGAACAATGATTAATTTCTGTTAGGTGTGTCAGCTAAAATACATAATTTTGTATGAAAGTCTTAGTAGTACTGAGTTTTACATTTGTATAGGTTAGAATCTTTATTATATCACTGGAAAGGAAAAGGTTTTTGTTTGTCTGTTACAGCTTGGTTAGATTTTTGAAACATTTATTAAAAATTAACTATCATCAAATGATGTTAATGCTTAGGTTCGAGGTTTAAAGGCAAATGCAAAAAGACAAAAAATTGATATTGAGATGGCTTTTGTCATGGCTGTATTTGTTGAGTGGTTCTGCAATATCTTTGTTTTTTTTTTCAACAGAATTAAAGAACGGCTTTGCAAAACAGATGCAACAGGCTTCAGAGAGCCACGAGAAAGCTCTAGACATCTTAAAGCAGCAGCTACAAGACCTACAGAAGCAGATGGAAAGCAATCTGCGGACAGACACCGACACCAAACTACAGGTATGATCACTGACTGGTATCTGACTACTAGAATAGGGCCTTCAGTGGTTCAGTGATAATTTTGCAGGCTTATAACACTAAAAATTCATCACCTGTGGTGGGCAGATCGCAACTAGCTCATTGTGTAGAATAGCAAATATAGGTTGATACATGAGATAGGCACTTAGAAGAACATATTTAAACAACTACAGTATTAAACCAATAATAATAATGATAATATACAACTTTATTTCATAAAATTAGAAAATTCATTTACAAAATTTTGTCTGGATGTTTTTTTTTCAACTGCTTACCAATTTTGTGGAAACAATACTAAAATTATTTCAACTTTCCTACTTTGAAGTAAGTTTGTCAAAAATATTTCTATGGCTTAATTTTCTGTTTTCTTTAAATAAAAGATATTCCATATTATTAACTTTTCTATTTTAAACTTGTTTTCTTAAGAAAGTCTTATAAGCAACATGGCATAAATAAAATATATAATTTTCGAAAATCAACTTGTATATTACTGGTAAGTGTGTTTTGTTTTGTTTTTTAAGAATGATTACCATTTCATTCTCCAATATGTTGCATTTGTCATTATAAACTGAAATTGTTTATAACCAAATCCAGGACTTTAGAAATAGGTAAACTTCATCGGTATTGAGTTTTAACAACGAAGCCTGATAGATGAGACTCATTGTCGCTTAACTTGGTCAAGCAGCTACCCAGTAATGATATTATTTTTTTACTTCATTATTTTAATGCCCTCTAGTGGAGTAAGTTTATGAAAGAGATACAATTCTAGAAATTTTCTGATGTGACAAGCTAATGTTTGCTAAAATATTCATTTTTGTCCACACTAAATAATGGAATAATTTTAATACCTGTGTATATTAATGATTTTATACCTTTACTAAAAAACACAAACAAAAAACACTCAAATAAAGTCAGTGGATTTATCTATAGAATACACTTAAATTTTTAATATTGTATTTAATGTTTAATCTGGTGTGATATGTTAATATCATTAGTGAGTTTTATTATGTTTAAAACAAAAAATAAATCACACTAAATCATGGATGATTATATTATTACTTACATATAAAGATATGAGAGAAGAAGCTACAATGTTTGTTTGTTTGTTTGTCTGTTTTTTATGAATATTTGCACAAAGCTACAAAACGGCTAATTGCTCGTCCAAAATAAAAACACATCTGTGTGAGTAAAACTACATCATCAAACATGCCATTAGTTATACGTGTTGAAATAAAAGGAATACATTTTCTTTGCAGAGGATTCTTGATCAGAATTGGTATCTTGAACAAGAAGTCGAAAGTTTTAAAACTGTGCTTGAATTCAAGGTTGGAGACATACATCACCTTCGTAAAGAAAACCTGGAAATGCAGGAAGAGGTTATTTTTACTTTTTTATTGTTTTTTGTTGCAATATTTATTTAGGGTTTAAGTATCTCAAAAAAAAAAAAGAAATATAGACAGCTATACTACATTATTGTATTGTTTTAAGTGACACAGTTTCACATGGTCAGGATCAAATAGTGATCTAGACTTATTATAATAATATTATAAACATAGCTAAGCAAGATAGTTATTCATTACAATCAAATGGCTATGTAGATTTATTACCTATTTAAGTATAGTCAAATAAAAACAACATATTGTTAGCATCAGTGAGCCGTATAGACTTGTTATATTATTCGAGACTATATATATGTTGTTAAACACACTATCACATTGTTTGGATCAAAGAGCCATCTTTTAGAATTGTTACATTATTATAGAATATGTAACAAATTTATTTGTATATATTTCAAATTAAAGTTTGTTTTTTTATTAAATCACTAGTTGAATGAGTTACCATCAGCAAGAAAAGAAATTCAGAAGTTAAAGGCCAGAAACGAAGATTTACAAGCGATGTTGGACGAGAAAGTTCGAACTGAGAGGTAAAAGGAGTTCCAGCAACTAGACTACTGCTAAGTCCAAAGTGAACTAAATCATTTGAAGTTGTGATCAAATACGATTACCAGTTTACAGGTTAACTGTAAACGTATGACCAAACAGCAAACACCACAATCATAATTAAGGAGTGTCTTCTCATTCTCCTGATTTAATTCCAAGTTCATTTGCATTGATATCGTTATTGCTTGTACAGTTATTGTTAAAAATTAAATTAAAACAACAATTATTTGTAAGAACCTTTTGAGATTTTAATTTGATATTACGTTTTATTGCTTTCTCCTTGACACAAAAAGCTGGTGCCAACTGTTGTTATTCATTTACTGTAACTCTGTAGTGAACTACATTTTCCTTGACACAAGTGAATTAATCATAACTATGTGTATTTGTTTCAATTATAATCCATTAAGAATATATCCAGTTTAGATTAAGTTACTTTTTGTATCTAATTGTTTAACATAATGAGGGGAAACAGCAGTGTTAACGTCTGTGATATGATTTATTTTATCCTCATTTCATCCAACATAATGTCATAATGAGGCTTAAGATATCCCATGAGAGTGTCATTGATTTAGTCTATTATGGGTTTAACTTTTGTTTTTTTAGAACAATGAGTGTTTCTATTTAGCTAATTGTCTTAAGTAATCTATGAATTACTTTTAGTTTCAATGAAATAATTCGATAATTTTAATTTACTTTTTTCAGTATCTCTCTTAGACTATAGTTTAACCATGTTCTTCTATAATTTGACAATACTGAAAGTAAAATATAGAAATCTTAAAAGTAAAATATTTATTAAACATAAAATCACAAATTAATTCTAAAATAAAACAACAGCAACTTTTACTGTAGACAGGTTCTGAGATCAATTATTACGACAGCTCAGCAGATAGTGACATTTTAATGATTACAACAGACAGTGTAAAATTAATGATTACAACAGAGAGTGCCATTTCAATGATTACTCTCGTGACTTCTGTAAAATTACTGTTAACTATATTTATGACTTAATCACTTAAGTTGTTCATGAGTAAACATAAGATCGTAAACTTGACTTATTAGTTGTTAATAGTACAGACTCAAATTACTATATTTCATCTCATCTTGTCAAAGACTGTCTAATCTGATAAAAGAACTAATCATAATTTAATCGAGTATAACACAGTTCAAAACGTGTTTTGTAAAAGTGTGTATAGAAATAGAACACTTATTCCACCAATGACTTTGATTATAAACATGTTACTATGAACTATGTAAACATGACAGCTCATTATTAGAATCAAACAACTATCTAGACTTGTTATGTTGTTACAGAGTATGTAAACACCACATCTTTAAGGATCAAATTTTGTAATGCATGCATGTGGAGGTTATTTGTTTTTTAATAAAACTATATCTGCAGAAACATGAAACGATTTTAACACAGCCACCAATATAAAACAGGTTTTGCTCTGAAACTATACATTATACATTAAGATATGATATTTGTCCCATCACTGAAAATTCCTTAATTTAAGCATTAGCTCAAAACTGGGAATTTTCAGCTGTCTGACATACCATAAATAGTTCTATACTAAAATAATTTGTACCTGGTTTATAATCCATCAGTTGTCAGATATTATTTCTGACAATATATGTCATGAAAATAAGAATAAAATAAGATTAACTTATACGAAGAACAAACTAGATCTGTTTTGCTTTGTTCAAGAAAATCGTTAGATAGTAACTGTTGTATGACTAAGTTTGACTTTCATATTTCAACTTGCAGACAGTTAAGAAGTGAAAGTTTACAGCTGAAGGAAGAGTTTCAGAAAGAAGTTAAGTCAAAGTCTCAATTGTCGATGGAAAATGAAGAACTCCAGTGGAGACTAAAGCAAGCAATGGAGGTAAATCATTTGCTGTCAGTAGTGTCTGATTGTATGTATTGTTTCATTACACCACAGTGGGGACAATTGCTTTGTTGTGAACAATATCTGGTTGTACATTTTCTTTATAAGATAAGTACATAAATGAAAAAAATTTAGCCCCTTAAACAAATACCCAGTACCAGGTGTGGTGGTTTTCGTATAGCAAAGCCACAAAGGGCGATCTGCTCAGCCCACTGAGGGGAATCGAACCCCTGATTTTAGCGTTGTAAATCCGAAGACATACCGCTGTACCAGCGGGGGGCAACCCAAGTACTTCGACTCGAATGTGGTGGTTCATTAATGTAGAATGCTAGGGCGTTTATTGTTTTTAAGTACTAGCAGAAGTAAAACACAAATTGTGTTTGAGGGGAGGGAACATCCACTACCTAGTTCAACCTCATATGTGTAGTATAAAGAGAAAAGGAACAGTTGCATCTTTACATTCTTTCACTGTTTGCACAGAAAGGGTGGTTATTGAGAGAAAATTTGAATGAATATTTAGAACATTCAAAAACCTTTAATATTCATTTATGATTTTTAAGTATATAAAACATTATAAATATTTGATCTTTATGAAAACTTTGAAATCTTTATCTAGAGTCATCGGAAATCCTAGAGGAAGAGCAGCTCGTCTGATATTACCACCCATCGCGAACTCTTGGACTACTCTTTTAACAAAACATTGAGAGATTGACGGTCACATTATAACGAGTCCACGGCTGAAAGGGCGAGCATGTTTTGGTGTGACGGGAATTCGAACCTGTGACCCTCGGATTACGAGTTGAGTGCCTTAATCACCCGGTGATTCCAGGCCAGGAAGATTAGAAAGAAGGCATCAATTATACCGTATTCACCCTCCGCCGAATCATAGACTAATCGTATAATGAAATTTGACAGTCACTCTTATGACCCCTAAGGCTTTTTCCGTAGAGTGTTTTATTCTACTGAGTAGTCAGTTAGGCCTACTGACTAGATATATGTGATATACTTGGTTACATAGTGTGACTGAGCATCTCTTAGGTCTCCACATGAAGTCTAAAGAACTACTAAGATAAAAATGTATATTCACAGAAACAAACAATAATACAATCACAAAATAAAAACATAAAAAACAAGGGCAACTGGGTGCGTCGAACATGCACGATTATTGTTAAACTTTGATTGAATTCTCATTAGTTACGTGTTTCCTCTACTCTGTAAATTGTACTGTCACTAAAAATGAAAACAAACAAACAAATGCCCATCTTCTTAAAAGTTAAAACATAAATGTTATTCAATGAAGATTAGTAAAACCATTATAAATCACAAATGCAGCACTATTAACTTCAGCAAAGCAATGTTAAGTAATTTATAATTAAAGCACAAGTCAACTCTTCCAAAATTCTTTAATAAAACCTTTTAAAGGTGAACGTTACTTCCCTAGAAAATAATAATGGTTCGACCAAAGTTAAGTGAAAATCACGTTAAGTTAAATACTACTGTGGCTGAAGGCTTAGATTAACTTACAACTTTAGGAAATGTAAGAAACTAAACAATTATGAAAAGTCCCTAATTCTAATAAATTCTTTCTTTTATTTTACAAGGACAAACTTGACTTTATACTTGAGAACATATTGGTATTAAAAACAAGCTCAGATCTGCTCAGTAGAAAACACATGATACTTATCGTACTTCACCCCAAAATGTGGAGCATGACAAATGTTTAGTGTTTTTTGATGAACCAAAGAAGTTAAACGTAATTATAACCAAACAATTCTGACACGGAAAAACTAATTGCCAAAATAAATTTAAATCTAAATACATCGCAAAGAAAAATACTTCAGACAGTGAATAAAGTTAGAGCTGTTGATATTTTTTATAATAATATCACGTGTATAAATGTATACGGTAGTTTAGGTATTCAACTCTTAATCTGAGGGTCGCGGGTTCTAATCTCTGTCACACAAAACATGTTCGCCCTTTCAGAGGTGGGGGCATTATAATGTAACGATCAATCCTACTATTATTTAGTAAAAGAGTAGCCCATTGGTTATGGTAAGTATTTATTCGTCGTTTTGTTCTAAACTGAGAATGATTTGTGTAAAATAAATATTTCAAAATTAGAAGCAAGAAACATCAGTTTTAAAATTCAAATTATTTGAAAATTTATAAATTTTCTCCAAGTAAAGAGAGCTATTTTTAAGTGTTAAATGTTCCCATTTGAAATTACCTGTGAAATTACAGAAGTGTATATTACTTATCGGCAGATGGCGATCCTAATTTTGTTTTGTATTTTCGATAACAAATGTTTCTTTATGCCATTTTTTTATTTCTGTGACAGAATAAATGTTTTTTATTATTGCTTATTTGTGTTGGTGAAATTAACTGTATTATATCAATTTTTTTTTCTGATTTCGTGTATTTTACCAAAAATAAAATTGAAAACATAATCTGTGACGTAGTCACTGTGGACCTCATTTTCATCTATTCAAAATTCCTCAGTATTATTCACAGCTAAATTAATTTAGGTTATTATATAGTGAGCTACAAAACGAGTTAAAAATCCCTTATAAATATCGTACATGCATTACAATTATACTAGGCTTAACTGTGTGTCTTTGGTAAATTGTATATAGTTCTATCGATCGTAAAGAGGTTGCATTTTAAGTGTAATTTGGAAAACAATTACAAATTCATTCAGGAAGTGTGTGTAGTTTTCTTACAACATAGTTAAATTGGGTTATTTACTGAGCTCACAAAGAGTAATAGAACCCTTGATATTAACGTTATAAAGCCGTAGACTTATCGCTGTTCTGGCGGGGGCTTCAGGAAACGAGTCTGTATCTTAAAGAAAACTGAAACCTAAATTTTCATATTAACCTAATCACTCAGTTAAAAATGTCTGCATTCGATTCGGTCAGTGAATCCTGGTCTGTTACACTAAGTAGAATAAGAAATATCAAAAATAAAGCGCCATTTTACTAACAGACGAAATATGGTTTATTCTGTGTTGAAAATAGTAACTTCTTTTGGAGATTTGTATTTTATTTACGACCAGTGTTTTGAAATATTTCGGGTCGCTGTGTCTTTAGATTAAGCTAATCGTCTCAACAACAGCTTGATATCCCATGAAGCTTACCATATTAAACATGACATTCTAGCAGTGTGTGATTAATTTTACTGGAGAAAAGGTGCGAACAAGCCACTGAATTTTCTTAAGGAATGTTTTGTTAGTTTTTACAATAATTTAACAGAAGATTAAATACAACAATATCAACAACAACATTGTTAGATCACAGAGTCCAAATGAGAGACCAGATGTCCCTGAGGTTGAAGAGTCAGCGGAAGAGAAAGAATGAGATAATAATTGAAGACCCACCAGAGGTCACTGCGATGGAAAAAAAAAAAGATGTCCTCTGAGGGACGTGGGGTTCCAACTTCATTTGTCAGACCATCCACATCTATACAAAACAAACAGACACAAAAAATCAGAAAAATCAACATATCTTTTGTATTCAGTCAAATGTTTAAATACTTTTCAAACGAAACAAAAAATAGAATTTTAATTAGTTGCCAAATTGTGTGTTATCCGTTGTTTCCAAAACTGAGCATAAAAACTAATACATAACTAACCTCATCCCGAGCAGTAGATCAATTTCTTTAGTGGTAGATAAAGTCGCTGTATCCGGTATACGAAGGTGTAGCAGTTCAGATAACGTTGAATAATCTAGCAGTAAAGATAATAAAGATTGTAAGTTTTCTATAAATTACATTTTTGAATATATGTTACTTTGTTATTTTTCATTTTTTTACACCTAGTGATTGAGATTCTCTTGCTTTTGTACCTCTAGCTTGACTGGTTTTCGTATTTTAGGCTTAGTTTATTTTGTTTGTTTATTTGTTTGTTTGGAATTTCGCACAAAGCTACTCGAGGGCTATCTGTGCTAGCCGTCCCTAATTTAGCAGTGTAAGACTAGAGGGAAGGCAGCTAGTCATCACTACCCACCGCCAACTCTTGGGCTGCTCTTTTACCAACGAAAAGTGGGATTGACCGTCACCTTATAACGCCCCCACGGCTGGGAGGGCGAGCATATTTGGCGCGACTCGTGCGCGAACCCGCAACCCTCGGATTACGAAGCACACGCCTTAACGCGCTTGGCCATGCCGGGCCTTAGGCTTGGTTATTTTTATACTTTCAGCTTGGCTTGTTTTTCCGTTTAGATTTAGTGTCTTTGTAATTTAGCCTCAGTTTAATCTTGAAATTCTTTTTCTGAAGCAGCTAGAGAAATATTCCATTGCCAGGTAGTTACGAGCACTGCGTGTTATTTAGTGTGCACTAAAATATTTAATCCACAACGACCTTTAAAAATCGTATTTGTGCATTTTTTTCGCATTCCTTCAAATCAGAACTTTAATAAGATTAAAATAAGGGTGAAAATTACATTTAAAATCAGTTTTTGTTGTTTACATCTTCTGTGATGAATTCCAAAATAAATCAATTATGAGGTATGTGATTAAAACGTTGCACCTAAACAGAACTTTCGTCACCTTTCATAGGCTTAGGGAAGCCTCAAAGCTTTGACACTGGAAGACAAAGTTATTGTATTTGCTCAAATAACACAACTACATCTGAGAAAAAAATATACAGTTTTAGCCATAAGACATGAATATAACTTAAGGAATATAATTTTACCATAAAATTCTTGCCATGACCATATTACTTTTGGTCGAAAGTACATGTTAGTGTCTTCAGATAGGTGAGTAATGTGACTACAGTATGGAGACGGTCAGAACATGCCATTGGATGCATATTAATGTTACCAAGTAATACTTAGAACATGCCACTGGATGTTTGTTTTGATGCCATCAGGAGGAAGTTCAAGTGTCTTAGAATGTTTTGTTGTCATTATGTACACCTTGAACTGAAACATAGAGTAAGTTGACGTGAGAAACAGATATAACTGAAACATAGAGTAAGTTGACGTGAGAAACAGCTATAACTGACACATAGAGTAAGCTAACGTAGTAAACAGCTGTAACTGAAACATAGAGTAAGTTGACGTGAGAAACAGCTATAACTGAAACATAGAGTAAGTTGACGTGAGAAACAGCTATAACTGAAACATAGAGTAAGCTAACGTAGTAAACAGCTATAACTGAAACATAGAGTAAGTTGATGTGGTAGAGAGCTATGACTGAAACAGCTGTAACTGAAACATAGAGTAAGCTGGCGTGGTAGACATTTATGACTGAAACACAAAGTAAGCTGAAACAGAGTAAGTTGACGTGAGAAACAGCTATAACTGAAACATAGAGTAAGCTAACGTAGTAAACAGCTGTAACTAAAACATAGAGTAAGCTGGCGTGGTAGACATTTATGACTGAAACACAAAGTAAGCTGAAACAGAGTAAGTTGACGTGAGAAACAGCTATAACTGAAACATAGAGTAAGCTAACGTAGTAAACAGCTGTAACTGACACATAGAGTAAGCTGACATGGTAAACAGCTGTTAGTGAAATATAGAGTAAGTTGACGTAAGAAACAGCTATAACTGAAACGTTCAGTAAGCTGATACTAAAGAGGTATGACTGAAATACAGAGTTAGCAGACGTTTAAACAGCTATAACTGAAACATAGAATAAGTTGATGTGGTAGAGAGCTATGACTGAAACAAACTGACGCAGTAAACAGCAAAAACTGAAACACAGAGTAAGTTGACGTGAGAAACAGCTATAACTGAAACACAGAGTAAGGTGACGTGGGAAACAGCTATAACTGAAACAGAGAATATGTTGACCTGGTAGACAGCTATGACGAAGACCTAGAGTAAGCTGACGTAGTAAACATCTATAACTGTGACACAGAGCAAGCTGACCTTTTAAACAGCTGTAACTGAAACAGAGAATAAGTAGATGTGGTAAACTACTTTGACTGAAACATAGAGTAAGCTGGCGTGTTGTTACTTCACATCTGGTGTGATGTTCTTAGTGTTTTTAACCGCTAAACTCTAATATTCCTCTGCATTATGTTGGATAATTGACCAAATATATTGAAACGATCAACGTTACATGAGTAAAGATAGTCACGGTTTATAGCTTTGTGGATATATATGATATATTTGTAAAGAGGTGTATTGGTTGATCAAAATACTATTTGTCAAGCATGACGAATGGTTCCAGTGGTGAGTGTGATGATTATGTTTAAAATTGTGTTTATAACTATTTGTAATGGGTTGAATCTTTCAAAACCCGTATTCACATACAAAATCTACGTGGATGGAATTAATCAATCGACTCTTTGTGGGAGTCGAAATGAAAATAATTAAGTAGGAAGAAGTATTATTATTACCGTGAGTCACGAAGATAGTGGAGTTGTTGTCGTGCAGAGGAACATAATGAGTTATGTGCACTCTTTCCACTAAGAGGAATTGAACCTCGGATTTTAGCATTGTAAGTCCGTATACTTACCGACAGATGGATCTGGAGTAATTGCGCAAGTGTATTGTGTTACTTCTCGTATTAGGATAGAAGTTAGTTCGAAGATGTCTAAGTTGCATCTGTACATTCTTTTTATTCGCAGCTTTGCTGAGCTTTTAAGTTCGGTAGAGTTTTAGTGTTAACATAAAATTAAACAGAGTCTCTCTTGATGGATGTCTTTGTTTTATACTTGCAACAAAACAGTTACTAACTTTATGGCTGTTATCGTGACGTAATTCCATTTCACCATTAGGGACTAATGGGTATGGACTGGGTGGAGAAAATTATTTATTTCCTTTATACAAAGTCTGGAATAGTGTGAAGGTTTGGGCACTTGACTCGCAATCTGCGGCCTAAAGATTTGAATCCCGTCATCAAACAACCTTGGCCTTTCAGCCATGGGGAAATTATAATGTTATGGCCAAATCAACTCTTGGTTGGTAAAAGAGTAGTCGTGGCTGACTAAAAGCCTTCCCTCTAATCTATGAGTTCAAAATTAGGGACAGCGAGCGCAAATATCATTCAAGTATTTTTTGCTAAATTCACTAACAAATATAAAAACAAATGTTTAAACATTAGTTTGAAATAAACAACACTTGTTTCTGTTTACGTAACTGAAATTGTGGGGAAAAAGAAACATAGGTAATTAATGCTTTGCATAAAAATGAGATTTGTCGAAATTGCACTCAGAAACGTAACATTTCTAAGGGGACGGGGTCGTGAGAACATTTAGTATTTACAGTCTTATAAGAGGATGGAACCTGTAAGAAGGCCATTCAGATGGAAGGATAATGTCTTTGGGTAATTTCAACATCAGATTGACTCAAAGCGTCAAAGCATTCCCACAACTAAACGCAGAATACAAGGTATTCATGAAGATTGTAGAATCAACACCCCCCATCAGTGGCTCAGCTATATGTATGCCGACTAAAAACGCTAAAAACCGAGTTTCGATACCAGTGGTGGGCAGAGCACAGATAGCTCATTGTGTAGCTTTATGCTTAATTTAAAACAATAACAACAACAGAATCAACAAGAGTCCGTAATCTTTTACATCTGACAATAGTTAATCATATCAATGCAAAGGACCAGAAATTTAAGAAGAAGCCTATTTTGAATTAATAATTTTGTTTACTTGCTTGTTACGACCCCCCAACGGTACAATGGTATGCCTGTGGACTCACACCACTAGCATGAGGTTCCAAACAAACACATACTTGTTTTCAAATTTTCTTTGCATTTTTGTCAAATTTCAGTAAATTGTTTTGTTCGTCAAAAATTCTTGAGCATGATATCGCTATTGGACGATAACAATTAACACATCTCTTATAATACTTTAACATGAGTTTTATAATAAGGCATTGTCTCTCTTAGTGAGTCTTCCGAAAAGTCTTCTTTTCTTTCATAGCAAGACAACATATTTTTTTATTGTGAGTTATCGTCTCATTCATAATGAATCTTTATGTTTTTTAGAATTAATTCACATTTGCTTTATTTTTAGTAAATCAAGGAAATTATTTCTTAAATAATCTCTTCCTCCGTGTTTGGAAATGTCCTTGTCTGTTATGTTATAACTGAATAATTCTTCTTTCTATACTTGAAAATACGCCTGGCTGTTTTGTCATTACTGAATACCCCGTACCTCTATGTTTGGAAATGTCTGCGCTTCTCCAGTTATTATTGAATAATTCCTCCCTCCATTTCTGGAAATCTCTTTGGTTGTTACCATACACCTCCATGTTTGGAAATTTCTCTGACTTTTGATTATTATGAATACTCCTTCTCTTCATATTTAGAAATTTTCCTGATCGTTTGGTTACTCGATTGTTATTTTCTTTTTGTGGAGAAAAATATTGTAATAAATTACTGTTGTTCGTGTTTGCTTTTATTAGATTACCATAGAACAAGAATCAAAGTCATTAATTTTAAACAATGTCTGAGATGACCTGCTTTGAAGACAGCGAGATGGAAATATTGCATAAAAATAACAGAAAGAAATACCTTAATTCATGAAAATAACATCCGTCCTCAAGTAAGATTTGTTTGTTTGCAATTAAACACAAAGCTACACAAAGGTCTCTTTGTGTTCTACCCACCATTTGAATTGAAATCCGTTTTCTAGTATTGTACAGTCCACAAGGGCCTTCATGTAAAAGAAACAAAGTATGTTTTCAATTAGTATGATTCTGAATCACATAATTAGGACATCTTTCAAAATGACTCAACACGTGTTTCTCAAGGAACCATTATGTTTTTATAACAAGTCACTGTCCCATTCATAAGATTAACACATTATTTATTAGATTTGTCTTCTCTAGTTATCTAGTGACCCATTAATTACTGCTGTTAATACACATCTTAACAAATCAAGTTACTACATTCTTTCTCCCTCTTACAAAAGGTACTAGTCCTCAAGCCCTTGTCTCAAGGGCATGAAATAACTATTACTTGGGAAACATTTTTTTAACATGGTAATAAAGTTTTAAAAATATATATTTGAGTTCTTTCGAGCAAAGCGAGTGTCTCACCAACTGAGTTAAGTGCTTAAATCTTTCGCGGGGAGATTTAAAGATCATTGAGGGATGCATCCAATATTTCAAAAGTTTTGGATATCGATTGTTTCTGTGTTACGAAACAGTAAAATGTTTGCATTTATTCAACCACTTTCACTGATCTTGAACTCAGGGATGAGAAACGATAATTGTACGCTGATGATACAGATGTCCAAGTTTCGAACTGTCGAAACGTGATGTTGCTTTCGAAATAGCATCTGTAATGAGGGAACATCACATTATTAAACTGGTCCAAAAGAGAAAGCTGTTTCGAGTTATTTAAAATATAAATATTTCCAACATTACCGCAAGATATGAAGTAACCAATTAAAAACATAATTTGAAATTAAAGCCCAATTAACCACACGTAGCTTTAATGGAGTCGTTAACTTCAAGACGATGTTACTGTTACCATCCAACCACACGAAGAGACCTTGACATAGATAATGTAGATTCTTCAAGATATGAGAAGTTGAGAAGAAAAGGTAAGCCACTGTTACGTGTAATTCCAAAACAGTTATCACATCTATAATCACACGATAATATGAAAATACAATGTGTAACGAATAGCCACCATGGCAACGTCTATTACACATATCAATTCTATTGCTTCAAAGCCCCTGTTCACATTTACAAAGGAAAACATAGTTTTCTTACAGGTTACACTTATCAAATTTGGTCACATTAAGGCCAAGAATGCCGTTTGTTTCGTTATTTATTAGCCTACTTCTTCTAACACAACAATAACCCATTAGACTCTGTAAGTGTGGTAACAGACTGAACTCCTGTCTAGTGTATGTTCAGTCTGAAACAATAAAAACCGCCTATTACATTAGCATCAGGTATATAAGAAGTCGTCGTGTACCGTGTATGTTTGAATACCCTGAGGTAGAATGTTTAGTTCACATCTAGATTGTTTGTCCTTCGCGCGTTTCGAAAAACGGATAATTGCGTGTAAAAAAAGTCACACCCATCTGAACCCCTAGTGATATCCTCACTTAACTAATTATCAGTGTTCATCTTTGTGATCAAGTCGGCAAACCAAACAGAGGCGAAGTTTTGAATAATATAATTACAAAATTTTTTTATCAAATATTTTTTTTCTTAAATTATAAACAAAACTATACCTAAGATACCTGCGTTAGTTGTCCTGAATTATAAACGATAGCCTACGGCAGAAAAGGACAGCATTTTCTGTGATGGAATTCCGACCTGTGACCCCTCCCCCAGATTGCGAGAGGAGCATCCTAATCACAAGGACATGTTAAGCCCTTGAAATAGATGAAACTCTTAAAAGCTTGACAGTGACTATATATATATATATACACATACATACACAAATTAAAACCAAAACCTTAAAAATCTAACTTAAAAAAACTAAAAATGTTACTCATTACCAGATTTTTGCATTACCATCAAGTTGTAACAGCTCCCAAAAACATTGAGGATATTCTATCTATCAGACATGATCCAAACGCAGATATCAAACTAGTCAGCAACTATGGAGAATCAGCTAAGGGGCAGGAGTTGAGTTCTTGAACACACAGTATCTCAGTTTCAAATGCCTTTTACTCTCTTCAGCTACTTGTGGGAAAATAGTCACCCCAAGTCTTTCGACATAAGAAAACTTATAAACAAACAATTCTATATTTCGATAATTTAAAACCCACCAGCTTCACCATTTTCAATAAATACAAACTCATGTCCAATTTATTAATTATCCCAATAAAAAATAATCGAGCCGGTAAAAACCTTATTAAATTCAACCCAACTTGTATTTTAAGACTCTACACACTGTTGTCACAAACTTCACTATACTTTTTATGCTATAGTTTTTGCCTTTGGAAAAGAAAACTTTACTACTTTGGAAAGAAAAAGGGGCACCTGTCCCTCCGGATCCACCATCCATGGATAAATCTATTATTGTGCTTCGGAACCAAAGCTCCACGTGTTTTTAAAAAATACGTTCTCTTTCAGTAAAATTTCCCGGAAGCAAACGTTTCAGCAATGACTCGAAACTTGAGCAGTTAGTTTTGAGCTGATGGCATAAGTGAAAGGTGGTGAGTAAGAGGGTTATTATTGTTTGAAGGGGTGTCACCTTCCATAAAAACGTGAGGTAACTCTACTTCTGGAGTTCTTTCTCTTTTCTGTCGCTTTGCACCGCAACAACCTGCTTGAGACTCACTAGACCTATTTCTCACTAAAAACTTGTCTAATAAGGTTTGTTTCTGCCTGGCACCTTCCCCATGTCTCATCACACTGTGTATGCCACTTCTCTTCCTAACTTTTTCAAACCACCCCTACTGGCACTAAAGGCATCGCTTGTATCAGCACTCGTTCCAGCGGTGTTTTCAGGAGGTCAGCATGCAACTGCTTTGCTCTCTCACAAATGATGGTCTCACAAATGCTATCACCAGATAACTGTTTTACCCAAATCAATAACAGTTTTTCTACCTCTTCCACTGTTTGTGACCTTTGTTTCGTAAGCACTGTCACTACTTTTGCAATATCAGCTCCTTTGATGAACTCTTTATTTTTCAGTATGGTGCAGACTGTAGACTTCACCATACCAAACTGTGTAGCAAGGTTAAACACGCGAACACCACTCTTTTACTTCGCTATGAGATTTTTTTTCATCTCTATTGTAGCTCTAATAACTTATCTTTTGGTTTGCCACTTTTATTATACTTCTTTGATCCCATGATGGCTTATTTAATCAGAATATTTGGAAAGAAGTAAAAACGAGAACGTTCACAGCAGGTTTTAGCCCGAACCCCCGAAATAACCCGTCTGATGACCCGAACGACCCTTCAACCATTTTCGGCCCACGCCAAGCTTGGTTCGAGAACTGAGTTTATGTTCGAAAACCGAGACATTTTTTTTTTTCAAATAATATGTTCGAAAACTGAATTCTTCGAGAAGGGAGTCGTTCGAGGACCGAGATACCACTGTGTGTGTATATATTTGAATTTACGTATATAATATAACATGTGGTGTATATTTTAGGCCTTGGAACACTGGGAGAATTACCCCACACACACAAATAAAAAATAAGATTATGGCTTATGAAATGCGAAAAATAAACGTATCCGTAACTATACGGGTTCTTCATCGCAAATACTAGTGTATTATAATATGTTTATTATCGGTCTTATTTTGATTAATATCATACATTACCTACTAAGACTGGTTCAAGAAAGAAGTTGCAAAGAGAAACTTTGTATATATTATGTTTGATTGTACCTTAATTTCACGCTGAATCTTAAGAAAGTTTTCTTTGTTGTTTATTACGGTTAATTTACTTAATTTGGTACCGCATAATACAAACATGTTATAATTTCCCAGTTCAGGAGAAAACAATTAAATTTAATATCACTATTCTTATAGAAAGTTTTTTCACCTGACAATGTTACATCAGTTCACGACATCACTCAGATAAGTATACTCTGTGCCCATAGTAACAGTGTTATTTCACTTATAAAACAAAGCTACATATAAAGCGTACAGTGCAGAGAGAAATAATTATCTATGGCTATTTTAGGTCAATTAATCTATATTTACGTTTGTATACTGCTTGCTTCAGGTTCTGAAGTAGTCCACGAAATTGAACGTAGTTCCACTCTTATATTAGTTTGCACAATAGAAGCCCGTAGGAGAAGAACCAATTACTTAATACACACCTCTCAATGAAGTAGTGACTAGTAGCGAGAGAATACGAAGGAAAGATAGCAGCGAATTAGTGTTGACTGACGTACAATTGTGAGACGCATGAATATACAAATGTTAATATAGTGATGACCATTACAAACGTGATATTACAGATTATTTCAAAGTTTTTGATTTTAGGCCTTATTTTCATTGATTGCACAATATTAATTTTACAGCAAGACCACCTAAATCGAAATCACCCATCTCGCTTTTAAATATGTTACAGCCATTAAGTTTTCCTTTGATATTTCACCCACCGTGTGTGTTGATTAAAAATAATTTATATTGCTTATGTATACGTAAGATTATGAATATGATCACAATAGTATCACTTATAACTTTAGAATTTTATATTAATGTCTTACTTTTACAAACAATCAAGCTAGATGTACACACAAAGAAAAAAGATTATGTGTTATTTATTGTTTGAAAAGTATTTGAAATATACTTTTACTGCCGCTAGAAATTTGATAACAAATATTTTATCAATTTAACCATATGTTATGGCCTAGCGCGTTAAGGCGTAATCTGAGGGTCGCGGGTTCGCGCCCGAGTCGCGCCAAAACATGCTCGCCCTCCCAGCCGTGGGGGCGTTATAATGTGACGGTCAATCCCACTATTCGTTGGTAAAAGAGTAGCCCAAGAGTTGGCGGTGGGTGGTGATGACTAGCTGCTTTCCCTCTTTCTTACACTAATAAATTAGGGACGGCTAGCACAGATAGCCCTCGAGTTGCTTTGTGCGAAATTCCAAAAAACAAATAAACAAACAATAACCATATGTTTGCGATATTTGTGTCTAAGCTAATGTGCATCCATTAGTTAGTGTTATTGAATTGCCCCCGCTAGTACAGCGGTATATCTCCGGACTTATAACGCTAAAATCAGGGGTTCGATTCCCCTCGGTGGGCTGAGCAGATAGCCCTTGTGGCTTTGCTATACGAAAAAACACACAAACACTGTTATGAAATTACTGGCTTTTCTGTTACAAAGTTTAACTGTTAACGAGGTTAAACGTACACAAGATACTCTCTGACGGATCAACTTCAGAAACACAATATTTTACTTATACACCCCACTTTAGGTCGATCTTTGGCTACTGGTGTGCGAAAATTTTGTTTCAGCTCTACGTTATCTTCAATTTTAAGTGAAGCTTGACTGTAAAAACGGAAAATACTTTTTTCTTTATGCATCGTAAAATATATTTATAACATGGAAATTAAATGATTGAGATGCTGAAGCAAAAAGCTTTCCGGCTAATCTTCAAGCGAAGATATTCTTTGGCCATATTCCTTTGAAAATGGTTTCACACGTTCTGAGGTTTAATGTCTGAATTGGACTAAATGTGGCAAAAGAACTTCAGTGGTAAAAAGGGTTTTGAATTAAAAATTTTAATAATAATTTGATTTGTAAAAACTGGTGTTTCATTTTGCACTGATCCTTTCATTCTTGTGGTTCAAGTCTCTCAGATGACTGAAGAATACGAGATTTTTTAACATTACTTTGAAGATATTTATATTCAATTTGTATAGATGCATGTTTGCTTTAAGTACAGTGTATATTCACAAAGAAGAAATAGAAACAGAAGCACCTTAAAAACGTGTAGGATAACCAAAGAGGTATTTTTAAACTGAAAAAATTGTTAATTTTAGAAGTCACACCAACAGTTTCCTGCTGGAGGTTATCATCAACATGGAAAACTGTACCAATCCTTTTTTTTTTTGTATCTTGATCACATATGTGAAGTTAAGAAACTGCTGTAAAAACGTATAAAACAAGTTAAACACACAAATATCTGTGTAATGGATGATAAGATTAGTTTGGTTTTTAAAAAGCACCAAATAATTGTTACCATAGTTTTTTTTTAGAATCATCAATAATAATGATTTAATAATTTATATATTATTAATAACATATAAAAGAATCAGACATGACCCAAAAGAAGGCTTGAAGGAAAGTCAAATAGTAATGGAATTCTCAAAATCACTTATAGACGAAAATCGACTTTGTATTAGATAGAAAGAAAACATACACAAAATTATACGTTCATTAAATTGTGTCAGTGGAGTCGTTCTTAAAAAACATCTATTATCTTATTTATTTTGTTCGTAATGGTAGCAGAAGTAGAAACTTTGTCTGTATTCTGAAACCATTTTAACATGATCAATCATGAAATATATGTGGGTTGAAAAATCCCATTCCTTTCCAGAGAAACGTCTTATTGATCACATATTTACAAACAATTGTCAGAATTACGTACCCGGTAAAATACACTTTCTATTGGTCATAGCAGTCGGTGGTACTACTTAAGAACTTCTAGATAAGATGAAAGTGCGGTTATAATTAAATGTCAAGTGTTCTACTCAGTTTATAGTTATATAAATTAAACATGAAAAGTTATGTGATATGAACTCCAAATGACTGGTTATTTACTTTATGTTACAGAGAGAAATGGTATCCAAACTGTCTTATTTTTTCTGCAACTTTGGAGTAAATCACGTACTTTATGGTGCTTTAAAATATTCAATAATTCAATATCAGTAGTAGTAGTATGTATGTGAATGAAAAATCACGAAAGGGCATTTTGATCTTTATGTTTTCCACATGTTATTAATGCTATGGACATTAGAAAAGATAATCAGACTTATCAGACCTCAATAGCATCTAACACGTGTAGGTAGGTCTATTTTGGAAAAAAACATCGCATGCATTCAAATGACTCTGAACATTAAAGATTTTCTGAACGCATCTTTTTCAGTAGTTGGGGATAACCCAAGGTATTAACAACACTGATTTTAAACATGCAACATCTGTTTGATATTGTACACGTAGTTTGACGTAGTATACGTACATTAAAATGGAATTTTTTAACTGTAAAAATGTGAATTTACTTGTACCAAATATTAATTAGAACGTAAGATGAATAAGAACGTAATTGAATTTCGAACCAATGTATTCCTTTCTTCTAGGTCATTTTCATATATCGTCTCCAGGGTTGTTCGTTTGGTCACTTTTTTCTTTCTTAGTATATTAGTTTTTGTCTTCTTAATGTTCTTTGTCGGGACCTTTTTCCCACATTCAGTGATCAGTGGCATAGCCTCCAATATATCCAATTCATACGTAGTTATCTTTTCATCACCAGGCTGTTTGTGTTCGATACAGTTTTTCAAAACATTCCCGAGTTTTTTCTTTCCAGTTGTAGAAAGAAGAAAGAACGTTGCACAATAAGAATCACGTGTTTCAAGACCATTAAAATACATATTATTATTAAATAAGCTATGGATAATGGGTTACAGATATAACTATAAATGTGTTTCATGCTTAACCAACAAATAATTGTATGGATTCTTTAGACAAGTGTATTCAGTTATAATGTTTCGACCCATGGAACGTAGTACTTCACATGAACCAAAATAATACGTCATATAAAGGCGGAGATCTCAAATTAATACCTTGCTTGAAATTAGATCTATCAACATAGTGTGTCGTAAGAAGACAGATACATGAATATAGTACCTCACGTGAAAGCATATGTTTCTAACAGCAGTGTGAATACAGAAATCAATATCTTCAAATGATTATTCCCTGTGTTCCACATACATTAATTATAAAGAAATTGAAAATGACATGTAACTTACCACAAAGCAATAAGACATATCGAAATGAGTGCTGTCCACCAAGCGAATCTTGTAATTGTACATTTTGAAACCGAGGGGAGCGTAGCCTTCGGAACCACTTCAGTTGGATCTCAAGACAGAGAGTCGTATTTAAAATCAGTTTACTTACTCTACCGATTTCGTAAAACAGATAAAAAATTTCAAATTTAAGTTAACAACAATAGTAATGTGTATAATTCTTTCAGCCCAACAATAATCTTGATTTAACATATTTAAACTTTTAATTCAATAAATACGATATTTATTCATGACGAGAAATCCACTTAAAATAAAAATGTATCTCAGAACGGCTGGTATGGGTATTAACACTTTCATTGATAAGTACAGAATAACGTTTTAAAACGTTAATACACGTACCAGTTGTTGTGAGATACAAATACGACATTTCTTGCATTTATAATGCATTTTAATACTAAACAGCGCCCGGAATGGACAGGAAGGTTAATGCATTCGACTCGTAGTGTAAGGGTCGCGGGTTCGTATTCCCGTCGCACCTAACATTCTCACTCTTTCAGCTAAGGGGGCGTTATTATTCGACGGTCAAACCCAGTATTCGTTCGTAAAAGAGTAGCTCAAGACTTGGCGGTGGGTGGTGATGACGAGCAACCTTCCCACTGAGTCAAATATCTCAACATTTTCTTCAAGATATTTAACTTATTATACAACTCAGCATGAAACACTTAATTATATTAACTTCGACTCACCAAAGCTGTAAGGATATATAACAGAAATCAAACAAACCCTCCCTGATTAACTGCCATTCACTTACCGTTTCAAGCTTTATAATTAGTTTCTTCACTCATTATGGTACTTAATTTTTTATATGTAATGAATCCTGCCCACTGTCTGGTAAGTTTTCTTTAGAGCACAAAAATATTGACAGGAATTTTTAAAAAGTTTTCTTTACACGTTCAGTGTAAATTTCATATATGACAAATAGTAACATTTCGGTAACAAACATTCGCTCAGTTGATAACAATTCTTTTATTTAGAACCGCTAACGTTTTCATGATCAAATATTATTATTATCTTACATTAAAACATTTGTTTTTATTTTGACAAATTACTTTTCTGTTATTTGAAAAAAAACAAAATTTTGTGTGCAGAATTTATTGAACTAACGATTTGAGAGTATGTGTGTATATTTTCTTCTAACAAATAGCCACATCGAGCTATTTGCTGAGCCCACCGAGGTGAATTGAACCCCTGATTGTAAATCCGTAGACTTACCGCTGTACAAGCGGAAAGCTGTTTTCATACACATAACGTTTTATAATTGAAGATCTTCAGTTCTTCTTCGTGATGACGTGAAGCACACAGGTGTGTGGTAGAAATACCGATATGTTTGTTTGTTATTTAATTTCGCGGAAAGCTACGAGATGGCTTCCAACGCTTGGTGTTCCTAATTTTCAAATCATATACTTGAGGAAACATAGTCATTCAATACTATTTGTTTGAATGTTTGAGCCCATCTTAAACCCGTGTAAGGGGATTGAAGTTATATTGAAATCCCTAACTCGTATCACAATTTTTCTTCTTACTAGTAAAGTTTGTTTCTTTGTTTTTCAATTTAAAGGAAAGCTGCACGATAACTATATGCGCCAGCCGTCCCTAATTTAGCAGTGTAAGACCAGAGAAAAGGCAACTAGTTACGACTGCCCAAGGCCAACATTTGGGATACTCTTTTACAAAGAAATACAGGGATTGACTGTCACTTTATAACACTATCACTGAAAGAACGAGCATGTTTGGTGTGACCGGGTTCGATCCCGTGATCTTTAGACTCATAGTTGAGCGTCCAACAGTAAAGAAAGATTTGTATAAAATTATTATTATTATAAGATAATCTAAAACAAACTACTGATTAATACCCCACTATGTATTAGAATCACCAAGTAGACATGTTAAGATGCATTTGAAATTTCAATGGTATCTTAATATGAAAATAGTGGCGCCAAGTAACATTCAGTCGCATAACTAAAAACAATTATGTAAACATAAAATTTTTGAGTAAACGTTTTCTTCATAGTGTTAGGAGTCTGTCTCTTAAAACTGAACTTTGGAAAATTTCTGTTTAGAGGCCTGGCATTGCCAGGTGGGTTAAGGCGTTTGACTCGTAATCCGAGGATCGCGGGTTCGAATCTCTGTCGCACCAAACATGCTTGCCCTTTCAGCCTTAGAGGCATTATAATGTGACGTTCAATCTCATTATTCGTTGGTAAAAGAGTAACCCAAGAGTTGATGGTAGGTGTCTTACCTCTAATCTTACACTGCTAAATTATGTATGTCTAGCGCAGATAGCCCTCGTGTAGCTTTGCGCGAAATTAAAAAAAACAAACAAGCTCTATTTAGATATGTTTTAGTAAGAACTTTTACTTTAGTTATAATATTAGGTACAAAGAATGTCTACGTGATGTTATCATTCAAAGAAGAGGGGAAAAAATTCGTAAAAGTAAATATACATATATATGGAATTGTTAACAATTTTACCAAAACAATACCAATCTGTCATATTTGTGATTTTATGTAAATATAAGATTTTGACAAAGAAATATTAACATACTAAATCGTTACAACAATTGTTGCCACCTCCTGGAAAAGCTTTTCCGAAAACAACAAAGCTGTTTGATTCACCAAAAACCAGGAAGTTATGAAGAAATATCTCATTATAACAATGTGTTTTAACAAAAATAAACATTTTTTAACTTTTATAAAAACAATAAAAGAAAACTATTACTTCTACAAAGATCTGTGCTAGCTGTCCGTAATTTAATAGTGTAAGACAAGAGGGAAGGTAGCTAGTCATCACCACCCACCGCCAACTTTTGGGCTACTCTTTTACTAACGAATAGTGGGATTGACCGTCACATTATAATGCTCCCACGGCTGAAAGGGCGAACGTGTTTGTTGCGACCGGGATTCGAATCCGCAACTCTCGGATTACGAGTCAAATGCCTTAACACACTTGGCCAAAAAGTGTTTTTCATAGTAAAGCCACATCTGGCTATCTGTTGAGCCCAACGAGGGGAATTGAACCTCTGATTTTGGCATTGTGAATCCATAGATTTACCGCCGCACTCGGGAGAAGAAACCAAAGGGATATTTGTGCTCTACCCATCACGACTATCGAAACACGGTTTTTAGCAATATAAGTATGCAGACATACCGCTGTGCCAATGGGGGCCTTTTACATATTTATCATAAATAGTAGGTTTAATTCATTTTCACCGAGTTGTTATTGACAATAATAATTCAAATACCATGTAAACTATACAAGCTTAATAAAAATAATTTTTATAAGAAGTAGTAATAGTGTGACTCAAAACTTACACAATATTTTAATCTCTAATATATGATTTGTTTTCTGAATTTTGGAGCAAAACTACAAAAGGCTATCTGCGTTAGCCGTACCTAATTTAGTGTAAGGCTGCAGGGAAGGCAGCTAGTCATTACTACCCACCGCCATCTCCTGGGCTACTTTTTACCAAGAAATAGAGTGAGTAACTCTCGTATAATAACGCCCACTCGGCTGGAAGAGAGGCATGTTTACGAGTCAAGCGCCTGAACCAACTGGCCATGCCCGGCCTTAGTACATGTTAAGACTTAATATTAATAAATATATTTATTTATTTATATATTTAATAATATAATATATTATATATATTAAATATATAAACTTTAATATTAAGTTTATTTCAAAATAGAAAAGACACTTTTGAGAAAATATTTCTCAAATTTACTATTACCAATAATTTCATCTCTCTTTCATACTTATATATATAAAAGTTTGGACATATACAGAAAAATATCACACAAATACTATTTTAAAGCAGAAAACATGAACAAACTAACGGCATCACTCTACAAATTAACTAGTGCACCAACCAAATATATTTCACCTTACAACATATTTCAAGAATCACAAGTCACACAACAAAGTACTTAAAGGACAAAACTCACGTTAATACTATCTATTTTCTTTTCTAGGTCTCGGGCACAGGACACGAAAAACGTTCAGCGCCTGTCCTGTGAAAGTGGGTTTTTATCGGGGCGCTCCTGTTTTCTTCCACAGCAAAAATTTAGGCATTGGATCTTTTCCCCAACTGCTTAGTCCCCGTTGCTAGGGACATTTCCCCAACTGCTTACCCCGTAGCTAAGGAAATTTCTCCCACTGAAAACACACCGTTGCTAGGGGCATTTACGACACTGCCTACTCCCGTTCCTAGGGACATGCCCCTCATTGCTTACCCCCCAGTTGCAAGGGACATTTCCCACATGGCTTACCCCCGTTGCTAGAAACATTTCACACCTGGCTTACCCTCGTTTCTAGGGACATTTCCAGACTGAATACCCCCCGTTGAAAGGAAAAATTTACCCACTGCTTACCCTTGTTGCTAGGAACATTTACGACATGACTTACCCCGTTGCTAGGGACAGTTCACGCACGGCTTACCACCCGTTGCTAGAGACATTTCACCTACTGCTTATCCTCCATTGCACATTTCGGACATTGCCTACCCCTCTTTGCTCGGGACTTTTCGAACACTACTTATTCCCGTTTCTATGGGCATTTCCTCTCTGCTTACCCCCGTTGCTGGGGACATTTCCCACACTCCTTACCCCCGTTGCTGAAGACATTTCCCTCACTGCTTACCCCCCATTGCTAGGGAAATTTCATACGCTGCTTACCCAACGTTGCTAGGGACATTTTATACACTGCTTACCCCCGTTTGCTTGGGACATTCCCCCACTGCTTACCCCCGTTTCTAGGGACAATTGACCCACTACTTACCCCCCGTTGCTAGGGACATTTCATACACTGCTTAATCCCGTGTCTAGGGACATTTCGCCCACTGCTTAGCCCGTAGCTACGGAAATTTCCCCCCCTGCTTACCCCCCGTTGCTAGGGACATTTCCCCAATGACTACACCCCGTTGTTAGGGGCATTTCACCCACTGCTTACCCTCCATTGCTAGGGACATTTCTCTAACTGCTTACTCCCCGTTGCAAGGGAAATTTCCACAACTGCTTACCCCCGTTCCTAAGGACATTTTCCTCTTGCTTACCCCATTGTTGCTATGGAAATTTTTAATTGCTTACCCACGTTCGCAAGGGACATTTCCTCCACTGCATTCCCCCGTTGCTAGGGAAATTCCCATCACTTCTTACACCCCCGTTGCTAAGGACATTTCCCTCACTACTTACCTCCCGTTGCTAAAGACATTTCCCTCACTACTTACCTCCCGTTGCTAAGGACATTTCACACATGATTTACCTCCATTGCTAGGGACATTTCACTCCCTGCTAACCTCCCCGTTGCTAGGGACATTTCCCATATGGCTTACCCCCGTTGCTAGGGACATCTACCCCTCTGCTTATCATCCGTTGCAAGGGACATTTGACCCTGCTAAACACCCCGTTGCTAGGTATATTTCACCCACTGCTTTATCTCCGTTGCCAGGGACATCTCCCTCACTGCTAATTCACTGTTGCTACAGTCATTTCCACTACTGCTTACCCCTGTTGCTAGGGACATTTCTTCCACTGCTTACCCCCCGTTGGTAGTGACATTTCCCACACTGCATATCCCCTGTTGTTAGTATCATTTCTCACACTAATTACCCCCGTTGCTAGGGACATTTCGCACATGGCTTACCCCCGTTGATGGGGTCATTTCCCTCTCTGCTTACCATCCGTTGCTAGGGACATTTGACACTGTTAAACACCCCGTTGCTAGGTGTATTTCACCCACTGCTTAATCCCCATTGCCATGGACATCTCCCTCACTGCTAATTCCCTGTTGCTACAGTCATTTCCACCACTGCTTACCCCGGTTGCTAGGGACATTTCCACCACTGCTTAATCTCCTTTGCTAGGGACATTTCCCACACTGCTTCCACATCGTTGCTATGGAAATTTCCCTCACTGTTTACACCACCGTTGCTAGGAACATTTCCCACACTGGTTACCCACGTTGATTAGAACATTTCTCTCACTGCATACCTCCCGTTGCTACGAATATTTTACAAAAAGCTTGAACGCCGTTGCTAGGGACATTTCACACACTGCTTACCCCTTATTGCTAGGGATGTTTCTCACACTGCTTACCCTCCCGTTGCTAGGGACATTTACACACTGCTTACACCCGGTTGCTTGGGACATTTCCCTCATTGCTTACCCACCAATTGCTAGGGACATTTCCCACATGGATCCCCATTGCTAGTGACATTTCACTTACTGCTTACCCCTGTTGCTAGGGGCATTTTCCCTACTGCTTGCATACCATTGCCAGGGACATTTCCCCAACTGCTTTTCCACCCGTTGCTTGGAACATTTCCCACATTGCTTATCCCCGTTGCTTGGGACATTTTCCCCTCTGCTTACCCCAATTTCTAGGCACATTTCTTCACTGCATATCCCCCGTTCTAGTGAAATTTCCCTCACTGAAACCCACCTTTGCTTAGGATATTTCCCCATTTCTTACACAGCCGTTGCTAGGGACATTTACGACACTGCTTACTCCCGTTGCTAGGGACATTTCCCACATGGCTTAAACAAGTGGTTTGGGACATTTCCCCCATTGCATACCCCCGTTGCTAATGTACCGTTTCTTGGTACATTTCTTCACTGAACACCCCCCGTTGCAACGGAAATCCACCCACTGCTTACACCTCCCACTAGGAAAATTTCCCCCACTGAATAACCACGTTTCTAGAAACATTGAAATCACTAATTACCCTCAGTGCTTGGGACATTTCCCACACTGCTTACACACTCTTTCCAGGTACATTTCCTCCACTGCTAACAACACGTTGATAAGAACATTTTCCCCACTGCTTACCCTCGTTGCCTGGGACATTTCGGCACTGCTTACCCCCGTTTTAAGGGATATTTCTTCCACTGTTTACCACCGTTGTTGGGACATTTTCCCTACTGTTTATTTCCGTTGCTAAGGACATTTCTCCACTGCTTAACATCATTGCTAGGAACATTTCGGACACTGCTTACCCCGTTGCTAGGGATATTTCGGACACTGTTTACTCCTGTTGCTAGAGACATTTCCGACACTGCTTACCCCTCCTGGTAGGGATATTTCCGACACTATTTACCCCCGTTGCTAGAAACAATTCCCCCACTGTTTTCCACCCGTTGTTAAGGACATTTCCCCCACTGATTATCCCAATTGCTAGAGACATTTCCCACTGGTTACTCCCCGTTTCTAGGTATACTTCCCCCAGTGCTTATTCCCGTTGCTAGAAACATTTTTTAACTGTTTACCACACGTTGCTAGGGAAGTTTCCCCCACTGTTTACCCCCGTTGCTAAGGACATTTTTATTTGAATACAACTCGTTGCTAGGAAATTTCCCCCATTGCTTACCCCACGTTGCTAAGAACATTTCCACTACTGCTTAACACCGTTGCTAGAGACATTTACACCGCTGCTTACCACGTTGCTAGAAAAACGTTTACACTGCTTACCCCGTTGCTAGGGACATTTTCTCTACTGCTTTCCCTTCGTTGCTAGGGACATTTCTTCCCTGCTTACTTCTGTTGCTAGGGTCACTTCCCCACTGCTTATCACCGTTGCTAGGGATATTTCGAACACTGCTTACCCCCATTACTATATATATTTCCCTCACGCCTACTTCTATGGCTAGAAAAACTTTGCACACTCCTTAGCCCGCTTTGAGAGAAACATTTCTCCCTCTGCATACACCCGTTGCTAGAGACATTTCCCCCACGCTAACTACCCGTTGCTAGGGTCACTTACCTCTTTGCTTACGTTCGTTACTAGGGACATTTACCGTACTGTTTACCTCCGTTGTTAGAGACATTTCTTCACTGAATACACCTTGTTCCTAGGGGCATTTCCTTCACTGCTTATCCCACGTTTCTAGAGACATTTAAACCACCACTTACCACTTTGCTAGAAAAACTTTTACACTGCTTACCCGTGTTGCTAGGGTCATTTCCCCAATGCTTAACACCGTTGCTAGGGATATTTCGGACACTGCTTGCACCCGTTGCTAAGGACATTTCCCCCACTGCTAACCACCCCTTCTTAGAAACACTTCTTCCTTTGCTTACCCCCGTTACTAGGTCATTTACCTTACTGTTTAACTCCATTGCTAGGGACGTTTTCCCACTGAATACGCCCCGTTGCTTAGGACATTTCCCCCACTGCTTACCCCCGTTGCTAAGGACATTTCCACTACTGCTTACCAAAGTAGCCAAGGACATTAAACTCACTGCTTACCCTGTTGCTAGGGAAATTTCGGACACTGCTTACCTCGTTGGTAGGAACATTTCCCCTACTGTTTACCCCAGATGCTTGGATATTTCTACCCCTACTTACTCCATGTTGCTTGGGACATTTCACCTAATGCTTACCTCTGTTGCTAGGGACATTTCCTTCATTGTTTACCGCCGTTGCTAAGGACATTTCTCCACTGATAAACACCAATGCTGAAGACATTTCGGACACTGCTTACCCCCGTTGCTAGTGATATTTCCGACACTGCTTACCACCCGTTGCTCGGGACATTTCACACACTGCTTACCCCCAGTTCCTAGGGTCATTCCCCCACTGCTTACCCATGTTGCTAGAGTCATTTCCCCCACTGTTTACCCCGTTGCTAATGACTTTTCCCCTATTGGTTACCACCTGTTGTTTGTGATATTTCCCCCACTGCTTACTCCTCGTATAATGAGTCATTTCCTGCACTGTTTACCACCGTTGCTTGGTACATTTTCCCTACTGTTTAACCCCATTGCTAAGGTCATTTCCCCATTGCTTATTACCATTGCTAGGGACATTTCGGACACTGCTTACAATCGTTGCTGGTAATATTTCCCCCATTGCTTACCCAAGTTGCCAAAGACATTGAATACACTGCTTACCCCATTGCTAGGGACATTTTGGAACTGCTTGCTCAAGTTGCTAGGGACATTTCCGACACAGCTTACCACCCGTTCATAGGGACATTTCCCAAACTGCTTACCCCTGTTGCTAGGGTCATTTCCCCCACTGTTTACCCAAGTGTCCAAGGACATTGAACCCACTGCTTACATCGTTGATAAGAACATTTCGGACACTGTTTATTCCAATTGCTAGGGACATTTCGGCACTGCTTACTTTCCACTGTTTGGGACATTTCCCACATTTTTACACCTGTTACTAGGGTCATTTCCCACTACTAACTCCTTGTTGCTAGGGACATTTCCCTCAGTGCTTACTCCCGTTGCTTGGGACATTTCCCCACTGTTTACCACACATTGCTGGAAACATTTCGTTTACTGTTTACACCCTATTGCTAGGGACATTTCCATTTGAAACCAATTCGTTGCGAAAGAAATTTCCCCCACCGCTTACCGCCGTTGCTAAGGGCATTTTCCCACCTCTTTCTCCCGTTTCTAGAGACATTTTACCCACTGCTTACATTCGTTGCTAGGGACATTTACCCCTCTTCTTATTCCCGTTGCTAGGCACATTTCCCTCACTGCTTACCCGAGTTGCCAAGGACATTGAACCCACTGATTAACATCATTGCTAGGAACATTTCGGACACTGATTACCCCCGTTGCTAAGGGCATTTTCCCCACTGCTTTCCCCCGTTTCTAGAAACATTTCCCACACTGCTTACATCAGTTGCTAGGGACATTTACCCCTCTTCTTACTCCCGTTGCTAGGCACATTTTCCTCACTGCTGACCATCCGTTTCTAGGGACACTTATCCCATTTCTTACTTCCGTTGGTAGGGACATTTACCTCACTGTTTACCTACGTTGCTAGGGACATTTCCTACACTGAATACACCCCGTTGCTAAGGACATTTCCCCCACTGCTTACCCCAGTTGCCAAGGACATTAAACCCACTGCTTACCCCGTTGCTAGGGACATTTCCGACACTGCTTAACACCGTTGCTAGAAACATTTCGGACACTGTTTACTCTCATTGCTTGGGACATTTCCCACTGCTTACTCCCTATTGCTAGGGACACTTCACACAGTGCTTACTCCCGTTGCTAGGGACATTTCTCCACTGTTTACCACCCTATGCTACGGACATTTGCATCTGAAAACAACTCGTTGCAAGGGACATTTCCCCCACTGTTTACCCTTCGTTGCTAGAGACATACAACCCAGTGTTTACCACCCGTTGCTAGGGACATTTACCCCTCTTCTTATTCTTGTTGCTAGGCACATTTCCTTCACTGCTATCCATCGGTTTTAGGGACACTTCCCCCATTTCTTACTTCCGTTGGTAGGGACATTTACCTCACTGTTTACCTCCGTTGCTAGAGACATTTTCTACACTGAATAAACCCCGTTGCTGAGGACATTTCCCCTACTCCTTACTCCAGGTGCCAAGGACATTAAACTCACTGCTTACCCCGTTGTTAGGGATTATGGACATTGCTTTCTCACGTTTCTAGAGACATTTTCCCAACTTCTTACTTCCGTTGGTAATGACCATTCCTTCGCATTTTACCACCGTTACTAGGGAAATTTCGTTCACTGCTTATTCCCGTTGCTAAGGACATTTCCACCAATGCTTACCCCAGTTGCCAAGGACATTAAACTCACTGCTTAACCCGTTGTTAGGGACATTTCAAACACTGCTTGCTCACTTTGCTAGGGACATTTGCGACACAGTTTACCTACCGTTCCTAGGGACATTTCCCCCACTGATAACCCTCCATTTCTAGGGACATTTCCCCTACTGCTTACTGTTATTGCTAGGGTCATTTCCTTCACTTTTTATCCTATTGCTAAGGACATTTTCCCACTGCTTATCCCCGCTGCAAAGGTCATTTCCTTCACTGTTTACCTACGTTGCTATAGACATTTCCCACTGAATAC